>NC_140910.1:21886875-22126515 GCF_045865225.1 Trachurus japonicus
TTTGTGCTGTAGTCAGCTTGGTGTGTTTTCTCTCTCAGATTGTCAGCACACAGGAGAAGGAGCTGCCTGTTCCCTTCACCAGCCTCTTCCCCTGCGCTGAATACATCACCAGAGCTGGATGGACAAAGGATGGCCGATAGTACGTTTCTTCTCTTGAGAAGTTGGAGGAAAAAAATGAAGCACCCGGGCATCAGGTTAACACTCGTCTCCACTTGTGTGTGTGTGTGTGTGTCAGTGCGTGGGCGGTCATGATGGAGCGGCGACAGCAGCGTCTCCAGTTGGTGCTGCTGCCTCCAGAGCTCTTCATCCCTGCGAATCAGGACGAGAGCAGCAGACGAGAGAGTCTGGAGGCCCTCGGAGACACGGTCCAGCCCTTCATCATCTACCAAGAGACCAGCGACATCTGGATCAATGTGAGGCTCAACACCACATCTGTCAACATTCAATCTTAAAAGTTTCACCTTTTAGCTTTCCCCACCTTTTTTTTCTACTAGTTTATTTTTTTCTTTCAGGGACCATGTACAAAATACATTAATCACACACAGTGAGGAGATGCTTTGTAGCGAATTTAGCTGAAAGCTACTTTCCATCCACAGTCCCTGGGCAGGTAGAAACAACAGGATAAAACACACCCACACACACAGTATAAGATGCAGAAAATATCAAGAATGATATACAGAGACGGGAAAGCATGATACGGCGTATTAAGATTAGTGCTGACAAGATTGGGAGCTTAAAATCCATTTCTTCACCTCACAGAAAAAAGGCAGAAATCTGCAGTTTTTCACGTCTGACTCAAAGTAGATCTTATCTTCCCAGTTCCCACACAAACAATGTATCAGTCGCTTGTTGCAGAAACGTCTCTGTTGCAGCTGCGTTCATGTTCAACACATAATAACATACTAACCGTTTGTTTGTCCCACAGGTCCATGACATCTTCCACCCTTTTACCCAAACTAGCGATGATGAGATCACCTTCATCACAGTCAACGAGTCCAAAACAGGCTTCTGCCACCTGTACAAGATCACCTCAGTGTTGCAGCGGGGCAGCTATCACTGGGCCAAAGGCTACACACCCTCTGAAGGTAACACTGTGTGACAGCTGACTTAGCAAAGCTAACTGGTCTTTACGCTTGATCCACTGACATCTTTGCTCCTCTGTTATCAGATGATTTCAAGTGTCCGGTTAAAGAGGAGGTCACGATAACCAGCGGGGAGTGGGAGGTGCTGGCAAATCATGGAGCAAAGGTAAATCATTTTACTGTGTCGCCGCTCTAGTGCAGTTTAGTACTTTGTAATATTTCAGTTGAAAGAGGCTGCACTGAACCATGTTTTTAGCATTGTGTGTAATTAAGGTTTTGTAATCATGGTTTGATATAGTCCTTTTAAAGGGATAGTTCATCATTTTGGCAAATTGGCCCATTGCCATAATCCCTATAGTTTTAGCAGTAGGTTCGTTACCTTTATTTGTCGGTGCAAGCTATTTTTAGAACGGTGGAGCAGAGCTGCGAGCTGCTCAGAGCTACGCTACTGAGGCTAATGGGATTTCTTGGTTTCCCTCATCGAACTCATCAAATACACAATCCAACATTTCCAAGACGCTCTCAAGTTGTGACCTGCACATTCACCACGCTAAAGCTGCGTTCACACCGGACCTTTCGTTTTTAGCGCTGGTGACGAGGTTACATATTAAGTCAATGCAAAGGAGCGATTGAGCGTTTAATCGCTCATGCGAAAAATTGCTGGGGCTCCGAGCGACAGCGGCCGAGCGACGGAGTGATTTTTCGCTCTGCTGCTCGAGATGAGAAATCCCAACTCTCTGGCCATCAGTCGCTCGTCGCTCAGCGCTGATTGGCTGCCGTAATCTCGGTGGTGCCGGTGTAAACAGAGCGACATGGCAGTGGGCATGACGCCATCAAAGTGAAAATGCGAGTCTGTGCCAAATTGACGAGCGAATGCAGCTGAGCGACGGAGCGATACGAGCGACAGCGACAAAAATAAAAGGTCCGGTGTGAACGCAGCTTAAGAGATAATAACGGAACGTTATGAGACGGAGTTGTTTTAGAGGTAAATTCATGCAAAACCGCTGATGCGCGTTCCTGTCGGGGGCAGTTTTTCAGCAAGCAGTCTCTGCATTTGCCTCGAAAACAACTCTGCAGCTCGCGGCTCTGCTCCGCTGTTCTAAAAATAGGTTGCACCGACAATTAAAGGTAACAACTACTACTCCTAAGACTATAGGGATTATGGCAATGGGCCAGTTTGCCAAAATGTTGAACTATCCCTTTAACATTTGATTCTACAACTAATAAAGAAAAAACAATGAATAAACACAAATTAAGTTCAGAGTGAAAGAGAACTTTTGATGTTCACAATTTGTCTTGTGCATAAACGACAACAACAACAAAATACCCCACACTAATTCTTCTACGTGCTCTGTGGTTTCTTGTTGTAGCGTTCATCCAGTCCTCAGATTTGGGTGGACGAGACGGCGAAGGTGATTTACTTCCAGGGAACCAAAGACTCTCCTCTGGAGCACCATCTTTACGTGGTGAGCTACGACTCGCCGGGGGAAATCGTCCGACTCACCAAAGCGGGATTCTCCCACAGCTGCTCAGTGAGCCAGGTAGAGAAACACACACTCGTTCTCACAGATTTTTCTGCTCCGTACATTTGCTCTGTTTTGTTTTAGCTCAAAGTTTTGTTGTCCAGGCAGGGTTGACACTGAAAGGATTTTACAGATACATCTCTAACAGTATATTGAGGCTGTATTGAAACCATTACATATCAGTCGGTGTCATTCACCACAGATATGATCATCAGACATCAGCTGGTTTACTGTCTGGAAAACCAAATACGCGGACATAATGTGGTTTCAGAGACTGCCTCATCATTAGTCTCTTTAAATATGTAGATATAAACTTTTTTTTAAATTTTCTTTCTCACAGACCTTTGACATGTTCATCAGCCATTACAGCAGCTTGACCGCCGCTCCCTGCGTCCACATCTTCAAGCTGGTCGGCTCAGACAGCGACCCGCTACGCAAAGAGCCGCAGTTCTGGGCGAGCATGATGGAGCCCGCTGGTACCCAACTGTTATTTTATTTTTTGTTTTTTACAACAGATAAAACATCGTCTTGACAACTATGAGTTTTTATTGAGAACATGTTCTTTCTTGTTTCCAGGTTTCCCATTCGACTACACTCCTCCAGAGATCTTCAGCTTCACAGGGAAGTCGGGCTTCGACCTGTACGGCATGTTGTACAAACCAAGCAACCTGGTCCCCGGCAGGAAGCATCCCACTGTCATCTTTGTGTACGGCGGTCCGCAGGTTTGATCTCTCCCACTTTTAAAACCAGATTCACGTTGTGTTGTTAGATTTAGAACAAAAAAAAGGAATTTTCCCTCTGCGTCTGCGTCTGTGAACGTGTTTGTCGTTTCTTCCAGGTGCAGTTAGTAAATAACTCCTATAAAGGAGTGAAGTACCTGCGGTTGAGCACTTTGGCTTCTCTGGGCTACGTTGTGCTGGTCATTGACGGGCGGGGGTCGTGTCAGCGAGGACTCAAGTTTGAAGGAGCTGTGAAGGACAAAATGGTATTTTATTACATCAAGCACCCATCTGTCTGTCAGAGGGAACTATGAGATAAATGGAAGTTTAAAACCTTATGCAAAATAATGACTAAAATGTTATACTTTAACAGAAGTCAATTTTTTTTGCTCCCTTTTATTCCAGGGCCAGGTGGAGATTGAAGACCAGGTGGAGGGGTTGCACTACGTAGCTGACAAGTACAAGTTTGTGGACCTGAGTCGCGTGGCCATCCACGGCTGGTCGTACGGCGGCTTCCTCTCACTCATGGGCCTCGTCCATAAACCCGACATCTTCAAGGTCAGGGCCGCGAGCATCTGCTGAATCTGTAGTTTGTGAACGAGCAGGAGACTCGGAGGTAGCAGGAGGAATCTGAAACGTGTTTACAGATCCTTTAGTAGACCTTTTACACAGCAACAGCTCTTTAACCGACCATTGACTATGTTTATGTCCATTACAGTCTTCAGATTTGTTGGTATAATTTACTACTAGTGGCTCAAATGGCTTCATATAATCCATATGAAAACACTTCAGGCTACATTTCTGAGGACTATAAACCTTTTTTTTTGTTTGTTCTCCAAGGTTTCCATTGCAGGAGCTCCGGTGACGTTATGGATGGCCTACGACACCGGCTACACAGAGCGATATTTGGACACACCTGAAAAAAACCAGAAGGGATACGAGGACTGCTCTGTCGCCCTGCACGTCAACAAACTCCCAAATGAGTGAGAGCTGTCATGTTGGAATACTGACTTTTGTGCTTTATCGTCATTGTGTGACATTCAACTGTGAGCAAAATGGAAAAGATGAAGAGTGGCAGTATTATACCCCACTCTCTATTATCCACCTCTTCTTTAGTTAAGACCTCTGGCTTCAAGACGGTTGACTAGACTAGCACATGATTGATCAGAAGGCGATGTGTAGAAGTGTATCATTTCGATTCAGAGTCTTTTCATGTCAGCTGTATTCACCTGTACATATTCACACGTGAACAGGAGCAGACTAACTAAGACCTGTATCTTCTCCACTGATCACAGGCCCAACAGACTGCTGATCCTGCACGGCTTTCTAGACGAGAACGTGCACTTTTTCCACACCAACTTCCTGGTGTCTCAGCTCATCCGGGCGGGGAAACCATACAACCTACAGGTAGGAGGATTTCCTCACACACACACTGATTTTAGTTGTTGTACACTCTGGTGTTGAACCAAAGTTTGGGTGGTATCGTTTTATCAAAGCAAGGATTAAAACAGTTTGAAGAGACCAAAACATTTCAGGTTCCACTTACGTTGTATAAACAATATATTCCAGATATGGATTAGATGAGCATGAAAAAACAGTGGCGGAAAGGAAGGTGCAAAGAGCAAAACTTTTTGAATGTTTCAATCTAAGTTTGTCTTTGGTAAAGTTTGGATATGATACCGCAGTTTTTGCCTGTAGGGGAATAAAAACACATGATGATCACCCATCAATAACATCATGTGTTGACCTTTCTGAGGAAAAAACAAAACAGATTTGACTTGTGTGCAAGATTAATCCCACAGTGACTGACGGTTTTCTTCCTGTGTTTCCAGGTTTATCCAAATGAGCGACACAGTATCCGATGTCCAGAGTCCGGAGAACATTACGAGATTACGCTGCTGCACTTCCTCCAGCAGAACCTCTAATAAGCCTTTCAACACACTGACCTTTCCTTCCTCGCCTCCTAACCTTCCTCTCCTCATCATCTCCTCCTTCACATCCCTCCATTTCGTTCCACCTGCATCAACCTCTCTTTCACTTGATTTTATTATATGCTGAATGCAGGCTATGCCAAACCTCGTCACACCTCAAAGAGTCGTTCGTGAATCTTACAGGTGCTGTAGCTTTTTACCATCAACAAATCATCACGAGAATGATATTCACATGTTAGTATAAATATCATAAATAAGCATCTTGTAGTCTTGAATTTTTACAGTTGAAGGGAAAACAAGCAGAGGGCGCCGTTCGTCCAGAACAAACAGGACTGAAGCTTTAAGAGATGCCTAGTGATGGCGGATGGTGGAATAAGAAAAAAACAAAAAAACACCAAATCAAAAATGTGAAAGTGATGAGTTCTGATGTTTAAAAAAAAAAAAAAAGGCTTCTTAATGCACCTTTTATCATAGCAGAATTTTTCAGCAATGCAAACATGGGGAAGTGGACCTGCTGCCTCCGGCCTCTGGAAGCAGTTATCGAGTGATTTAGCACTAAACTCTCTTCTGTGCCATTCCCAGCTCTTTTATTGTTTTCCACGAATAAACACTGGAGTGCAGTTAGCAAACGTAAACGTCTTACACTTCACACATATGAGCTCTTAACTTAGCCCCGCCCCCCTCTCCTTCGTGTTGCTTTGACTCCATATTGTTGTGTGTTGTTATGGACTCTATATGTGTTACACTTTGGCAGATCTTCAAGGAAAAAAAAAAAAATACTCGTCACGTTTTATTGTGTATTATTCAAAAAAAAATATTTTTATGGATTATTATGCATCCATAACTGGTGGAAATATGTCGTGACCTCTTGCTGTTTCACACAATCGCTTGCTTTCATTTTGCGGGAGCTTCTTTTTCTTCTGCTGCTGAGGACTTTTGCACATATGACATATTTGCCTTGGTGCCAACAAAGTCATCGACCGGTGAGATGACGTTTGACACAGCTGTTGGCAGCCTGAGGTGCCTTGCAAGAGCTTAAGAGCGCCTGCTCGTATAGTTTATATCAGGGAATCTGTCTGAGGACCTATGACAATAAAATGCCTTGTTATATGTGTGTCTGATGACCGTCTGTGAGATGAGCTACCATCACCTGTACTATCAGATACTGAAGAAATAAACAGAAGTGAACAATCTTTTTCAAAGTCTTGTCGCCAAATGAAATGTATCATCTTCTAGAAACTGTGTAAGTGGTAACTTTGTGAGATATAAAGTAGAAAACTTATTGGCTTGGAAGAATGATTTAAGCCTTTGTTATGTGTTTGAGTTTCAAAGCAGGGGAATAAAATACATTTTGATTTGAGAAATATTAGAAGTATATAATAGAAGTAAATCAGTTGGTGCAACATAGATAAAACTAAAGTGTAATCAGTTTAACTTAAACCTTAAACCCCCTGTTCAGACTAGCAGCTCTTTCTTTCTTCAGGATGAAGCAGCAGTAATCATTTTGTTAATTAGAAATATAGGAAATTTACCCTGCTCTTGTATTTTATAATCCAACTTGACAATAGAAGTGAAACGCGCATCATGCAACTTTAACAACCATCAAACTAAGTTTAACCAGGTGAAAATAGAAAGAGTTGTGTTTTTTTTCATCGTTTCTCCAGCAGGGGGCAGTAGTGCTAAAGAAATTGGAAATAAATTAAACTCATGAGATACAACAAAGAGGAAAATTAATGTTGGAAACCGAGAACTTTTAGTTTAACTTGTCTTGATACTGAATGTAAACCACATGAACAACCAAAATCTTCTCAGTTCAAACACAACAAACACTGATGTTTAACTTCTGTGTTACTCAGCGGTTTCTTCCACACTAATGATGTTGTTGTTGTTGTTGCATCATTTGTTTGGAGACATTTAAGTGCAGCACATTGTGCCATTGGACTTTAAGGCTTCTTCTGTTTTTTACAGGCCTGTAATTTCTTAATTATGTCTTAAAAGTTTCCTGAATGTTTTATTACTAAAAACGAGAAGGCCGAGACAAAGTACTGACTCTGTTAGTTCAGTTTAGTTTATTATTTTAGCTTTAAATACTTCACACAAATGAAATATAAAATGTTTAACATGTAAATGTCGACAATAATAAACTGTACACTATTTAAGTACAAATGGTTAAAACACAGCATTTATTACAAAATAAGACATAGCACCCTTACAAAGGGAAAAGTTTTACAACTGTCAATATGACAGACAATAGTTCTCATATAGCACAGCATAGAAATTATATCAAAGCATCAGTAGGAGTTTGTTGATGTTGTTCAACACTTGTTTTCTTTGGTCTCTTTCTCTTTGTTGATCTGTTTTTGATACAGACTGAGCAGCTCATTGTTTTATTGTGGCGGGTGCGATCTTCAGAAGAGTGGCCTTCAGAGAGTTGTTGGGTCCCTTTGAGGACGACCAGAACATGACTTGTCTTCTGGTCTGGTGTCTCCTGAGCAGGCTCGGCCTTCTGGGATATCTGCCGTTGAGGTTTGACTCGCCACAGCTGCTGAACCACCAACCACCTGAAACACAAGAGCGTCTTTGTTAAAGCTGCTGCTGCTGATACTAACGTTTTCTTTTCATGTGCTCAGTTCAGTCGACTCTTTGGAGAAGGTTTTTGTACCTGAGAGCTGCTCGGCACAGTTGACCTCTGCGCTGAGGTCGCTGTCTCTGTCGGCCGTGGAGAAGGGAAGACCCGAAGCTCCGGTGGTCGTCATGATCGTTTCCTCCTCGGGCCCAGACTCCTGCTGCTCCTGCTGCTCCAGGTGGAGAGCAAACTTCTTCTCTTCTCCGTCAAGTTGGAACTGATAACGAGCCGCGTGCTGCTCTCCGGCCTGATCGGAGACCTCCACCTGCAGGACGTACTGGCCCTGTCTGGAGAGGGAGTGGATGTTGTCCAAGCCCAGCCAGAAGTCGCCTGAGGAAGAGGAAGAAAGGTAAAGATTAGTCTCTTCCTGACTTCCTGAGATGAGATGCTTTTATTTTATTATTTTCTAACATTTCAAGAGAACTACACTCACCATTCAAGTGGCCAAAGCCTCTCTTGTAGCTCTCCCACAGCTGATTGAAGCTCTGAGATCCATCTTGACGTTTCTGGATGACGGTCCATCCACCTTCTGCAGAGAGATATGAAGAAAGATTGAGTCAAACAATATTTCCACACACAAAATACAGTAAAACTTATGAAGCAGCATCTGGAAACATACAAATATCAGACCTAAAAATGAAAAATAAGGCTGTGTGCTCTGATTATGTGCTGTTACTAATATGTGAGTTTTGGATATATATGAAAGGTAGCCTTGCTCAGCATTTAAACCAGACGACTTCTGGCGTCTTATCTGTTGACTCACCTGAGGTCATTTCACAGAGGACGTTGAAGGGGCGGGAGTTCTCCGGCTGGATGGTGTAAACGCCGCTGGCTCGCTGCCCACGCACATACAGGTCATGACAGTCTCTGGCTGAACCTGTGAAACCAGACCACAGACAAAGAAAGATCAGAATACATGTGCAGTATTCATTAAATCAGATCATTGAGGGTTTTGCAGCTGCACGGTCTCAGTGGTTTTTTTTTGTATGTAACCTATAATTTTCAGCCTGGAAGGAAGCTGTCAGATGTTTTGTCACACTTGTTATTTGTCTCACATTTCACAGCTTCGTAAAGGTGTGGTGTTAAGTAGGCTACAGTGTCCTACACACGTACAGTACAGTACAGTACAGTGGGTGTGTTTGTGAAGCTGCTGTCCTCGTTTCCCTGATCTTTGGACCGTGCGAGCTGCTCAGCCACCGAGTCAAGTTTTTAAAAACCAAGTGCAAAGGTCAATTTTTTTCTCCCTCTCTTCTCTATTATGTCATTGCCGATTCTGAAAGTCTTTTTAATTCCTGGCTGACGCACTCTGAATGTCATTTTATCAGGTTTTTCACTTCCGTTTTATCTAATGGCCTTTAGACCTTTTGTGTCTATAGGTCACAGTTGTGTTAACTGTGATTCAAGGTGTGCATGCAGCTGGTTGTTTGTGGAGCTCTGATAGACTGATAGAGGAATCCCCCGAGGAAACGAGGGCAAAGGTAACTCGCTCCTGAGTGATGGTTTAAGACCTGCTGCGAGTCGGAGATGAGTCTTAACCCATCAGGAAATATTTTCAGGGTGGCTTGAAATTTCAAACCTCTCACAGCGGCTTCTATTGAAACGTCTGTTCAACACTCGACATGCCTCCCTCAGTTGTAAACTCCTATAAAAACCCCCGGAGAAGTGTGTTTTCTTACCTGATGTGTCTCTGCCGTGCTCCACCTCTCCGCTCAGCGCCCTCTCTTCGTCTCTCCGTCTGTGTGATTTCACTCTTTTGTGTGCAACCTGAAAGAATCACAGAGCAGAGTTGAAACATTTTAAACACGGAACATTTTCTGTCTCTAATTAGAAAATTACAAAACACTAATATTATTGAAGTTATCCTTGTGGTTTGATGTATCATCCTAAATGTTCATCCCTCTCTTTCATCACCCCAGTACTTCAGTGTTAATGTGACAAAGTGATAAATATTTTTACATGAATGTCCACTGACCTTGCTCTGCAGTGCTTGCAGGTGCACACTCTGCTTCTCCAGTTTGCTTTGTTGCTGCTTGATTTTCTCCACCAGCTGATCGATCTGCCTGTTCTGAGCTGCCACCATCCTCTGGAAGGAGAGAAACAAAACAAAACATCAGCTTCACAGCATCCTTGTTTTTTTTCTACATTCTGCTTGTTTTGGTTTATATTCATCAATACATTGAAGCTGTATTTTCCTCTCACCTGGATTAAAGGGACTCCTGAGTCGTCGCTGTTGTTGCTGTCCAGTTTGGACCCTGTCAGCACCTCATCCACCTTCTCCTCCAGTCTGTCCATCCTGGAGTTCATGTCCTCGTTCTGCCTCTTCACCTCCTCCACCTTCGCCCTCACCTCTTCAGCCAGCTCCGCGGCCATCTTCTCCCTCTCTCTCTCCTCCTCCACCGCCATCACCTCGCCGCCTCTGGCCTCGAGAGCTTCGTTCTGCTCCTGCTGCTTCTTCTCCAGTTCGGCCATCGTGCTGTTGAAGGCTTTGAGTTTGGCGTTGATGTCTCTCATCTGGGCTTTGCTCTTGTCCACGTGCTCCTTCAGACCCTGGCCCAGCTGCAGGAGGCCGTGAGCCACCACGTTCACGTCGTCCCAGGAGGCGTGTTTGTCCTGGCCTGGCAGAGCTCTGGGGAAGCCCGACGCTACATGCGCCAAAATGGTCAAGAGGAGGACGAGAAGCTGTGGCGTCTTCATCTTGGTGTCCGCTGAGAATCTGTGTCTGTCTGTTGCGATATGAAAGCTGCTCTGTCTGTTGTGTGCTGCCTGAAAGGCATTGTGAGGTTTTTATAGCGCAGTGCTGCAGCGGAGGGCTCCTCTGATTGGCTGCTAGGGCTTGGAGCTTGGATTGGGGGGCGTGGAAAGTTTTTCATAGTGGTGAAACATCCGAGAACTTGGACCATGATGCAATGAAAGGTCTGAATTCCTGGTTAGAAACTCATTGATAAAGAGACGTGACATGGACTCAGTGTTATTATCAAATCTCAAACTGAGCTTTTCTACTCTGATTTTAAGTCTTTGATACATTTTCTAGGTGTTTTCTTTATTTTTTCAGTTATTAAAATACTACAACTTTTGTTATCTGTGGCTTATATTTACACAGTTTATCAGTTTATTTGTCTTAAAACGTGAGAAATGTGTAAAAAGAAAAATGTCCATGGCAGTATTCAAGACCACATGGTGATGTCCTAATCCAACATTGTTTTTATTTAGTTTTAATGAAAGAGCAAAACAAATGTTGGATTCTTACATCTGAGAAGCTGGAACTGTTTTATTTTTGACTTTTTAATTTTATTTTTGAATGACTTAATTGATCCCCAAAATACTTACAGATCGTTATTCCTGTGATTATACTGTATAGATCTACTGAATACATGAACAACAAGTATGTACATCATGTGCACAAGTTTCATCCCTAAAAAGCTTTTAAAAGCAAACCTTAGATAGTGTTTCCTATTTTTCTAGTTTATCCTGGCATAGTTGAACAGAATTAACCTTATACTTAAAGATTCAAATTTTTGTAAAATGTATTCTGTGACATTTCAGTCTGATATTGTTTGTCTCAATGAGTGGAGTTGGGTGTCTTCAGTCTGAAAGAGGAATGCTGCAGTCTGCTCAGAGACGGAGTCACTGTGAGAAGTAGGGGAAAGTTCAACCCTCAGGCCTTTTTACACACTCATTCCTGACAACAAAATCCAACAATCACACATGCACACACACACACACACACACACACACACACACCCAGACACGGGGCACGTGGTGTACTGATGAGGTGCAGATGACAGACACTGAGGCACACACTTACATGTTGGCAGCCCGTGACTTCTGTCCAAAAAGCTCTCTATAACCAATGTTTCCTTATTTCAAGAGCAAATAGAGGAAATAGCACAAGTAAGATAAAAAAAACCTTACGTCAGAATCCTTTGAAATGATAACTTAATAATTCACTTGTGTCAGTCAATACAACAATAACTATTGCCAAAGCTGCATTTTAGCCTCTAAATCTTAACTTTTCAACTTGAGAGAGAACTGATTTTGAACAAAGTAACCAATTTCATAACATGACTTTTGGCTTTTGGGGTCATTTTAATGTTACTAAACAGCATTTTAAAGGTCCTATGTGTAAGTGTTTTTTATTGCAACATTAACAGCCATTTACTCGCCGGTCTAGAGAAAATTATTTTTCCATGTTGCTCCTATCACTTCCTTTCTGCTACTTAAGTTTGCATGCCATATAACTAGCTTACGGCATCTCATCCTGATATACTACTTTGTTAGTGACTCACGGTTGTATAATATGAGAGGATGATGAATAGTGCTACCAAGTCCTACCTTATGTCATCACACAGCCATCAGCGAACCGCCACTCACTCTACGCAGGAAACCATGTTCAGTTCCACAGAAAACCTCCAGATCTTCAAAGACCAAATGACCAATGAATTACTCAAGTCAATAGTTGGGAGCAGATTGATAAACGCTGAAATGACAAAAGAAAGAATTTCCAAGTTATAATTCGACCTGAAATCAGGATTTCTGGTCCGAAAAGTTGGACACTGGTCACAAAAATCCAAGATGGCGTAATAGCCAATGGTAGGCTATCACTATACAAAGAGGAGTGCAACAGCAAAAACATATTTCTGACTTGATAGTAAACACGGTCGACTCAGGTGAGACGTCATTCTTTGCTCCAACATGCGACCAAAAGTTATATGAAGCACAACACGATACATGTCAGTGTTTTGAGCTAAATGCTAAGATTATGCTAACGGTAAAACTTACCTACTAAATAGCACTAACGTTGCCAGTATTTCATTATGGGCCCTCAGAGGGGAATATTTAAAACTTTTTTAAGCAAAAACGTACTGTATGACCTAATTGTCTTGTTTTTATCATAGCCTAATAGTCCTTGACAATCATTTTACAAACTGAAACTGAAAGAAAAATCCTCTCAAGTCAATATTCTCTCTCTCAGAGGGCAGGAGCATGTGACTTCACATTTTAAAATGGTTGATCCAGCTGTTTCATCCAGAAACATGAAGTGAAATCACCCAGACAAAGAGGGACTTTATTTGAACAGGGTTTGACACAGGACAAAGTACAGTAAGATAAAAATCACAATACAAACATTGACATATTGCTGAAATATGAACCAGGATACCTGATTGTCAGTGAAGTGTGTTTGTGTTCCTAATATAGCAGCAGGGCCTTTGGGCTAAATGTTGCAATTTATTTATTTTTGATTTGATCATTTTTGCTCTGCCTGAAATGTAACACTGCAACTACAAAGGGGTTGTTTTGTTTTTGCATCACGAGACTGTCTACAGGGAACATGGGTAGTTCCTCACAGCTGGTGAGTCAGTGCACGTAGTCAGTCAGTGCTGCAGGCTGCTGCTGCTGCTGCTGCTGCTGCTCTGCACGTACCCTTGAAGTTCCTGCTTTTGGCTGACGTGAGCCAGAGCATCGTGTCTGCAGCTCCATCCAAAGTCTGCTGGACGAGGCAAGACAAGTAAAGGCTTTTCCTCGTCTGCTCAGCTCTGTCTGTCAGAACACAATGTTCAACTTGCAAATGAGACCTAGTGCGTCCAGGGCGGTCCAACAACATCGCACAACCGCAGAACGAGGTCAGTTACAAGTCGGACGTCACACAACTGGGAGGTGCCCGTGCTGGACTAGACAAATGTTTGTATGAAAGGTTACAGAAACACTGATTTGAATTTGTGTTGGAAGTCATCCCAAAATCTTGCAACTGAACCTTCACTTGGGACTTTCTAGTCTTACATATTGAGACTGAGCACTTTTGACCCTTGTATCATCAGTCTGAGAATCACTGTTTCTTCCCCTGAGTTTTGACATAACAAACTGGATGGCCACGACTGGGTTCACTTCAACGCCAGACCAAAAAATTAATGATCTTAAAAAACTGAAAAAGGATTACCAAGACAGCAAAAAAAGCAACAATTTCCTGCTGTTGTGTTTACTTCTGCCTGAGTAAAGCAGAGTAACGTACGGCCACTTTGGTTCGACTTAAACTGGTGTGAACGCTGCTGGTTCACCAGAAAGCACCAAGGTTTCTGAGATGCCAGAACGGAGCCAGAACCAAACCGTGTCTGGTTCGGTCCCTCCGTTACACTCACCCCCGCTGAACTCACTCCACCCAGGGCATCGGGGTCCCGGCACCACTGTAGCTGATGTTGATGTTGATGAATCTGGTCTTCTGCGTTGTGTTTTGGTACGGACTACCCCAGGTGGGGTTCAAACCGTTGTGCCAGGAGGTCAGTGACCGCTTGGCAGGCAGGTTTGCACGCCCTTTATAGGTGAGTGAGTGCACCCGGACCCTCCGTTACACAGGAAAGAACCAACTATTTTTTGGTTCCCTTGAGAACGGACTTCTCAGGTAACAAACTTGTAATGGGTTTCGGGAACCAAAACCAACACGGGGCCGTGCCGATGTGAAAGCCCAGTCAGTGTATTTTCTCTCCATGTTCCTGTCTTGGTTTTAGATTATTGTGCGTGGTCCCTAATATTGGATTATTTAAAGCAGAAGTAAGCGGAATGTTTGTGTTAATATAAGTCTTAAATGGTTATATCTTCCGACAGCAATCACTTAGATAGAGTGTTTGGTCTGAAACACGGGTCTGTCAGTCACTCTGCTCTGCTGTAAGCCGAGGAGAAAACTTTCCTTGTATACTACAACCTTTATCCAATGAGGAGAGAGAACGGCATAAAGGGGCCGTCCTCTCTGTGTGTGCAGCCAAGGGGGCAGTTGTCGGTCTGAGAAGTGAAGCTCACTTCTGCGTTCAAAAAACTGCAATCCCCTCGGCTGTCGCTGGGGGCTGGCTCCAGAAGGGAGCATTCTCCATAGACCCTCATGTTAAAATAGCCGATTTTACAGCTTAAAAAAACATATTTACAGCCTGGTACATTTTATTTTTTTGGTCTCAACTGATAGTTTCTACCCCGGCTGAGGGGGGTGAATTTTATTTTAAACTCTACCGTTTTACTATTATTAGGTTTAAAATTCTGGTCAATTAGGGCGCGGAAACGTTGAGTGACAGGTCTGGAGACCGCTGCTTCGAGGCCAGTGGGCGGGCTCTCGGCCGGCCAACCGCCGCACCGCTCCAAATATGCCAAGTAAAATCCAACATGGCGCAGTAACGGCACAAAACAGACTCCCCCAAACCAATGGGTGACGTCACGGGTGCTACGTCCATTCTTTTTACAGTCTATGGTGCAGCCAAGGGATACGCGTGAATGTGGTGACGTAGGGACGAGGACCAATAGATCCATGACGAGGGCGGGGACTGCTAACTCCATCGGCTGTCAAGAAGTTAGCCAGTTAGCTTTAATGTATTTATACATAGACATGTTGTTTTGTAACATGCAGTCTAATTTTGACTAATTTGGTTCCTTAAGTGATTCTCATTTTTATCGTGTTTAGCAGCGAAAGACATCCACAGATATTTCCCTGCCTTGGTAGAGACCAAAAACAGAGCTAAAAGGAGAAGGATATTATTATAATCCTTCACTATCTAACTCCAGTATTGGAGTTATATTTATCAGGTGTTCAGACACATGACTTTAAATAAACACTCATTTTCTAAC
This sequence comes from Trachurus japonicus, assembly GCF_045865225.1. Classification (NCBI taxonomy): domain Eukaryota; kingdom Metazoa; phylum Chordata; class Actinopteri; order Carangiformes; family Carangidae; genus Trachurus; species Trachurus japonicus. The sequence goes on from NC_140910.1 coordinate 21,902,359, forward strand.
TTCAGTGAATAATGCCGTTTCATGATGCTTGATCCCAGAAGTCTGTAGTTTGAGCTTGCACTTCAGATGTGGCCACAACATGCTTGTAGTTTAGTTTGCCCTACATCAACAGAGAGATGGACGACAGTGACAGAAATCTGATAAAATGATGATAGACTGGTCCCTAAATATCAGACGGAGTGTGCTTAACCACAGATAATAAATCTCAACACATCACACTGTTACGTTTGGAAGTTGCGATAGTCTTCGAACACGAACATGAACACACACACACACACACACACACACACACACACACACACACACACACACACAGAGGAACATTCCTGGTTTGTTGATGAACCCTGAGGGCACAGTAACTGAGGAGATTACAGCGACCCGACACGTCCCGTCAGTTCTGCACATGTACAGTACATGAGCTTCCACCGAGGGGCGGGGAGGTACTGGGGGTAGCCTGTGTTTTTAGGCACCAGTGGGTTAGTGTGTGAAAGGTGAGGCTGTTGTCACGTGCCTGGTATGTTGCATCAGACGGACGGGGGTAGAAAATACCCCCTGACTCTGTTTGGGATCAGACATGCACAGCTAGAGACCGACGCAACGGGAAGCTGAACCCAGAGAAACGAAAACATCCAGGAGTGCCGGCTGCAGCTGGATCAGAGATTATTTTTAACTTTTATTGTGATCTTTAACCTCCTATGTCTGGGTAATGATTATCAGTAACCTCAGTAATAAACACAAGAAATTCAAAGAGACAGAAATTAAACTAAAATAGAAAGGAAAACTTTTTTTTTGTTCCTTAAATCTTGAAAACAGTTTCACTCTGAAGTTGCAATTAGGCTAAAAGCATTGTGTCAATCATCTAATCTCCTTTTGAAGATTTTGTTGTTGACGTCTTGTTCAGCTTTTGTCATAGTTAAGAGTCATTTACTGTCACTATAAATTCCCCCACTTTCAGTTCCCAAAACTTAAACACAGTTCTAGTAAAAACACAAGTTCAGTGTTTTAAAAAAATATTCTAATTCACCTTCTGTTGCGAAGGTTTTGGTCCTGTTATAGCTTAGCATAAGGCTTGGAAGAGAGGGAAAAGTTAGCCTCGCTCCATCCAGTTATCCAGAATTTGCCAAACGCTGATGATAAATCTATACAAAAAACAACAAGTAAAACTGTGTTACATGCTGGATTTTTTTTTTCTTGGTTAAGTGTAGTGATATAATCAAGATGTATAATGGTACCCAACCTCTGGCAAAATCATGTTGCTTTCACATTTAAATGTTTTGATTGATAATCAAATTGGTTGATTGGTGGCCTTTATAACAGTCATCCTTGTAAACAAACTAGTATGACAACATTTTATTTATCTATTTATTTGAATTTCATCAAATTATGATAGATTTTTTTGTTTTGTTTTGTTTTTTTCCCACCACAAATTACCTGGAGTCTTTAAAAAATGTACTTAAATGCTTCACCTTTTCATTTATGTCCTTCCTTTATTTGTATGTTATAGCCATTCATAAACAGTCCTCTGCCCTGGCAGACTCCTGTACTCCTGTTTTTCTTCTTCTTTCATATATATATAGCTATATATGTATATCTAAGGGAGTCTCAGGCTACTTGGCAGAGTAGAAAAGTGTGTGAAAGGTAAAGCTTGAATCCAGCTACATGTGTTGATGTCATTCTTTTGAACCAGCTGTTATTTACAATTCAGAGGTTGATACTCCAGTCACTCCCATCACCACGACCTTTTACCCAGATTCCACACTCACACAGCATCTGTATCCCTGTGTTCTCACTCGCTTTAGGACCTGTTGCCCCTTTTTCTTTCTTTCTTTTTTTTTTACAATCCGATTCTCTGGTTTGCACTTTAACCTAGAAAGCGGCGTCGTTCCCTCAGGGCAACCACTCCCTGATCAAAGAGGTAACAGGAGTGGAGGCATGTAAGTCACAGACTGGCTATGTAAATGGCAGTAATTTTACGGTTTCTATCAGGGTGTTAATGAGTGTTTATGGCTCCTGGGTGAGTGTAGGTGTTTGAGTCGGAGGTGGAGGTGGAAGTAGAAACAAACAAGGATCCTCAGTCTCTGTCTCAAAGTTTGAGTATAGGTATAATGTCAAGTTATCCAGCTAAATGTCCAAAGTTGTGTCATATAGTTGTTGTTGTTTGGATGGAAATATCAACATGCTTTCCCCTGATGTGACATGTGGTATTTCCACAATTGGCACAAAATTTTGTACAGACGTCCATGGTTCCCAGATCACATTTTGGGATGATTTTGGTGATGCACTGACTCTTGTTATTGCACCAGCAACTTAAAGGGATAGTTCAACATTTTGGCAAATTGGCCCATTGCAATTCAACTCAAACAACTCCAAAACGCTGTTGTGGACAAGTTTTGACCTGCACATTCACCCCGCTATGAGATAATAACAGAAGGTTACGAGACAGAGTTGTTTTCGAGGTAAATTCATGCAAAACCCCTGATGTGCGTACCCGTCGGGGGCAGTTTTTCGGCAAGCAGTCTCTGCATTTGCCTCTAAAACAACTCCGTCTCGTAACGTTCCGTTATTATCTCATAGCGTGTTGAATGTGCAGGTCACAACTTGTCCACAGCGTTTTGGAGTTATTGGATTGTGTATTTGATGAGTTTGATGAGGGAAACCAAGAAATCCCATTTGCCTCCGTAACGTAGCTCTGAGCAGCTTGCGGCTCTGCTCTGCTGTTCTAAAAATAGCTTGCACCGACCAGTGTTGGGAACGTTACTTTTAAAAAGTAATTAGTTATAGGTACTAATTACTTCTCCTAAAAAGTAACTGAGTTAGTAACTCCACTACTTCACTATAATAGCAACTAGTTACCAGGGAAAGTAACTATTGCGTTTTTCTTTTTCTTTCCAAGGGCATTTTTAAATTGTATTTTATTGTTTTCATATATTTCACTGATCGCAATTATGGAATGTGAGTGTGTGTTTTATTGAAAGCGAGGCTGGTGTGCCTATGAAAATAGGTTACAGTGGGTTTTTTAAGTGCTGTGGCTACAAGCAAATCTCATATTGTCTCTGTACAAAGACAACAAAGACCTTTTTAAATGTGAAAACAGTGGAGACCTATTCAAGATTTGCGTTTGGGCAACAATAACAGGAAACATCGAAATTAATTTATTCATGGCCACATTAAGTGAAATTATTAACTTTACCGATTATCCATCTGATTATCTGTCCTGCTGCGAGCGCACAACTTCTCAGGGTATCCGCGGATCCTTAAAAAGTCTTAAATTCATGTATCTAAAATTAAGGCCTTAAAAAGTATTACATTTATTAGAAAATTCAAAGATGGTCTTAAATATATAATATATAATACACAGCATCATAAAATATGTATGCACTTAAACTTTTATATGAAATAACAGGGTATCCGTGGGGTCTTAAAAAGTCTAAAATTTTAAAATCTAAATTTTAGGTCTTAAAATGTCTTAAATTTGTTGAATTATTGTGTTCAAGTCTTAAATAATTTTAGTCTCGCATTTGCCCCTAAAAAAAAAAAACATGACGTGTGAACCGGGAAAATCACAAAAAAGAAAGAGCACAACCTGTGATTGGTCAAAAACTACAAATCCCACAATTCTCTGGCCTCAACAATAACAGTAGTTAGTGTAAGGAAGGGAGAGTGGAGCTGTCGGTGAAAAGAGGAAACAACGCCACGTCTGGTCCTGTTCTATGTTGTTCGTTCACACCGTCACCGTTTATTCGTTACGTCCGCGGTGTAAAAGGCCGTAACGCAAAGACGCGATTAGGCGCGAGACGCGGTAGACGCGACTTTTTTTTTTGCGACGCAATACACCCGATTTTTTTTGTGTGACGGGACCATCGCGTCTTCGTCTATTTCATCGTGTTTGGTGGGAAGACCCACAAGGGGCTTCCCACCAAACACGAGGAACGCTTTTTTTTCGCTCGAGTTGTGACGCGCGACCAAACGCGAGATACGCGATTTCTCGCTCGTTTTGACTTTGTGTAAATTCGTGTCTTCACGAGCTCGCCCATTTTCACTACAACAACAACATTTCTGCTCTCATCAACCGTGGTTGAGGTCACAACGCTGCGCTGTAGCTGCTCTGGAAGAGTTCCGGGCTGATGAGCTACAGAGACTTTAGAGTCTAAAGGAGCAGTGCGTCGCTGTGTCGGACTGTTTGGATTTAATGAAGAAGCTGCACAGAGTCAGGTGAGCAGAAGCTCAGGACAAACACTTCGCTCCGGGACATAATGTAGCTACACCTCACATGTTCTTGTCTTTTACCTCAAGGAGATTAAAGTAGTGTCTGCACTTTACCTCCGATCTCGGCAGCTTCCCTCTGCTAGTTTGTGTGTGTGAGGCTAAACTGCGTGCGTGTGTGGTTTGTGTACAAACTGAACACTGCCTCTGATTGGCTTAGCATGAAACCTTACTCTGCCTCAACCAATCATCATCACTTATGCGGTTGTCTCCCCCCTCCCTCCTCCCCCCTCCCCTCACCAAAGGAGAGGAGGAAAAAGAAAAACAGTTTAGCAGCTTCTGTGGCTGAGATGAGCCAAGTCGGAGGACAACGGCTTCACTGAGTAGTTTGTAACGCGCCTCGTTTAATTGTCGGTAACGGCGTGGTAACGGTGGAAATAGTAATTAGTTAGATTACTCGTTACTGAAAAAAATAACGCCGTTAGTAACGCCGTTTATTTTAACGCCGTTATTCCCATCACTGGCACCGACAATTAAAGGTAACGAACCTACTGCTATGACTATAGGGATTATGGCAATGGGCCAATTTGCCAAAATGTTGAACTATCCCTTTAACACATTTCTGATTGGACTGAACCAAAAGTCCCTACTACACGTTCTGGATGTGTTACCATGAAGTTTGGTACAAAGATCCATGTTCCCGTCATGATGAACGGTAATAACTTTGGTGATCCGCTGACCTTTCTGCTGGCGCCATCATCGTGTCAAAGATTAATTCGTCCAATCCTCCGACCACTTTTTAAAATTAAACCTCAACCTTTATCCGTTATGCACTTTGGCTCTTTACTCTACTAACCGACTACTGGGCCATCCCACTACACCTTTCTGATGCCGGATATGAAGGACGCCTGTGTTCTCACTTCACCTCCCTGTTTGACGTCTTTCCTTGACATCCTGTGTTACCAGAAAGTTAATAAAAGCAGGGTAGTTTTTTTATTTTTTTATTTATTTCATCCTTCTCTAGGTTAAACGTCAACATTGATCCAAATTCACCCATATTTATTAACCCATATTTTATAAGACCCTTAACTCTAATCTAAATATAATTTTATCCTAGAAAGACAAATTCTGCAACTTAAAAATGTTCTACCTTTAAGAATGTGAAACTGGCACCAACATAGCAACAATGAAAGTACAAATGAAAAACTGTCCAAACTCAGTCTTTCTTACTGAATCTTATCGCATGAAATCCCAGTGAGTCAACAATCTCAGCTCAGTTTCTTAAAATAAATCTCAGTTGAACTTTTTTTGTCCTGGTATTAACTAGGTATTAACCTCTGTTTCAGTCCAGACATCTATTTACTCACATGGGGTTTCAGTGGTTCATTGCTCCCTACATCCCATTACTTAACGCTCCGCTTGGCCATGACCTCCGCTGTGAGTCAGGTCATATCGCTCTCGCACACAGTTCACCTTTTACCCAGAAAACCAAGAGGGAAGACACAAGCGTGTGAGTATGAGGAGAAAACACACATGTTCAAACACGAATCACTGCTTGTGCCACAATGACATAGTCACATCTGTTAGTGGTGTATTTTGGTTTTTGTAAGAGCAAGTTATTTAGTGTAAGCTATTTTATTGAGTAGATTAGAATAGATAGATAGATAGATAGATAGATAGATAGATAGATAGATAGATAGATAGATACACAGATACATAGATACATAGATAGATAGATAGATACATACATAGATAGATAGATAGATAGATAGATACATACATACATACATACATACATACATACATACATACATACATACATACATACATAGATACATACATAGATAGATACATAGATAGATAGATAATAGTTATGTTTTTCTGCTGACTGGATTACAAAACTCTGAGTCTTCAATGCTCAAGAAGACAAAAACAAAACAACAAAAATCTTAACTCAAGGTCGCCTCACCAAGTTTTTCCCCCGACCTTTCAACCACATCTCACTGCCAGAAAGCAGATTTTGCTTTAATCATGTGGTAACAGACGGTAACGCTTTCTTTCTCTATTCACAGCTGGGCTTTGGCATCTGATGTCAGCAGCACTGAACGAATTCCCTTCAACAAGGAAGAAATGAAGAAATGATGAGTTGAATGAAGAAAACAATGAGCTGTGGTTGAAAGCCCAGGGGAAAGCTGTAAGGTGACCATGACCATGACTAAAGACTGTTTGTGTCAAGTTACTATATACAAGATCAGGGATGAATTAGGGATGTAAAAATATCAAATTTGATAATTTTATCATAATTATTTCCTATTAAATTTCTCATATTCGTGTTTTTATGATTGTTTCACATGATTCATCAATGTGGGTTAATAAAGGTCAGGAATCGTTCTCCACTGTTGATCAGACAAAACAAAACAAAACAACTGCAGGATATTGTCACGTTTTTGGCAATATTACTCTAGAGCAAATGATTAATAGAAATTCAGATTAAAAAACAACAGTTTAATCAATAATGAAATTAATCATTAGTTGCATTTCCAATTTTACAACTGCTTTTAACTTGTTTTTCTCAGTCTGAATGCATTTCCCTCCTGCAAGGCCTTGAACCAATGCAAATGTTTTTACGACTTCTTCCGGTTTGGCCCGGCCTGGACTCTCCTTAAAGAAAACATGTTTTGCTGCCAGCGTCTCTGGACTTTGAGACGTACTCGGAGCTGATGAGCAGGTATCCTCCTCCTACCTCCATCCTGTCAGCACCACTCACAGCTCAGCGGGGAAATTGCTTTACAGGTTATTGTTCTGGTAATTAGCTGCTGGTGTTTGGCCTCCAGCTCTGTTTTTCGACCCCGGTCAGCCACTATGTACAAAGGTTTCCACAAAGTCAACCTGAAATATTACTCCAGTACAAGCCGCTCTGGTTCACTGTGACTCGCAGGGAGTGAAACAGTAGAAGTGACAGAACAACAAGTCACTGATGAAAGATGATGGAGGTCAAAGGTCAAAGACTCACTAATAAAAGGTGTAAGATATCACCTCATGGCAGATAGCAGACAGACAGTAGGACAGAGCAATCGACACCTATAAAATCCTTCCTAAGGGAAAAGCAGTGATAAAACAATGTAAAAAGGAATATAGCCTATAACAACTCCTGCATTCAAAATCTTATTAAAATGTAATTAAAGTATCTTATTTATTATGCAACAAGATGAGCCCTGTCAGTATTTACCATTAAGGTTGCCACAAACAAAGAAACACATTAATTACCCTTTGTTAATGACTAACATGAACTTTAAACTTACTTTAATGTGCTGGGGGATGTTTTTTTTTCCACCACAAAAACTTAGAGGCAACCCAAAGGTGGTTGTTATTATCTGTAGATCGCTAGAAAACAGTTCACTAACCATTACCAAAGCCATTGATTACAGCCTATAATAATATAATGGTGTCTTATCAGAAAGTGGTATTAAGCAGGGGATGTGAAAGTCAAGATACATATTTGTCTGGTCAAACATGGCAACCAGCAGGCAGAATGATGATTTCCAGGATTTGTCAGTGTTTTGGAGAGTTAAATAAAATGGAAATGATGACTCACACAGAGAGTAACCACGCCAGTTCACCATCACGGCAGCCTCCCTTTTTTCTCTGCAAAGATTCACTGGGTGTTCAGCTCCCCTGGTGCATTTGTGGAAAATGTTTGTTGCGATAAATGAAAACAGGGTGTAGCCTACACTGAGTCTTGCATTCCCCCAACATGTCTTTCTATGGCGAATTATTTTATAACCTCACTATATGCAACAATTTTCTTTCTTTTTTTTATTTTTATTGTTAAGTTGGACAGTACAGTGATATGGACAAAAACAAAATGTGAAACAGATAACAATATTTGTGTTATTACTGTATGTATGTGTATGTGTGAGTGTGTGTGTGTATATATATGCAACAATTTTCTTATCAGTGACAACAAACCCTGTGCACATAAACGTATGATGATGCTCTATAGAAATGGACATCTTATCTTTATTGTCCTTATAGCAAAATTATAACAATTTGCCATTAAAGGTTGATCAAACTCACTTTCTGCCCCGTTTCTCACTGATGAGCTGAAATTCAAAGCAGACAAACTAAAAAACTCTTCATCCAAACAAGCATAGTTTCGTTATTCAGCACAGCAATGATAAACACTTTGCGTCAGCGTTTTTGTTGCCAACACAACAGAAATGGGTGAAACTCCCAACAACAAGGGACATTTTTCTTGCACATCACTTCACTTTTATACACGCAGAGCAGTAAATGAGTCATAAAAATCATCACTTGAGTACTTACTCATAATTTGCTCAAATTTATGATTCAACTATCAGGTTTTAAAATGTTCCAGCTTCAGTAGGAATTAGCTGAGAGCAGCAAAACTGCTCATCAGTGAGCAGAGTTTGAGAGGATGAGGGTGTGTTCATGACTCCTGGATCTGATCCAGGATCAGAGGTCACGTAGACCAGGAGGAAAATGAAGCCATAAAACGTCCCAGTGCCTCCAACTGACTACGACTTCCACCATCTGCATGGTTCATCACGCAGCTCCGCTCATGCAAACTGCTGCACGTCCATCAGGGTTATTGTTGGCTATAAGGGTCATCTCCAGTCATCTCCTCACACCAGGAGCAAATGGATTCAGTTAGGTAGCATAAACTCAATCACTGCAGAGGAATTAACAACAAAATGCAATGAATATGTTGTTTGTTGCAGGTGCTGTGACTCACTGTCACTGTGAATGAGCTATTTGATATAGTTATTGGATGCATTCTTCAAATAAAATGATTTTATTAGCGCTGCTTTAAAACCACAGAGAAGTGACGACGACCTGCTCTGGCCTCACGTGCACAGACTCATGTTGCTGATTTCTTGCATCAACAAATGACATTTCAGTGAATTTAATCAACCCCCTGATTTTCTCTCATGCAGCTGCAGTCGGAGGTCAACAGTCTGAGTTCATCTCATCATCACCTGGCCGACACAGCTGTTTGGTGATCACAGAGCCGCTGAGTCCATTGATCGTGAACATTTATTAACAAACAACAGGTACACTACTACAGAGCATCTTTTCTATAGTTTCATGTGTGAAAGACTTTACTTAACTTAACTTAACTTTATTTAATTTCATTCATCCTCAAAGCCAGGTGCTGTGGTGACAGAGTTGCTATATTTAATATTGACTAATTGATTGATTGATTGGAATTTGGTCCAGGGAAGAGACAGTTTGACCCCAGAGAGGTTTAAACTATTCAACCCATCATTTTTCCGTGGACTGTGGTAGCGCGTGGTGTTTTCACCGTGTCACACTGATCTTTAAGTCAATTCTACGTGAATGTCCTGTTGTTCCTGCTGGGTCACGACAACCTGCCAATCCCTGCATTGTTCCCCGCGCGGTCAGCGGAAAGCTGGGGCTTCCTGCCCGCCAACTCTGCAGAGTAAAAGTCTGCAGACATGAAGTACACTGGAGTGTCACTGTGTGTGTGTTTTAATCAACTCAGAGTTAAATGTAGGATAGTTGACAATTGGTAACTCCTTCTGCTTTTGCTTATCTTTGTCTTTGGGTTTTTATTTCATGCATTTTATTCAGTTGTAACCTTTAAAATACATAAAGTGTCAATGTAAAGTTTAAAACATCTGAAAAAAGAAACCAGGTTACCTGGATTATAGGTACTGTTGAATAGAATAGAAAAAAAATCAGATTTTTTCTGAGCTTTCAACCACATCTCACAGCAAGTGCGCAGATTTTGCTTTAATCATGTGATGGTAACAGAACACTTTCTGTTCAAAGGTAGTTTTTGGTGTTTAATATTAGTGGCAATAAACAAATTCCCCTTATCAAGGAAGACAATGAGTAAGACCATAAACTGTGATTGAAACGTCTGGAGAAAGCTATTAATCAGACCTTTAGTTCAAATTCTTTTTGTCGAATGACCAGGAATGAATTAGGGGCATGAAATATGAAATCATGTCGTGAAAAATAGAAGAAAATGTTAATTGAGTCTTCTCATCCCACAGGCAAAAATCAAAACACAAGACCTCATGAATTTCTATTAAAAGAAATGTTAATGTAGTTCCTGTTGAAGAAGCTAGAGGACAAAGGGCTGAATACATTGCAGTCTTATTTAATGCCTTCAAAAGTCAAAACGAAACTGCCTCAGCTGCAGGCAAGTGGAAACTATAAAACTCAAGAAAAATGTCCCCGTTTCTCTGAGAGTTCATGTTTCTAGAGCAACAGATACAAACCAGATGCTGGAAAATAAGACTTCACAGCTGCAGGGACACAGTTGTTGCTTAGTTTTTGTTTATAGATCAGATTTAGATTGAAGACAATCAACTCTAAGTCTACGACATCAAAAAACAAACAAACAAACAAACAAACAAACAAACAAACAAACAAACAAACAAACCCATGACTAATCTAAAGAGCAAGAGTAACAGAGGGAGAGCAGGAGAGCCTAATGAAATACTAATCATGATTCGACACCCACCCTGCGTTTTAGGGGGTGAGTTAATGTGCATGATTAGGCTCAACGACCACCTACAATACAGTCAATTTTGTACCTCGAACATTTGTGTTGCATCTTTCAGTTGTAGGTTTATTGTGTCTCTGTTAATAATATGAATAAAAGGGTACAGTGTTTCCTATAGACTATCTACATCTGCTGTCTGAAGTGACAAATCAATCAAAACAATTGCGTTGACTCCTAAGTTGGTGACTGAACTGAGATGAGAGAGATGAGGAGAAGAGGAAACAACAACAACGCCAGTACAAAAGTGAACAAAGCCCCTTGTGAAATTAACAGACTTACACAAAACATTATGGCATCAGGCTGTGAGGAAAAACTCAGAGGACACACTGAACAATGGTGTGCAAATTCTGTCATGGGGCTCCCCGCTGTGTCTGTTGTTTCTCCTGCTCTCTGAGAGGAAAACAGCCTCGTGGAGGACAGATGGACGTACACAGTTTCCATCTGCCCTCCAGTGGAGCGCTGCAGAACTGCAGGTCTGAGGCACCTGCATGTTTCCAGTAGGAGGTTATTTTTGGCCTCAAACATTTTGAGTGATGTTATGATTGACCTCAGTGTTAATAAGTGAAACATAATAAACACAATAATGTGATATTGATCAGATATCTCGCTGCCTTTATCTTGTAGAGAAAGCTGAGAAAAATATCAACTCACATTTCTTAGATTATAATAATGATAATAATTTAACTGCTTTTGTTGGTGGATGCCTGTCCCATCACAATACTGCAATAACAAAACCAGATGCCCCCTGCCTGAGGGAGACCGCATCAAATTTTATTGGACAAGAAATGGGCATTTTGCTTAAGGATATTTCTTTTAACATATTTTATATTTATTTATATTTATATTCTATATTTATGTACTGTATATACAATCTTTATCTTTATAACCCACTTCATATTCTCTGTTCTTTACTGAGTGAGGAACTGTAACTCAACATAATTTCCCCTCTGGAGATTAATAAAGTATCCGATTCTGATTTAATTTGATATGCATAGATCATGTGACTATTTGCTATTGGTTTCTTCATCTCAACCAACAATTGTTTTTATATTAATACATCTCACAACTATTTTCCTTAAAGGGACAACGAGGAGTTTTGGAAAAGCGAAGCGTTTTCACACTACATTTATGAGCCTCCGCGCGCACCGTAAAATTCTTTGACCGGCACAAGACGGACTCATGTTTTCATTCATCAAGAATTAAAGTCATAGGTTCGAAGACGATCAGATACCGTCGTAGTTCCGACCATAAACGGCGATTCGGCGGCGTTATTCTCATGACTCGCCACGAAACCGAAAGTAAGGAAATGCTGGTCAGCTCGACCAGCATTTCCACCACCACTAATAATAACAAAATAACGATAGAGACAAAACGATATATTTATCGAAAATGGGCCCATTAAAGCAGAAGTAAGCGATCCGGTCGTTTTGGCTAATGCTGTGTTCCAGGCAGGCTTTTGAAACCGTAAATTACAGCTTCAAGTCACGACTTACGACTTTGTAGCGTTCCAGGCAACCCACTCGTGTTTTTCCGACCTGTTTTACCTGTGAAAGTCACTATAATGGCCACTCGTAACTTCTGACCCGTGAACTCGTACCAGATCGAACTAGTACGACTTCACAGGTCGGAAAAACACGAGTTACGGGTTGCCTTGAACGCACCATAACGTCTTGTCAGCCGATGGAGTTAGCAGCCCCCGCCCTCGTCATGGATCTATTGGTCCTCGTCCCTACGTCACCACATTCACGCGCATCCCTTGGCTGCACACACAGCCCTTTATGCCGTTCTCTCTCCTCATTGGATAAAACTTGTAGGATACGAGAAAAGTTTTCTCCTCGGCTCAGAGCAGAGCAGAGTGACTGAGAGACCCGTGTTTCGGTCCAAACACTCTATGTAAGTGATTGCTGTCGGAAGATATAACTATTTAAGACTTATATTAACACAAAAATATCGCTTACTTCTGCTTTAACAAGTGTGGGTAGCGGAGATTAATCCACATTAACGTGAGACTTTTTTATAACCAAATAGAAACTCCTCGTTGTCCCTTTAAGTTAATAATCAATTTATTAATCAGTGTATAAGATAAGAAAAATAAAATGCCCCGAAACGTTGTATCCATATTCACTCTGTTTAACAAACTCACAAAACAGAAAAGGTTCTGTTTTGTTGTGCAGAGGTTTTGGTATTTTTCCCATGAATAGTTGTTGTGATTGGTGCAAATGAATACTCTCTCAGTCAACTAATCAAAAGCTCCAAGTAGCTATCAAAGTTGTTTTTTCTGTTGTGGTCATTATACTGTAGGCTACATCAGGGGTCAACAGGTCATAAACACGTTGTGTGTGAGCACTGGTGGACTTTTAAATGAACACATTATTATTAAACACTGAGACTTTGTGGCTAAAACAAAAGTTCACAGTGATGATAAAATCAGACACACAGGCGAGGTCTGTGGAGTATAACTCCAGGAAAAACTAATGTAGGGTGGATCAAAGCGGTTACCGCATATATTGTACAAATATAATGAGTCAACTTGTCACTTTGGCGCCATTTGGACAAACTAATGAAGGCCCCGCCCCTCTGTCGTCACCAACCAGAGCCTCCGGATCGCGCTCCTCATTGGAGGATTCAGCTGCCAGTCACTGATTGCTTCAAGCTGTAATCAGCGATAGTTCAGACAGCTGCGTCAAGTTCAGCAAAATTAGACAGGAAGTGGCCAAGACCAGCACGGGTTTATCTTCAAAATAAAACCACAGAATGGCACAATCAAAAGGTGTTAAACTGAAGCCTGTTAGGGTGTGAACAAACAGAAACACTTCTTGTCTACATCAGTTATTTCAGTGGCCTAACTGATATATTACAAGAGGTATATTTCTTTCTTTTTTTTTATTTTTTTTTTTACTGCCAAGCAATAATTTGCCTTTTCTTTGTATAAAAATTAACTTCATGGCTGCCTGTTGTCACACCTTTCTCAAATGAATTGACTTAAGATACAAAAGAACAAACAAAACAGATGCACAACAACGACAAAGAGACTTGAGGTGACACAAAAGAAGCATAAATAAATACAAAATGAATGAGGGACACACAAAGCAACTTGTGTCAGTGGTAAAGTTGGTCATAAGAGAGTTGAGGGTCTGCAACATGTCTGAGCTCAGGGCTCCACTGTATAATAATATCTCCATGATTAAGTGATGATAACAGCAAAGTAATTCATACAGTAACTTTTATGGTTCAGATTACTTGAAGCAATATCTGATAGATATTACAAATTATAAATATAGCACAATTGTTGATAAAAGCTGTCAAATGAAAAAAGAAAATACATTGAATTTGAACGATAAATGCACTACAGGAAAGTCCAACAGTTTTATTTTGAAAACTGAACCGGAAACGCGCATTAAACTGTACTCACCTTGACACTGGGGGTTTAGGCAGCGGGGTAGGAGTTTCTTTTTTTCCTCTCCTCCCAAACTTTTCTTACCTTCCCTGGAAGTCATGACAAGTCCCAGTGTGGACGAGGAGAAGCCAGAAGGTAAGAAGAGACAGCCTGAGGGATCGATTAACACACACAATAGCCTACTGAAACGCATTGATTAACTGATTATTACCTCACTGATCGAGCTTCTAAGGAGGAAAAAAAAAAAGATAAAACGATTTGCGTTATGTGTGTTTTAGTCAGTGTTAAGTGTTATTGTGATTTATTGATCCCAACTAATGTTATTGTCTCTGCAGCGCCTTTGAAAATAATTGTTTGGCTGCAGAGCCGCTGATGCACATTAGTTAAACTGCTGGATTATTTCCAGTGTTTTACAGCTGTTGATTGGTGGTTTTATTGTCCCTTATTGTGTCTTAATATGTTGTGGATGTTTCCATAAACTTCCGATGTCTCAATAGAGACTTGCAGTTTATATTTCTATCACAGATGGTGTTGTTGTGTATGTTGATTTTTTTTTCTTCTGGACTTCTTTAATTGCCAATACTGGCTCTTCACACACTGTTAGGGATTTCCCCAACACGGTTTGACATATTAAATCATTATGTTAGTCTCTCAAAAGATTTTTCCTCAGTTTCACCTCAACAAAATTTGAGTCCCACTTTAATTTGACAGTGTGACAGTGTGACAAGAAACATGTCCTGTTATCTGTAATCTCAGATTTAATCTCAGTAGATAAATGTTGTGCTTTTATAGCTGCTGCTTCACTGTGGGAGAGAAAGTCTTTTAACAGCCAAATCAGTCCACATCTTAAAACTGTGGCTTTTTATTGATTTGAAAATGTTTTATCGTGGGGTGGTATGTTTATTCCAGTTTGTTCGGTTTCCTCCCTCTCCCTCCCTCTTTTAATTTTCCACTTCTGTTTTTAGCCTCTGTTTAGAAAAGCGATTCATAAATAAAGTTTGTTTGCCTACTAACAGATCAAGAGCAGATATAAAAGTTTTTTTTTTACTCAGATACTGTTGTGGGTGAGGCTTTTACAGTACATGGGACGGAAATCCCCCCCTAACCTACTCTATTGTCAGAAGTGTCGACCCCCCCACCCCCGCTCTGGCTGGTCTTGTGTCTGCTATTATGCTGCTGTGCATCATCCTCCTCGGCCTCTCCAGTTTTCTGCAGCAGAGTTTTCGATCCGTGTTGCATTCAGATGTTGAGTCAGTCACTCTGCGGACACCGGTGTCTGCAGACGTGTCACTGCTGCCGGTCATGTTTCATCTGATGGACTGTGACCTGCAGCAAAGGTCACGTCCAGATATTTCCAGAAGCTGCAGTGAAGTTTTTAATGTGAGAAACAATGCTCACTAGGCTTTGATGCAAGTATTAAATGCCAAAAAACTAACTCCACACAGTAGAAGAGGTAGAAATATCTGATTCAAATAAGTTTACTCCCCTTCCCGAGGGGCAGGGGAATGAGATTCTGAGAAATGCAGCAAATCAGGACCTCAAGTGGAGGCTCCTGGAAAACATTTAACATGATGGATTCCCAAGGTTTTACAGTGTTAGAGGATCTGATGGCAGCTTGTTGTTTGTGAGGCTGGAATAGAGGCTAGTGAATTAAAAATACCAGGCTTATAACCAGATATATCATCCTCTAAGATGGTACCAATGCAGGAAGTACAGTCAAAGTTCAGCACCGTTTATAGTCTTGCATTAATCCTAACCAAGTGTGCGGCTGCCAAACCTTAACAACAGTTTATGTATCCATGAACAATAAGGTCGTAACACAGCGGCACTTCATCTGTGCAGTCTGGACGCTACAGTGACTCGGTATCGGAAAGGGATGGCACCGCCCAGCTGTACTGGAGCTAACAAGTTAGCCTGCTAACTTTGAATGCTGAACTTCAACTGTACTTGTATTTACTTATTAACTTAATACAAAGTGCAGTTAGAAACTAAATCGGATTAATACATGTGATCACCCTTTTCCCTTTAAAACAGCATCAGCTCTCAAAAGTACGTTGCTTGTTATGTTGGTTGTTTAAGCATCTTGGAGAACTTCCCACAGTTCCTCTGTGGATGAACTCTTGCCTCAGTGTCGTCTGTCTCTTCACGTGATGATGAGACTAGAGCCCAGAACATCTGTTGCAGGACTCCTCGTTCTTCTTGTCTCTGAAGACAGTTCTTTATGACTCCAGCTGAGTGTTTGGGGGTCATTGTCCTGCTCCAGTTCCAGAGCATGGGACCAGTAAGACATTTTGTTGAATGGATGTAAAGAGCCTAAAACTCTTGTTCTTTATTATACTTCTGCTGGTTAAATTGGAAGCTGACCAGCTGTTGGGTGATATTCAGTCGAGTGCCAAGTAGTTGTGATGAGGGTCAGGACCTCCAACTGCTCTACTCCATCGCGCTCTGCCAGATGATTGTGGTGTGACTGCTTCTGGCGGCTGCGAACACATTTCTGTCCCAAGTGATGAATTTCTAAGTAGCTTGGGGTCTTGTTTATGACTGAGAATAGGTTGGAGTGTGAGACAAACTTCTGGATCATCGAGGCATCAGCAGTGATGCAGGTGTTAAACTGGATTGAAGTTAAAGAGAAGTTCTCAGCTGTGATGCGGTCCTCATCCATGGTCATGGTGGTTATCACAGAAAACAATTAGATTGTAGATAACGATTTAGCTTTGCAGGAAATCTGGGTTCACCTTTATGGACATGCAGCTTTGAACAGAAGTGATCCAAAAGTGGTTTTAGGATTATAATGTTGAGAAACGGGAAAATCCATTGACTGATTTAAGAGGAATGTGGAATAAACGTAAAGGCTAAAGACATAATGAACATAATCAGTGAATATTATATTCAATCCCTCCAGTGGATCGCCCAAAATCCTACACCACGATTCTTTTGAACTTCTCCAAGGCAAAGAAGAAATACCAATTTCGTTTTTTTCATCGGTGAACACAGTGATATTATCTCGGTGTTGAGATGAGTGAAGAAGGAGATCTTCAAGCTGAAATCATCCTTAAAATTGGTGTTAAGCCCTTAACAGTTTTCCGGGGCTCCCATAGGGCAAATGCTCTTTCTGCAACAAGACCCTTGGGTTTGACTTACTTCAGTTACCCTTAAAATAGACACTCTGTAAGTTTAGTTAGATGAGGTCAGTGTAACACGCTCTGTAATACACTCTGAACATCTCTTCTCTCTGAAACTTTTGAGAGACAGTATCAGAGCGGTTCGTTTTCCCCCCCTCTGTCTTACACGCTCCTCATTTCATGCATTCTCACCTTGTTTACACCTTGGGACAAACTGGGGACAGTTTATCAAATTACAGCTGAATTAAATTTGGGTTTGTGCTCATGCTCATGAGTCCTGCTGCTTAATAAAATACATGCTGTCTTATTTTTAGAGCTATTACGACTGGTTTTAATTTTAGCGCCTGGAGACTGTGAGTTACTTAATGCAGTGCCAAAGCAGGAAGTAGCTACATGATACAGCGAGTAAAGGGGAAAGCTGGAGTGCTGCTGCTGGTGTTGAGCCCAGAGTTTTATACAGTAAAACATAAAATACCCATGTTTTCATCACCTCCAAGGCTGCAAAATTAAGCCAGCACTGAAGTAGTAAAAACTGCTCAAGGCTGGGAGCCAGTTTCTATAGACTCCCATGTTAAAATGACCAAGTTTACATGTTTACATGTTGGTACTCCATAGCTGATTTCCTCCTCCATGGCAACTGTAGGTGCTTCAAAAATCCAGGAGTTTCTGAAAATTAAGAAAATTGTCTTAATGAGACAGAGAGGTTATGTTTTATATTACGTCCTGGTTCTGCTGGCGGGATTTTATAATCTAATTTTATAATTTATATACTATAATTGAGTCCAACAGTGTTATAGGAGAGCAAACTTCTCAGTGGAGCAGTTTCTGAGTGCAGCTTGAACACTTCCACTGTTTGTTTAGCGTTTAAGGAGCGGTCTTGAGGCCGAGTTGTATTTTTATTTATTATTAAAGCACTAATATCAAACGATTACAACCACAGCAGTTCCAGGACAGTTTTTTTTAAAGGTTCAAATTCTCTGCTTTGCTGAAAGTCACACTGGTTTGTTTACCTTTTTAAAAACTTCAAGCATTTCTTTTTTCTGAGGCAGCAATTAGTTTTAAGTGTCAGGCCTGCGTGAAACCTGATAGCAGGAGGCTTTCATCATAATTAGCAGGCATCCAGGCTTTGAAAATGGAAATTGCCACTTTCTGCTTCACGGCAGATTCTCTGATTGGAGTGGCTTCCCAGACTGAAAGGAGGAGGAGAAGCTCTTCAGATGTTCAGCTCCTCTATGTGTTGGAGAGTTTTCCACATTGCACTCCTACGTAGAAAAACACTTGTCTAGACCACGTACAGTTGGGTATTAAACAATGGCTTTGGAGTTGGCTACAAGCTCGACAGGAAGAGCAGACAATACCAAACAAAGAGAGCTGCACACTGCAGAATGTAAGAATAGGAATTACACGGGTACTTTAAAGTCAAACAAAGAAGCGGTTGTGTGGTTGCACTGTAAAAAAAAAAAAAAAAAACTCTTCTTGCACAAGTTTGGAGACACTTTGACCTCTGCAGGAATGAAGACCGGCTCTGTCGCTCATAATTTTATTTGCCCCAACTGTCGCAGGATCATGAGTTAATTATCTCAGTAGAACAATTTTTGGAGAGTATATTCAATTCATCCCCAGACTGAGTTTGTTAGGTGGAGATATCAGAGAGTTTCAAGTCCTTTCATGACTGATTCATGTTCTTGCAGAACTCGCAGCTTAACTTAATCACGTTGAATTTGGTTGTCGGTCCATCCGAGCTTGCTTATTGTCATGATCAGGTCATTCCTCTTTGCTTTTGAATAAATTCAATCAATTGTGATCCGGCCTTTTGATATGATATAATTCTGCCCAGCGATAAGACCAGGATGGACTCGGCAGTCACGTTGGAGATCACCAAAACTCAGTTATTCTTGAAAAAGTCGTCAGATGTTCCAGTTGTGATCTTGAGACAAAAATGGTTTTGGGACAGCTTGTAACAATTTTTTTTAGAAGATAAATATAATATCTCAGAATTTATTTTAGGATAATGAGATTAGGGCGATCAGAAGAAAACAGTTTTGGAGTATTAAGCTGTGATCTCAAGGTAACAGGCCACCCTTGTGTTGCGTAGTTTCATTTACGGGTTGCTGTTGTGGATAATTAGCCACAGGTCGTCTCTCTGAATGCATCTGTACTCGGCTTTCGCTGCAGGCTCTGGTCTGCTAATGAGAATACAGTAGGTCGGAAAATATGGTATGGAAAACTTCACTCCGGGTATTAAAGTCGTGACAGCACCGGTGTTACAGAGCATGCAGGACAGTTTGGTCGGCTCAGTATCTGTAGATCTGCGGTCGTACTTCCAGATGCTGCCACCTTGATCAGATGAGGTTTGCAGATCGCCTCATTAATGTTATCAGGTTCCCATTTTGCATCAGGCTAAATCTGAAATACTGCCAAATATGCACTTTTGCTTTTCACTCTGACACCAAATCCTCTGCTGCTATGATGAACAGGGTTCACATCGCTGACATGCAAAGGTTTATTAAAGGCATCGGATCTACTGTGTAATTTTGGTATTGTCAACAAATCCTAGATGAAAAGACTGAAATCAACCGTACAGTAAACTAGTTACCTACATACAGTATACCATAAATAAAGATGGATTTAGCCTCCGTGATGTCACCAATAGGTTTCTGAAGGGCAGTTTCACTGTCATCATCTCACCACCTGCCTCTGCAAGTCCATCAATTTCTCATGTCTTTTGTGGGGAAAAGCCTGATAACTCATAAGAAACACACAGAGCCTCAAATGCAGAACTTTAAATCTTAATAAAACAATAAAACAAGCAGTTGTTATGCAAACAGCGTATTTCTTAGGGACTATTTCCAGGTGCAGATTAATACACATTGATTGAAACAACACCAAGATCCATTATCTGGTGTTTTTTGTCTTTATGATAAGGTGGTTACAGAATATTTATTTAATTTATGATAATTACTGTTAATATTAACACACCAGTTGTCTTTTGGCTCTCTATGTAAGGTCTACTGTTTATGGGTTTAAACGTTAAAGTCACATCTGCCTACCAACAGCAGCTCTTGCCTCCCACGAATGTAAAATGACAGGGGGAAATCAAATGGCACCACACTATGAATTTATGTGAGGATCAGTGAGGTCTGGCACTGTGGTCCAATCAGACGCTCCTCCTCCTCCTCCTCCTGCTGCTGCTGCTGCTATCTCCTCTGCCTGCGAAACACTACATGAAAAGCAGGGGCGCTAAAAATACCCAGTCAAGTACTGGCAGGAGGAGGAGGAGACACTAATCAAACTCTGTGCACGAACATCAGGGTGGGAAAACGCCAAAATAACCAAACGCTGTTAGGCTCTGGCAGCGTCTGGTGTATTTTACCCTTACGGACACATTGGCAGTCGCTGAGCTTTATTTATAGCTTGTAATAATTGACCCTAAAAGGCTTTTTGACTGGTGAAATGGTGAAAGTGACTCTCGAGGCTTGAGCACCAAAATGATGACAGTGGTGCTCTGCCTAAACCGACCGCTTTTCTGTGAAAGAACCAAACCACGGCTGCTTTTGGAAACATTTAACTGCATGTCACTGTGATGCCACATTTTTGGACCAAACAATGAAAGTTCTGTGGTTGAATTCAGACTTTTTTCTGTCGCCGTCTACGAAATTGTCCTCACTGCTTCCGCTTTTAAAGTCTGATGCCTGACAAACTCCTTCCAAGGGGCAAAGTCAGAGCAAGAGCGAGGCCTTGAACTCCTCTTTCAAACTCTTGAGAGAGAGAGAGAGCCTGGTTTCGTCTAAAAAACATGGCAGCACAGAGATCACCTCTGTTCACCGGCTCATAATGGAACAAATGTTGTGTTTAGCACCGAGATGCCTGTGGAAAAGCACCCCTGCCCTATGAAGTCATAGAGGAACACAGCTCCAACACTGCCATGTTCAGTTCAGCTGAAAACAGCCTTTTATATCCCATTCAGCTTCTTTCTACCTTCACTCACGCTCTCTTTCATTTGATCTCATCTGCGTCGTTTTCCATTCTCTTACTAAACTTTCTATTTTTAAAGCATTTTCTAATGAATTAACATAAAAACACCACTGCTACTTTCTCTTTTGCCGCTATCAATATAAAGGAGTTTAAAAGTTCAAACTAATAGTTTTATTGTTTTTAATAACTCTGTTACTTCTTCTATACAGATTGGTTTTAAACCATTAAGAGGGACTTTTGTTTTTAAGTTCTTGATAAGGAGTTACAGATTTTTTTTATGATTCATCATTTTATAGAGGCCAACAGTAGAAGCCATTGAGTCATCTGCAAGTATAAGCCATTAGTCATTAAGAGGGTTTTTACAGAGTTCTTAGTCTGGAGTTGCAAATGTTGTTTATACTGTAAGCTACATTTGATTAGAATACCAATATTTGGTATTAAAGCCCCGGTACGAAGCTTTTAACTGGATACGCAAAAGTCTCTGGTTTCTGCTGATGTGTCTCTGTTACCTATAACAGCAAATAAGTCCATCAGATACACTATTTAGCTATTTTGAGTAGTCTAATTCTATACCTCTGGAAGGCATGGTCGGGTCGGACGACTGACGAAACGATACGAATAGACACATTACCTCATCCATATGCACACTGCAGATAGCTGCTAAAAAAAAAAAAAAGTTTTCAAAGCAAGTCCCATCTTCTTTCCGACGTTTCCAAAACAAATCTACACGCGCCGGCCAGACAAACGTCTTCACGACAGTGGGAAATGCAGTCTTCATTCCGGCAAAACACCACCGCTTTCGTCCACAGGGGCCGCCAAAATCAACAGTAAATGAAAAGTCTGTACAGGGGCTTTAAAACAATTATTTTGTTTAATTCTTAAGACAAAATACAGTACTAGAGTTGCAGGTTGTGATGATCTGATACTTTTCTTTGTTTTACTAAACTGAATATTTTTGGGTTTCGGCCAATTGGTTGGACAAAGCAAGACCTCTGATGAAGTAACATTGGACTGCAAATTATGGACTAACAATAAATTATCTAATCAAGAGCTTTATTGACAAATCGAGCGAGTTGTACCCCTTGTTCATTTGCCCTGCTTGTTTTCCCAGAGCCTCTGAGAGCAGGTAAACAGGCAACATAAAGTCAGTGAATGATGTAAGAGACAAGGAGACGGACGTTGAATTGACTTGAAGCCAAATCTTATTAAAAAAAAGTCTCCATTCTTTGATTGTCTCGGAGTCGACTGCAGGGCATCGATGTCCAATTGAGTTTCGTAATGCATGGCAGACATCAGGCTACAGGAGTAATGACCGGCCTGAATCTGAGCAGCTAACTGAATCACTACATTATGGGGAAACTGAATTAGAGCCCACAAACATGTATTTTCCATGGGAGCAGCTCATCCACGCTGGTGAAGGTGTGTTTCTCAGGAGCTTTGGGAGACATTTCAAAGTGTTTCAAAGAGCGACGTAGATCCTCTGCCTTGTCATTACCCCGACCCTCTTCGTCAACAAGATGCTGAACCGGTGTAATTTCCCTCAGCGACGGAAATAACACGATAACAGACATACATTTCAGTTGTTTCTGGGCAGAACAGCAACACTAACTTACAGCAAAGGCTGACATCTGGTCTTGTTCTGTAGTTATGAGAATCAAACATCTGGAGGCTCCAGTTGCTACTGTTGTGAAGAAGACAAATAGGTCACAGTCTCCCCCTAAACACAAATCTGCAGAGCAGGTATCTAGGTCAGCTTAGAGAAACATGCAGATGCCTTAAGCCGGTTTGTGTTTGTTATTTGCTCGGCCAGGATAAACAACGAGCTGATGTGATTAGAATAAAGAGGAACGAGAGAGAGACTAATTTCTGCAGTTGTGATGGAAAATTCATTTGAGAGAAAAAAGGCATCTGATATTTGAGCCAAAAAACAAACTTCTACTGAGGTTTGGTTTGTCACGTTGTAGAAACAAGCCTGGAGAGTTTGTTTCTCACCACCAGGGAGAAAACAAGGTGCGTTTGGTGCAAAATGCAACGTGACATCAGAGCAGGAAACTGGCTAATGGGGGAAAAAACTCGATTTGTGAGCTCTGCTCTGCTCCAGGGAGGAGCAGCCGGTCGGGCAGGCGTGGGACCGCTTCGTTCTCAGTTGACTGGATGCTGCTGCTGGGAGAAAAACTCTTCCTTGAAGCTTCCTAGGCTGCAAAGTGATGCCAACATCACTGTCTCCAGAATTGAAACGTCTCATGTTGCTTTCCCAGCATTTCATTCATGTCCAGTCAGGTCTTTGGTTCTGTGGTTTTCCTTGTTTGCATCTGTACTGGACCCAAAAACCGAGGAGCAGTTTGCAAATTATTGTTTCTGGCTCCTTGTTCTTCTCGTGTCTGAAGATAGTTCTTTATGAGTCTGGCTGTTTGGTGACGACGTCGCAGCAGAATACAATACAATACTCCCCATAATGATACTGTATGATGGATGGATGAAGCTCCTCCAGCTCTGAGTCTCTCTGATGTGTAGAGATTGTTGCACATCAAGTGATGATACTCAACCAGCTAAACCCAAAAATCGAGTAAATGAAAAATGTAAAAATGGCAGCACATCTCAAATTGCCAAGTTAAGGAGGTGGACAAAGTACTCACATTTGACTTCTTTTAATGGCCTTCTTCTGAGCGTTTGAAGATTTGATTTGAGATGTGCTAACATTTTTACATTTTTCTCTCTGGTGTATGTTGTAAAAATGGTTGAAGAATTTGATTAATTCACCTTCTTCAGAATGAAACGGACGACTGCGTGCTGAACTTTTGTTGGGTGTGGTGCTCGGAGGGGTTTTGGGAAACGTAGGAAAGAGATGGAGCAGACTCCTAAGGCTGAAGAGAGGCGATGGAGAATCTGTTAAAAAGTTACCGCTGAGTGCCAGCATCTCTCTCTCTCTCTCTCAGCCACCAGACGCTGCCTCTTCATCTTGATGCTCTCCATGCGTCGGACTTCCCCGGCGAGTCGGCGACTTTATTGAATTCGCTTTCTGACATTCTGTGACATTGCTGGTGGGGGCTGAAGGGAGGGAGGGAGTGTGTGTGTGTGTGTGTGGGACGGTGGTGAACAACGAGGCCTCACAAAACTTTTCAAAAACAGCGTCGCTACCACAGAGGCATAATGCCTCATTGTGGAGGCTGAATGTGGCTGATTGTGTTTGCTGGAGGATCTGGAAGGAAGAGGGAGGGGAGGCAGGACGCATGTGACGTTTGAAGTCAGCAACTGTGATAGAAAAAAAAAAAAAGGATTGTTTATACAGTCTATAGTGTCAATACGGAGGGACGCACTCATGTTAGCGATGTGATGTCAGCGCCTGATTTATGACGAGGGGGTCGGAGGCAGGAGGTGGCATCTGGTGGAGTCCTGAGTGTCGAGTTCACCGTGTGTCTGTATGTGTGTGAGAGAGCTCTAGCGCACATAAACACTTGAGTCCTCGCCAGAAGTGATAACACGTTATCTAACCTCCGTGTGATGCATCATGTGATGTCGGCCTCAGTGCTGTTGTTGGCTGCAGGATGCTATTGGTGTGTGTGTGTGTGTGTGTGTGTCACACTGGTTGTATTTGTTCAGCTCTCAGCTCTTTCGCTTGTCTTCTCTCCGGTGTTTTCCTGCTGCCTCCAGGAAGCAGCTTTCAGGACGGCGCGATGGGTTTCCTGGCATGGAGCCCCCTCCCCTCAACCCTGCTTCCTTCAGGGAGACAATGGGAGGTCTCCCACGGGGGCATGGAGGGTTTATGTGTGTGTGTGTGTGTGTGGTGATGAGGGGGATTTATTGGGGAGTAGTGGGTTTCCCTTCAGGAAACTGCAGATTTACCCCAGAAGTAGAGAGGCCCTCCTCTCTCTGTGTGTGTGGGTGTGTGTTTGTGTGTGTTTGTTCAGCCTGAATATCCTCATGAGGATAATGACATGGAAGAGATCTTCTCCTCGCCTTTACAGCAGATTAAGTTTCAGATTAACTGAGATAATAGTCAAATATTATGAAAATGATGTTTGTTGTTGTTGAAAACAGTAAATTAGTTCAAGTTCAAAGTCCGTCCTTGACCTTGGAAACATCAGTTTCAACAACAACCGTCTCCCCCCTTCAAGTCTGTCCAGTAGCTGTTTTGTAGACTTTTTGATGATATCACATGATCTTCATCAGCGTGCAGTTGTCAGCAAATTGTATTTACTTTTAAGTGTTGATTTCAGAGTTGCACCCTCAGGAATCAAAAACTGTGAGAGTGTTGACCTTGATCTTGTTTTGTTTGGAAATTAAAGGTCACACGCAAAGTTCCCATGTATATTATTAATTATAAAGCAGGTCTACAGGCTCCAATAAGTAAAAGAAAAGTTAAATAAAGTGCAACTGTCAAGTATGAAAATCTTAAATTTGTTTTACATTCAAGTGAGCAGCATAAAACTGTGAACTTATATTCACATTATGGGATACGCTGTGAACACATTTCCTGATAATAAAACTGAGACAGATTTATTTTCTTTGGCAAATGCAAAATGACTAAAACATGATAAAACTATATATATTTCTTATATTGGCAAAACAGTTGCAAAATAATAATAAAAAATCAAAAAAATCTCATAAATCTACCGGTATATACAGGATGTCCAGGACAGAAACGTCTGCACGTCTGCTCAATAATTCATCTTTACATACACTGGTATATCTTCCTTTTTTTAATCGTTATTATTTCGAGGTCCATTCAGAAGCATTAACAACAGTACTAAAGTACTAAATGACCCCTGAGAGCAGAAGAAACAAATAAATCCCATGTGGTTATAATCAGAAAATAACTTTTTTTCAAATCATCAATTAACTTGAAGATGTTTTAAATGAATTAGTCTGTTACATCACTCACTATCTGCTTTCATTTGGCTCCATATAAAACCTGCTGAATTCTGCTTGATTCAGACCAGCCGGTGTTTGGACAATAATCAATTTATTTCTTTGTCAGAGACAGGTTCTGGAGGGATGAGAAACATCTTTAATCTGGAATATTGGATGTTTACTCAGAGTGTTTCAAATGTAATGTGTATCCTTGGAAAGTTCAAGTTTAAATCTGCAGTAAGATTTCAAAGCAGATTCGAATATCATGATGAGATGGTAAAAGTTGGTGAGTGAGGAGACTGGAAATCGAAACTGAAGTTCTTCACGAGTATAGTGACCAAAGAGTGAGTTCATGTTATGCAGAGAGGAGCGGAGGCCTGTGTCTCTGTGAGTCCACATTTGTGAATGGGCCTTTTCTCATGTAAAGCAGTCAGATAGTAAAAGTTGCTGTCAGCTACAGAGGATGTTGCCTTTCACCCCCTCCCCTCCATGTCAGTCTCTCTCTCTCGCTCTCTAACTTCCCTTCTCGGGAAAAGGGTGTTGCTGGAGATGAGGTCACTGTTTAAAAAACATGGCCCCGAGCCTCGAACCAGCACAACATTTCCTCTTGGATCGAACGTGGGACGACTCAGTGCTCTCCTCTGCACATCCATGAATCTATTCTGCACTCATCACATGTTCCAACTGAACCCAGCAGGACTGACTGTGATAATAACAAACTGTTCTGGATGCACTCAAGTTACCTCTATAAGAATTCAAGATGTTGATCCTAAATGTATCTGCTCAACCTCAACAGGTCGAGGTTATTCAGTCTTGTCAATGACAAATCATTTCTATTGATACAGAAAAGTTTGAGACTCTAAAGACTGGAAACCAGTGACTGATGAAGGTTTATGTGTTGTGTGTATCCCAGGGGTTTGTTCACCAACTGGTCAAACACAGGTGCAGTTTCTGTACTGCATCATATTTCATATTTATAAAACCAGGATGCACTGGGTGTGACTAGTTTTAATATGAAGATGCAGGTCAGACACTTCTGGGTTTTATTAAATATTGAATATCATGTAAGACAAGTCTGGGAAGAGAAAGTCGGTGAACAAGGAAGAAATAGATTTTTCAGTTTCCTTTTCATTCAACAAACAAATACAAAAAGTAACAGGATGGGTTCACCAAAACTGTGCACTGTAAACATCCGTCACAGTTTACAGACTGACTTCCTCGTTCAACAGTGGACAATCTGGATTAAGAGCCTGTTATCCCAGATTTTCGGAAATACAGTGACCGACCATTATGGAAACACTTTACTTTGTGGCTCCATGGTTCCCTATTATGATTTTATTTGCTACTCACAGATCACAAGGAATTAAATAATGTTTTAAAATATATGATGCTGTCAGGACTTGAAGATTGTTGTGCGACTCTTCTCACTTCAAAGCGCCTGTAATGTAATGAAATGCGACTGTGGCGTTGGGTGTGAGCGGCTGCAGTTATGTGATCGCCCTGCTGCATTAAAACTGAATCAAGAATGTCATGTGAACTCAGTTTGTTGCCGTGGATACTCGGACATCGACAGCTGCTTCGTCAGTCCGAGGAACAATGCACTTTATCTGCTCACAATAGAGTCCAGTTTGATGTTTGCTAAATTAAAGTGGTATGGCCCGAAATCAGTTCACTGAAATTTGTAGCTGTGAACGTTGTCTTTGTCCGACTTTTGGATCATGTGACTGTGTGTGTGCTTGTGTGTGTGTCTGTGTGTGTGAATGCTTAAGTAAATCAGATATTTGCATGTTTGTGTTTATGGAGGTTTTACAAGTTTTTACTTGTGTGTTTTCTGTGTGTGCACGCACTTGAGGAGGTATTTATGGGTGCTACAATTTAGTCTTTCTCTTGTGCGAGTGTCATTAAGTCTTGGCACTCTATGGTGTTGTATGTTCATACATGTGTCTTTGTATGTGCGTGTTAGAGTGTGTGTGTGTGTGTGTGTGTGTGTGTGTGTGAGAGAGAGAGAGACTCAGCTGGTCAGGACTTGGGGTGTAGAGAGAAGGAATGCAGCTTCTCACTGCAGCCTGTAATTTTCTGCCTGTCATCAAATCAGAGGGAAAAACAGCAACACTTGAGAGGAGCTGAGGGTGTGTGTGTGTGTGTGTGTGTGTGTGTGTGTGTGTGTTGGGGGTGAGAGGAGAAATGAGAGTCATGTGAGGAGAGGAGGGTAGAGACAAGAGAGGTGGAGATCTGGAGGGCAAAGGGAAAAAAAAAAGAAATGAAGAAGTGAAGAACAGTAAGAACGAAAGAACCAAAAGTAGAGAGGAGGAGGATGAGGATGATGATGGTGGTGGCAGGAGACGAAGAGCAGAGAGCAGAGACTTGAGTGTCGGGATTGTGCTGCTAATTACTCTTGGTTTCACAACCTAATTAACTTTGCAGCACACTGTGTTATTCAGTTTTCTGAATAATGCTCTATAGAAGTAAATACCTCTCTGCGTTTTATAAGTTACTGGTTGTAAAAAGCTGCAGTTTATGTTGTCGTGTCTGTCGTTGCAGCTGCAGATGTTTTTAACAGCGTTTCATTGTGTTAGAAATGAAGTGAAAGAAATTAGAAATGTACATATCATCAGCATAGTAACAGGCCTTTTCAATTCACCGTAACATTAACTTATAGAAACCTTTAAATCTTTTGTTCCACTGTGTTGCTGAGTGTAATGTCTTTACTTTTTTTGTAATTCAAATTTTTTGTTTTTGTAACATAATATCTTTACAAACATTTTCAAATGTCACAGATACAGTATGACATAAACAAACTAATAGTCTGTTTAAGAAAGTAAGAAGGAGAAAGTGTAATGTATTTACTGATACACACTTCCTGTTTTAATCAATCAGGAGTGTGGAGTTAGCACCTTTAAAAAAAAACAAACAAAAAAGAAAAACAGTGGAAACAAAAGCCTAACCTGTGTCAATCGTCCAACAGTAGTCAAGAGCCTGTATCTACATCAGATCAGGTTTTCCTTGGTGTTATCATTTGTCATTTTCGTACTGACTATTAGGAGATCTGTTTTTCATTATGTCTGACATGTAAATGACAAAACGACAAAATCCACCGTCACATGAACCTGAGTTACTCAAACCGGCGTTGCCCGTTTGGTTGCAGTGGAGGATGTGACAGCAAAAAACAGGGAATCTGTACTGTACTAACGATGTTGCAACTGTGGAAGACATAGATATGAATCAAGGAAATGCTGTTTTAACTATTCGTTTTGGCTCTTGAATATAGTTTTGCCACAGACTTGCCAGTCTGCCAGAACCTGGTTTGGTAATTGCTTGAAACTTAAACTGGCCTATTTATTCATGCTTGGTCTACAAGGTGCCTTGTTTTTGTGTGTGTTTTTTTTACATTTAGTTTCACTAACAAGTTCTTGGCTTGGCCTTTCTAAAATTGAGCTGATTCCACAGCTCTGACAATCTGGAGCATATCTGGGTAAAATTGCCTGCACACAGTCGTAATTACTAATGTGTGGAAAACATGGCGCGCTATGTTTTTTGTGCACCAACAATGATGATGTCACACCGAAACTGGCCCCAGAAACACAAGAACTCCTTCCTTTATGTTTAAAGACACATAGTTTGTTGTCACTGACATAAACCATGGCACTGCTGTAGAGGAACTATATTCGGACCTGTACTTTATACAGGATGGTTTATCTGATGCTGTGCGTCTCCAATCTGCTTTTTTAACTATTGTCTCAACAGATATGGAGGTGAAGTTACAGAAACCGGAGTCAGACTTCAAACTTCAACTTTAAAATCTTAAATTATCCAACCCGATGGGATTACATGTTGCTAAAACTACCCAATAAACAAACAACCAGCGAATCGTGCTGCGTGTTTATGAGCTCTGGTGAACTTGTTTTGAATCCTAAACAAGACCAAACCATAAAGTCAAAGCACAGTAAAACTACTTTTTCTCTGTTGCGTCCTTGAAAACCTTTCATCTGATTGGTCGTGACGCTGCAGCAGCATCACGTTCGCTGTGGTCTGACCCCATAGAAGCAGCTGTCGGGACCACTGAGCAGAAACAGAGCAGCGACTGATAAGACACAGAAACAGCAGAAACATTTCTCTCCGTTAAGAGAAGACTCCTCTTTTTTTTTCTCTTCCCACTGTGTAGTTTAATTAATCCCTCATCCTTAATATAATTAGCTCTAATTATCCCTCTGTCTGTCTGAATGCTTGTGGTCTTTTCTTCAACAATACAGTATCTGTTGGCTGCAGACTGAGCTGACAGATGATCTGTGTGTGTTGAATGTGTGTGTTTATGGGTTATCAGCAGTCAGTCAGTCGGAAGGACGACCAGCGTGTTGCAGCAGCATGTGTTAGTGCAGGAATGTGCCCGAGGCTGCTGGAAAACACATCAGTGTGTGTTTGAAACAAAATGAATGATTGCATGTATCTGAGGTTTTGTGTGTGTGGGATGGGGTGTGTGTGTGTGTGTGGGGGGGTGTTACAGGTTACTTTATCTGACACCATATGTTTTCATATTGCTAAGACAGACAGACTCTGTTTGCACTGCACAGATTTTTAAAGAAGACACTGAAGAAGACACTTTTTTTATGCAGACACACGCACGCAAACTGACTTTTTATGACCCCCGGATGGCAGCTCTTGTAATTTTGTTTGTAAACCCACACACCTGTGGTAGTGAAGTTTGTTATGTTCACCTTGTCACAGTTTATGTACAAGTCTCCTGTTGTCAGGGCTTTTCCATACGTGCTTCATCAATAGGAAGATCTATTAGCTACTATGGAGAGAGTGGATGTGAAAACCAGTTTCAAAGTTCAACTGAGGGAGAAAGAGCAGCAACGGAGCCTTTTCTAACACGGTCTCGTGACTCGCTTCAAACTATTTAATGTCATTGTATTAATTGCTTAATTGAGAGCAGCCCCGACATAGCTGACAAATTTACACATGTACATATTCACATGTTGGACTAACGCCAAAGTCTCCTTGACAAAGACGTGTGTGATGGCGTGCTGTACTGGAGCGATGAACATATTGGCTTGTTTCATGTCTTGGTGTTTGCCGTCTCCCATGTGTTGAGATCTGGTGACTGTGAGTGACAGCATGTGATTCTCATCATTTCCTTACTCAAAGCATTTAGGGACCTCTCATTGTATGTACAGAAGCTTTTGGGTTCATTATGTTTCTGCATTTACATTACGTTTTCCTTTCCATTTGCTCCCAAATAACGTGGTGTGTGTTTTTGGATTGGTCTTGATGATTTGTCTCTCTCTCTCTCTCTCACAGGGCTGTGTGGAGCAGGGAGGAGGCAACCAGCCTGAGCTCCAGCTGCATGAGTTATTCAGTGAGCGGCTGAGAGAGGTACAGTACACCTCACAACTCAACACAGCTTTAATTCAGGACTTTGATGACTATTATTGTAACTGTAACAGTCTGTTGCTCATATTGTGATCATGGTACCAAGTACTAATTGTATAATAAATCAATACAGATTAGAAACTTCATACTTCATATATACCAGATTATTTGATTAATTAATGTATGTATGATTAGGTGACTGTGTATGTTTGCATATTAATGGTCAAACAGGTGTTTTTAAAACTTCTTGGATGACAAACTACTTGTATTAGTAAGCAAACATGTAGTTCTGTCATGTAGACCATGGCAGGACAAGAGGTGTCCTGTTATTGAAGTTACTATCTTCTCCTTTCCTCTGTAATTAATGTGACTGTTAGGTAATAGTAAGTATACTATCCACTTCGTGCAAACATTTCAATTTTCCGTCAGCGATCCTTGCTAACTGGTAGCTCTTTCCTGCTGTACAGGAAGTGCTTTAATGTTTCCTGTTAACGTCAAACAAGAAGAAGAACCAGGTTGTTGATGGAGCAGGGAAAGCTACTGTGTCAATACCAACAAAGATCAGCCTTAAATTTTAAATCTGACATTTCCGAACAGATTGTGTTTGTCTAAAAAAAAAGGACAATCTGACAACTTCTTCACATAAATCAATTGGCGTCAATGCAAATTTCACTTTCTAATGTGCTTCTCTGCCACGTCCACCCAGTTTTGTATTTCAGTACTTTTGACGTGTTGGAATACATGGATATTACGCACTGAGGAAATAACTGACTTCCCAGAGAAGCGGCGCTGGTCAGGGTTTAGTGGTCTTGTGGTGAGGACAATCCTGTGGTTTTCCAGTACAGCTGGATGGTGCGATGCTGAGTATTGTGGTTTTCCCTCAGTTCTTGGTTGTTGACTTTGTTCGGAGGTGTTTCCCGACGAGTGCTGTCGACGCTGTGTGCCAGAAGTTGACAGTATACACACATGCCTAAAACATATACCTTAACTTTAAGTGACATGTAATGACTCTGACAGGAAGGAACGCCGCAGTGTAACCAATAGCAAGAAGTCAAGAGCTTGAAGGGAGATAACATGCACACACACACACACACAGAGGTATGGATTATGTCAAGCTCAACGTCCTTCAACGCCTCTGAAGAGGAAAAGCAAACAAGAGATCCATTTAACAAAACCTCTTTATCCGTGAAAGAAGGGAATTTCACCCTCTTTTGGATTCAGTCACAGGCCGTCACACGTGCTTACGAGCCACGAGAAAACACATGAACCTTTTCATGCCTTTCTAAGCTTTGTCGTATGTTTACAACAACTATAAAGACACATCGATGTGTGTCTGTGTCGCCTTTTAAGTGAGAGCTTGGGTTGTTTTTCCTGGTTCCTTGTCCCAAGTTGCTCCCTATTAAAATATATATAAATGGAGCACGTGACGTTGAAGCAGACTGAAAAATTGATGATAGGAAATCCAAACATTGTGACACTTGTTGACAGTCAGAAAAGAAAACAAGTGATAAACTTCCTGCAATGTCCTCACCAAAGTGCTGTGTGCTGTTTTCAAAATTACATCCGTTTCCTTCCTCTTGGAGAAACTCATTCATTGTTACTGTGTGTTTTCTTTAGCCAGGTGTTGATTTGAAGCTGTGTGTGTGCTGAAAGGTCCCAGTTCTGAAAAAAAAAATGACTCAGTCAGTGCAAGTTACCCCGAAGCTGCCTGGTAAGAACCTGCATGAAGTTGCTTTTGATTGTGTATTCCTGTCCTGATACATTTTTGTGTTTGCAAAAATGGAAATGTTTTAACCTACACGTAGAAACTATAACTATTACATTAGACATTAGACATGCTAAGAAATGTTGAAGCAGGCCTATGAAAGCAGTGAAGAAGACAACTTAGTAAGACAACCAAGTAATGTGTCCTGTTCTCTTCAGATCTGGGCTCTCCATTTATCTACTCCAGTCAGGAGGAGGCTGACCAGTCAGGCTCCTACTCGGTCCAGACTCCATATGGTTTCCAGCTGGATCTGGACTTCCTCAAATATGTAGAGGAAATAGAGAGTGGGCACAATCTCCGCCGGGCGCCTGTCAGCACCCGCCGCTCGGGTCGAGGGCTCAAACTCTCCCAGAGGAGTCCCGGGGTGGGCGGGCGCACCAGCGGCTGGACATCCACAGAGTCCCTTTCATCGCCGGCCAGCGAAGATGGCAGAGCTCCTCCACCGCCGCCGCCACGCAACCGCCTCGGGTCAGCACCCTGCGAGGCGCTCTCTCTTTCTCCCGTCACCCTCCTTACTGTCCCTCCGCTATCTGCCGGGGCCAAAGTGCCACCTCCTCCACCTCAGCGCAATCCCAGAGTCGAGCGGACTCTCCTGGAAACCAGCCGGCGGCTACAGCAGGAACAGACCCACCAGCACCAGAATGGAGGGCGCTTTCAGCTGGCGGATCCTCCCAAACCAAGCGTACCCTCCTCATCCACTCAGGCTGTGCAGAGTAGCTGGACCAAACCCAGTCCTCAGACCTCTGGGCGCAGCACTCCCGCTACTGGCACCGCAATAACTCCGATCCCTCCCACCCAGCTGCAGACAGTTAGAGAGCAGATGGCTACGGCCTTGAAGCAGCTGAAGGAGATGGAAGAGAGGGTAAAGGGTGTTCCCGCGCTTGAGAAAGAGGTCGCCAAGCTTCGCGCAGAGAAAGACATGCTCCTGACGGCGCTGAAGGAGAAGAACGCGACAACGGAGGCGGCCCAGCAGAAGCAACAGTCCACAGAGTCGTCTACTCAAACCACAGAGACCTTTCAAACCCAAACTGACAAACATATCCAGAGTCGACTGACTTCGCCGACCTCGCCTGGTCACAAAGGCCTCGGAAAATCCGGTGAGCTGAAGAGACTGACAGAGAAATTTGAGGTGCAGGGAGATAAAGCGCCTCCACCAGCACCTTCAAAAGTTTACGTAAAAGCTCCAGAGAAAGTTTCAGTCGTTGAGAAGAAAACAGTGGCTGTTGGGGACGACATGCCAATGGACTCTGTTGTTTTCTACTACAGCCAAGGTGTGAAAGACGCCTCCGAGGGCACCGTGGTGAATATCTGTGAGAAAGGCACAGGAACAGACCCCCCTCTGGTTCGTGAGGAGGGGGTACAGGTTAGAGTGGAGACTGAAGAGGCTGAGGTTTGGGTCATGGAGTCACTGCTTGGACTGACCAGCGAGGCGCAGCGGGAGATCGACACCTTACAGGACACCATTAAGTTCCAGCAGGAGACTATTGTGGCTCTGGAGGATCAGCTGAGTGTTGCCGATAAAGACCTGGGAACACTTAGAGCCCAGATGGAAGAGAAAACCTCCAAAGTCACATTCGAGAAGGGGGTTCTTGCAAAACCAGACACGTCGAACGCCCAGGTAGAGACACTTGCTCCTGTGTTAAAGCATGCGGTTGTTTTGTGTCGCCCAGAGGTGACCGATGCATGCGTGGGTGAGATTTTAACAGCAGATCAGACTGAACAGGGCACTCAGACCGATGCTCTGGAGGAACCAGCCGAACCCGAACCAGCCCCTGTTGAAATGGTCAGCACTGGGTGTCAGTGTGAGAGCTTGGTTGAGGAGAAGACGGAGAAGGTGGAGAAGGTGGAGAAGGTGGAGAAGGTGGAGAAGGTGGAGAAGGTGGAGAAGGTGGAGAAGACGGAGAAGGCGGAGGAGCAGAAAGTTACAGTGCCAAAGAAGAGACAGCTGACCATCGCCGAGTACAAGGTTTCTCCTGAAGAAGAGGTCGTCTGCACGGCAGAGACGAAAGAGGGAGACCAAGGACAGAAGACATCAGCCAGCATCACCAAGACAGGTGAGAACTAGACGACTTTCCTTCATTATAGTGTTATCTCTAAATGTTTTCTTGTCCCACAGAAAGTAGTTAACTTACCATTGTTGCAAAAACTTAATGATGCTTCCTTAGTGAATATGAGGTAATATGTGGTAGAGAACGGAGATATGAAGTGGAGTATAATGGAGAAACACACAATACCTTATACCTAATACCCAATACAAGTTCATAATGTCTGTATGACTTTGAAGAAGGGCCCTAGAAAGTCTTACCAAGTGCTAACTAAAAATGTGTAATAGTTCTAATTTATTTTGAAAGTTACAAATGATTCAGAAATTACAATGACACATAAATAATGTGTTTTATAAGCAGTTTCTCTTGAGAGACTAATATCACATCCTCTCTATTCATGCAATAGAAACTCAAAGTTTTGTGTGAGGTGCACTTTCTTTGAACTACTGTTTGATCACCGTGCTTTCCTTGTGGCAACAGGTATGCTGAAATCAATCATGAAGAGGAAGGATGGGAGTAGCTCGGGTGAGAATCGCACCGCTGGCAAGAAGAGCCTGCAGTTTGTTGGTATTCTAAATGGAGGGTGGGTAACATGAAACCTATTTTTTATTTTTACCAATGTAAAAATATAATAAGGGGCGACAGAATGTCTAGAGGTTGGAAATAACAGTTTGACCAGGGCACAGGTTTAACCAGTAAGAAACAAAACCCTTTCCTTCACCACAGGAAGCGCTGCTTCTGAAAACTTCTAGGCAAACTGCCTAAAATGTGAAGTACACAAGTTGGGAATCTGTGCTCCGTGTTACAGCAAATATTCTCGTCTCCCAGGTATGAATCAACGTCGAGTGAGGAGGAAGAAGAAGAAGAAGAAGAGGAGGAAGAAGATGGGAGTTCTTCTGGAGAAAGTGGAGAAGGTGAGTGTTTGGATAGCACAGAGGAGGATGAAGCAGCTCTGGAGGAAGAAACGTCTGAGGAGGAGAGAAACGTCAACCTGGACGAGAGCGACACTGATGAAGAAAGTTTGAGGGCTGAAAGTTACTCGTCTGATGCTGTGAAAGAGAAGTGAGTGGTTGTTGTTAAGACTGAAACAACACATTTTCTAAGTTACTATATTCATATGTGCAATTTAAGGGGCGCTGAGGCAACAGAAAATAGGTTCAATCCAAAAGAGTGAAATGTTTTGGTTCATCTTCACACCTTTGTGTTTTTGTCGCAGGTTTGAGCTGAGCTCAAAAATGCGTGAAGCTTGTCTCATTCTGAAAAACCACCTGAACGATGATATTAAAACACTGAAGAGTAAGGAAGTGGTGCGTCCCTGCATGTTTCTTCAAATTGTTTTACCACAGTCACACATTTAACTCAATAACTCAATAAATCATAGTCATTTTATGTCTTGATTACTTAATGAAAGTAATATGATTATATGTTATTTTTGGGGATATTTTTAGCTCCAGCAAACATTGACTGAAAATGACTGAAAATTTCTGTTTACCACTGTTTTTACTGTGTTCAACCACAGATCATAAAAAAGGCTTCCCTTAACAATTAGAGGAACGTCAGCCTTCTCACTCTATAAATAAACACTGTATTCACATTTGTTTTTAGCTTCTAATTATGATCATCTCTGGGCAAAAATGAATGAAAAAATGAATTTGTGTCCTCACTCTCAGCTCTCCAGCACCCACACTGTGCAGCTCGAGTGGTTTCGTATCTCCAGCGCCAAGATGGCTCAGCCGCCACGGGTGTCCGACTACCTGATGGCGTTCTCCGAGGTGTCGTCAGTGCTGCTGGCACACGTGGTCAACATGACTGACGGCAACGGCAACACTGCGCTCCACTATAGTGTCTCCCACTCCAACTTTGGTGTGGTGGGGCTGCTGCTGGACACAGGTTAGTGACCGACAATCACTCTACTGTAAGGTTCTGAGATGTTTATGTGATACATTTGCATATGTGCGATCTGTGTGTTTACTTCAATGTAGAAATAAACGGAAATAAAAACGTGTTCCCTCCAGGTGTGTGCTGTGTGGATAAGCAGAACAAGGCAGGCTACACTGCCATCATGCTGGCTGCTCTCTCTACTGTGAAGAAAGAGGAGGACATGGCCGTGGTCAAGAGGCTCTTCGGCCAGGGCAACGTCAACGCTAAGGCCAGCCAGGCGAGTCACAATAACAGTTTACAGAGCCCTTAAACTGGTCACACCACCCAAGTGCTCTGTTTACTCTCTAACAGCAATTTATATCCTTTCATTCTCCCACAGTCTCTCTACTGCAGTCATGTTTGGTATGCAGCGTTTCCCTGTTAAAATAATTAAACATGGGACAGAAAAAACATAGGATAAAGTGGGTTTTTGCAGCATGTCTTTGCCGAATATAAACCTGGCTTTTCAACTCCAACTGGTTTGTAATGTAACTTTAAATGTATAAGTCAAAACAAGCCCGTTTTAATTGAATCTATTTTATGCTTAGAGCAATTTTGAGAAACCAAAATTAAGAAAAGTGAGAAGAAAAATAACAGTGTTGAGATCTCAATGAGTAGTTAGTTGCTGGGTGGTAATTAAGTGGTGCGTTCAAAGAGACCAGAGGAATAGCTGGTTATAGATCACATTGATTAAGAGAATGTGAGTTTAAACGTGTGGTTCCTGAGAAACTGTTGACTGTGAGTGGTTTTCCCTGGTTGATCAAATCACATTGTGCCGTGTATGTGTTTGGAAACGGCGCCTGACAGGCTCCCTCTCTGCCAAGTCATAGGACTCTGAATTTATAGTATCACTAGCTATAAATCCAATTACTGATACTTGTTGTGGCTGTGGGGAACAAAACACAAGGCACGCAATGCAATTTTCGAGCCAGGAATTTAGCTCTCACATTGGGAAGTTATTGAGTTGCTGTGGGACATTTTCAAAAAAATACTTGTTTGACTAGACTCTGAATAAGTTACTCAAATTTATTTTAGAAAATTAAGATTTTATGACCAATATGACCCAGATCATAGGGAGACATGGATTTTAAATGGAAAAGTTTAGCAACAGTTTAAAATACTGAAATAGTAACGCTTAAACACACTTATATCATAAGGGGAGTCAA
Source organism: Trachurus japonicus (assembly GCF_045865225.1). Lineage (NCBI taxonomy): Eukaryota > Metazoa > Chordata > Actinopteri > Carangiformes > Carangidae > Trachurus > Trachurus japonicus. The sequence continues at coordinate 21,940,732 of NC_140910.1, forward strand.
TCAATGTAAGTGATGTACAATGTAAAGCCTAAACTAACATGGCCAAAGCCCCCTGCATGGGGGGAGATAAGGGGGCTATCACTCCCTGGTTAATGTATAATGAACTTCATTTAACCAATACCATTTTTATTTGAGTGCACAAATTCCAGTCTATATAATATCCACAAAGATTTCTACAATGGAAAGAAAAAGTACCACAATGCAAAGCTTCCAATTTCGTAGAGGCAAAACTTTCTGTCAGCCTGTAACAAGACGACACAAAATGATGATGAATGACTGTTTTGGGGGGAAACAGTTTCCCCCCAACAAAACTCTAGTATCAGGTTTGTTGTGGGAAAGTCAGGAATGAACTTAACAGATAAAGAAAGGGTAAATGAATAATTAACTCAGACGCTCTTTAGCAGGGCACTTACCACGACAGTTTCAAAGAGGCTCTGCAGGAGATGTGACTGTCTAAACCTAAATTTGGACAGTTCTGAAAAAGAGAGAAGATATGTGCCTACAAAACTAAAAAGTAAAACAAAGCTATATCTTTTTTATACAGTAGTTAATCTTGGTAAACGTTGACACTTTCCTCATTAAATAGCAGAACAATAGGAGTAGTGTCAATAAATCAGTAGTGTGAGGAGGTTGAATTCGAGGGTGAAGGGTTTTTTTTATGGTAATGTGTCTTCATAGCATTTGGAAAACTGTGTTGTCTTAAAAGAATATTATATTTACAGTATAACTCTATGCCTTTGCAGGCGGGCCAGACAGCTTTGATGCTAGCTGTTAGCCACGGACGTCAGGAGATGGTACGGGCGCTGCTCGAGTGTGGCGCAGACGTTAACGTGCAGGACGACGAGGGCTCCACGGCTCTGATGTGTGCCAGCGAACACGGCCGAGCTGAGATTGTCAAACTGCTCCTGGAACAGCCTGGCTGTGACATATCCATCGTGGATAACGTAAGCTTTTTCTTTGAAAAAAAAAAAAATGGATCCATTTAGCCGATGGAGTCATAAAGAGAAACTTTAAGTGGGACTTACTGCGAGGCCTGACGCTCAAGCCAACTGCTCAGACTGCTGGAAACATCCGAATGTTTTCTCGTCTGGGATTCAGCTTAATCTGAGTTCAGGAAATGGCTCCTCACGGGAAATTGGTCTACGCACTTTCCCTCTCCTTGTCACCTCTCTTCTTCCCTTCTTTAGTTTTTCCTCAGTTTGCAGAGATAGGCCGAAAGCTGAGGAGCCATTATCAGATTAGATTCATCTGCCCCCCATTTCAAATCATTGCTGTTTACAGGAAACACAATCACTGATCTACTTACTAGTCCCCGAGGGATGAATTAGAAAACCGCAGCTCTTCTGTTTACGGCCACAGACTTGCAGATTTCAGTCACAATGCCCCTCAGGCTCTTGTCCGCTGCATACTTTACCACATGGCCCATACATAAGTCAGCAGCAACTGTCCATTTAAAGAAAAAGGAGAGACAATAGTTAATCAGAACTTAAAGATCCAGACTGTAGAAGACATATAATTTGTTTCCGACCAAATGACTACAATTACCTATAGTACTAACTAAAAATATTAAGATTTAATACAGAAGTCCTGCAGTAAATCCTACTTTCACAAAGGTTAAATGTTAAAACCTTTTATTAAACTTGTTAAAGAGGTGTTAACTCAGTTGTGGGATCACTGTGAGTGTGCAGCCTCCAAAATGACCAACACAAACTGAACAATATAGCGGAAATCTTACCCAGGAACAGAAACTCTGCTCGTGAGATTTCTTGCTTCATTTGATTGTTAATCTGCGCAGTCCCGTAGTTTAAAGGGATTTCACAGTGGACTGGTCTGTATGCTTGGAGAGAAGCCAGGAAGACAGATATTTGAGTGTTCACATCTGTCCCAGAATGAGTTGGCCTTTCAGTGCAGGCAGCTCCTGGATTGTGTTTCAGTGCAGTGCAGCTGGACCAAGCAGTGGACCCAGGAGGGGGAATATTTCTAAAAGCCCCCAACTCCCATGTCTTCCTGAAACAAAAAACAGCATGACAAACCATGAGTGTAAAGTAAAAGACATACTCAGCTGCCAGTTTTGTTGATACAGTCCTGTCTTACCTTCATGTAGATTATAATGTTCATTCAGTTTGTTTAAAGTGTTTTAGAAAGATGTTGACAAAACTGTACGATTACTCGCTGATGAAGTATGTGCTGGAGATTAACTTAATGCAAACAGGTGTTTCTGTTATTTAGCCTGTCCTAATGATATAAGTAAAGTGGACAAGAATCAACACCTTTCTAAGAGGTTTCAATAAAAGCTGAAGAATATAACTTTGAAGAAGGTAAGATTTATTGCAGTACTGCTTAATCTCAGTAGGTATACTGTAGTAAAAAGGAACCAGTGCTAGTGCTAGTTTGACTTTCCTGTCATACGTTCTTTATACCAAAAACCTTTTTAGGTCCAAGCTTGTATTTACCTTTACATCTCTATTACAGATTGCAAATAATTTCTGTTAAATAAACCTAATACTGTCGACACATGTGGAACAGTTGGGTCATCATGGAGGTTTCATGGTGTCCCAGTCATATATTAGAGCTACATTACAAAAAGTTGAACTACATTCGATGTACATTCGATTTCCTCTATTTTTAAAACAAATGCATGCATTACTGGGCTCTTACCCAGCTGGATAGTTCCTTCATGTGTGCCATTTAGTCAGCCAAAACATTTGGTAATGATATACTGGCTGTTTCTGTTTCAGCCAAGATATGTACGCAAAGCGCATTTGACTTAATGTATTCAAGTTTTATGTTTTCTTTACTGTGCTGAAAATGTACTGAACCGTGACCCAAAAACCAAGTAATGTACCAAACTGCTATTTCTTTTTATACCTTTACACCTCAAACATCATCCAAACTAACCTACACTGTTTAAACGGCAGATGTTGAATAAGATCCAGTTTTTTTGTTTTCCAACAATATGCAAAATATATATTACTCCCTACTTTAGTTTAATGTGGTTCAAGCCACAGAGTGCTGCTCAGTACGACAAGCAGGACACAGCAGAAATCCAAACTAAAGGAAAAGTTTAAATACTGAGGATGCAAGGCGGCTGAATGTCCTGGACCATTACTGTCCAGTTGAGGATGTATGATAATGACTTGAGTGACTGGAATGAATAAATTGTCCCAACATCACATGAATGATGTAACATACCCAGACAGAGGCACAGTATTGCAGTACAGAGTGTGTCAAGAAAAAAAAGGGCTGGAAAAAGTAACAGCCACGTGCAATGTCCATCACATGTTCCATTTGAAACTGTAAAGCCCTCTGTTCTAGTGAGAAACTCACTCTCTCTGTCTCTGTCTTTCTATTTGTCCCTCTCTTTCTTTCCTTCACTTTCTGCAGGACGGAAGCAATGCTCTGTCCATCGCACTGGAGGCGTCTCACAATGACACAGCTGTGCTGCTCTATGCTCATATGAACTACGCTAAGACCCAGACTGCTATGGTGAGCCCACCCTGCCGCCCAAACTAAACACCCCCTACACTGTGGAGACGCTCCCACAGAGACACAAGAATTTAATTTAGGCAAATAGGGAGTGGGGTGGTCACAGTTTGCACATTTGACTAATGACTGTAAATTTTGCATACACATATACTATATACTACATTGTTAATCATTTGATTTTATACTGTAACACATAAAAGGAAACAGCTGGGAATAAAGGGAGAATAAATACAAACATTTCAAATCACGAGTTCACTTTTTCCATTACGCCAGCATTTCATTTCTGGGATCATGAGCTGTACGGTTTGGAGCTACCACCTTTAAATCTACAGTCAGCTGTTACACAGGCAGGCTCTTAGTTGGTGGAGGCCACATTCTTAACATAAACTTGAAGTGAGCAGCGTCTCATGTATTTTATATGGGTAGGATGAATACCACATCAGTTCTCGAAGCCTGAGTTTGGGTGTGGGCTGTGCACTGACTGTAGGTGCACTGCTGCCCCCTGCTGGTATCATTAAGCTCCTGTTAAAAGACACAGTAAATATTCATTGCCAACATATTGTTATATATATATATATGTTAATATTACAATGAAATTGTTTCCAATTTAAGTCATCTAAAATTGTGTTGGAATAACCATGACATGACACCTGTCATAAACATCAATGAATACTTATGACAGCTGTCATTAAGTGTCATTCGGCAAGTTATGTCACTTTTGATGCAAAGTTGACATTGTTTGAGATGTACTTGACTTGTTATGAGAATTTGACATAAAGACAACATAACCTGTCATAGCAGACCTAATTGCCTTTGCTTTGCATCAAAAGTGACATAAGTTACCGAATGACACTTAACGACAACTGTCATAAGTATTCACTGATGTTTATGACAGGTGTTATGTCAACCTTATGAACAAGTATTCAAGTGAAGTGTTACCGTATATTTTATTATTTACATACAGATGATGAATGACAGTAAAACACTAATGATGTGATTCCTTATATTTGCTAGACTCCAGTGGGATGATTTTAAGTCCATGTACACACAATAGTCACTTTATTTGGAACACTGTCCGGTCTAATAAATCTCCAAAGAACTTCTCTACCAAAATTTGAGTTTTATGATGCCTGTAATAATAAAATGTTCAGTATTTCTTTCTTTTTCTAATAATCTAACCAAGACCTCGTCATTATCAGTGGCAGAACTGTTGTGTTGGACTACATTAGATTGTATGGGTGCACACAGTATTCATTTTCTGAATAATAAATTACAATACACCTTTAAAACTTGTCTCTCACACTCTTTCAGGGGAGTCCACAGGCCCAACAGCGGAGCCCTACCAGCCCCCATAAAACCTGGTCTACAGACTGACCTGACCATGGCCGCTCACTGAGGCGGTGGACACGGACGAGCGAACATAACTGGATTTGAGCTGAAAAAAAAAAAGCTCCACTGGAATTTACCTAAATATATGTACATGTATTTATATCTTGCCATATGTCCTGCATTTATAAGTACTGTTAATATGAGAATATTATTTTTCCATAAAAGTCGTGAATTGTTATATTATATACTTGACTAATATGAGCTGTGTCGCATGTTGAAAATGAGGTCTCCAGCACTTGTTTTTTTTTTTTCTGTGACAGGAGATGAGGCCTTACATTTATTATTTGCACTCCACTAATATTTTACTGTACAGGGCAGCACACACAGCGATGGCATCTGATGCGCAAACAAACAAACCATAATAACTTCATGAATAGGCTGCTTTACTTTCACATCTTCTTGTGTGCTATGGACATCAAATGATACAACACAGCTGGAGTGTGTTCTCTTGTCTACCCTTTCTGTCCTGCCTTGGTTAACCAATCTGTGAACTTCTTCACCTTCATAGTCTGCACTAACTTCCTGTGCATCGTTTGTGCATAAACGTATACATATCTATGTATATATATATATATATATAAAAATGTCTGAAATAAACATATTTACATAAAAACTGTTTTGAAAATTTTGTTATTCTGGGAGCAATACAAGTATTTCTTTATTGACACATGCACACAACTACTACACAACTACATAGCCAGCCTGTGAAGTATTAGCAATCTAAACTCACTAAAATTAAGGTGGCCACACACACACACACACACACACACACACACGGGATAACCGGACGGACATTTGATATGACAAGACTAATATGCAGCCAATTTGTACAACACTAAGAAAACTCAAATCCTGAGCACTGAAATGAAAACACTGCTCTTGAAATATTGTGGGGTCTTCCACTTTAGTTACAGTAAAGAACAAACACAATCTATTTTAGCAAATCTTTATAATGCTCTTACTCATACTGAATACACCACAAACATTCACAGTTATCAGTAAGAATGCAGTTACTTAAACAAATATATTTATACAAATATTTATTTAATATAATGATGTTAATTTAAATAAAGAAGACTGGAAATGTAGGTTACAGATAATAATTGGGTGATATTGATGTTGTCGGCTATTGTGGTTAAGTTGTGATTAACTGTCCTCAATTTTGCCAAAACATCCATTTACAGCAACCGAACAACGACTAAAGAACTACTAAAACTTTGTGAACTGCTGGGTGTAATGATTTATTTTTCAAAATCTGTACTTATTTTGCCAATGTCAGTCTAGTATATCACAAAATATTACATATTATGATGGATAAGCTCTTGATTGAGTGTGACCAATTATGGCTCATTAAAGATCATGACCATGGCTAATCTTGAAAATGTCAACACTGCCTGATGTGATCTGCCTGCATGTGAATCTATTAGAATGATGTAACATGAAAGTGATGTGACAGTGGGGATACGCAAAATATGGTTCTTGGAAGTACACAACATGAAAAAGAAATAACATTCATGAAAATTCAAGTCAATCTTTGGAGAACAGACAGCAGCTATAACAACCTTGAACAACTTTTCAGATTTAACTTATCATTATTGAAGTAAATGCTGACTCTATAATGTAAGAGTTCAAAAATAATGACAGTGTTAATGTTGGTTACACCTCGCTCTCAAACCACAATCCTGGAAATGAACCGTTTGAGAATGGAGAGAGTTCTTTAGAGGGTTGAAACTTATATTATTTCCATTATCTATACTTTATAGTTTCAAAGTTTTAAATTGAAATTAAGATTTTCATGGTTGTTTCTTTCTTCCTGCACTCAATTTAAGACTTAAAAAAGACTTTAAGACTGTTGTTAAAATGATTTATTTTTATCATGATTGTATGATTTCATGAAATACCATTGTTTTGCTTTTTTTTTTTTTTTAAATATGAAAGACGGAAACAAATATAAGATCCAGCTTGTAATTTATTTTCATAACATTTGAACATGTATACACACATACACACACACCAATAACTGATATTTGATCTGCCTGACATGGCTGACAATGCGTACACAACAACACCACCGCCAAAATCTTTACTTGTTTAATGTTAGAGTAAGAAACTCGCTCCGGGTCTCGGGATCATCATGAAAACTTCCAAGCATAACACTCGTGACAGTACTGGCATTCATCTTCTGCACACCTCTCATCACCATGCACATGTGACTGAAACACAAAAAAATGCAGTTTAAACAGTGAGCAACACTCTGAAGCACACTCACAATGTATACCAAATATTACATTGTAACTTGACCATGATACAATAAACCATTTACCAAAAAGATAAAATCTTCCATTCTTATTAAAAACATGTGACGTCGACCATTGGCAATTAAAAAATATGAATACTCACGTAGCCTCAATCACCACTGCCACTCCAGCAGGCTCCAGCGCTTCAGTGATAGCTGAAGCAATCTGTTTGGTTAGACGTTCCTGAACTGTGGAGAAAGTCTCAAATTATAAATCACACATCACAGTTTAAAAACGATAAGAAATAGATGTAATCGCTACTCATTTATACCTTGAAGCCTCCTGCTGTAGATCTCAACAATTCTGAAAGATAACAGAAAGATAAGCACACATATGCCTGAATTTGTGCGTCTGTCAAAGTGTTTGTAATGTATTGTTGTACATTGTATTGTCATCATTTACCTTGCAAGTTTGCTGAGGCCAACCACTTTCTTGTTTGGGAGGTATGCTATGTGAGCCTGAAACATTGAACACAGCATTGCTTATTCTAAAAAAAAAACAAAAAAAAAACACAAAAATCTAAACAAATGTATAATGAATATTTGAGTGATAAGTGAATATCATAATTGAAAATAATTTTGTTATTAATTTACCTTGCCAAAGAAGGGCACCAGGTGATGTTCACAGAGAGAAAACAACTCAATGTCTTTGACGATCACCATCTCGTCATGGTTTTCATCAAAGATGGCATCGTTTAAGATATCTGTGTGGACAATTAAAAAGCTTTACATTATATACTTTAGTGAAAGAAAGGAGATCAAACACGACATTGTGACAGATTATTTGTTCATTAGTAAGGACCTTGCACTTAGTAAAATGTGATACACTGAATTTTACAATTTTTCATAGGACCTATGAGCCGTCAACATAATATGTTGAGCTGTGGGGCAAAATGGATTATATGGATTATAGTCATGTCAAAACACTCTCCGTCCTTTAACCTTGTTGAAATGTATTCTTCTGTAATGCTAGATTAAATGTTTGTCAACATTTTGCATGAATAATAAGGAAAAAAGAGAGATAGTCAGTGACTGTGTTTCCTATTGTCAACACTTTGCATTTAGGATTATATGATTACCGATGAACACGCATTCAACACAGTGTTTCTATGGAACAGTAATAATTCAAACAGTGGGATGCTCTTTGAATAAAAATGGAAACCAACACATTTTTGGAAAATTAAACTCAATGTATCAAAATGTTTCTTTTTTTCTTTTCTTTTTTTAAATCAGTGGGATAAAAAAAAATCTGTCCTTACCTTGGGCTGTTTCCTTGTAGCCTTTTGTGAAGAACTGCATGGCTTTGGCTGCACGCAGTGGTGTACGCAGAAGTCCCTCCCGCTCCACGTCCTCTCCAAGCTCACTCAGTATGGTGCTGTAAGCTTCCTTAATGTGAGACAGCTTGTTTGACTCTGCAGTTTCTTTGCAGCACTTCTCATCTTTGCATAAACCATTTTGTTTGGACTTAATATGCATGTTCAAGAAATCGGCGACTACACCGTTCATCTCTGAAGCATGGTGGTACTCCATTCTGGCTTGTAGCTGTATTTTCGGTGAAAGACACTGCAGGATACGATGACACAGGCCCAGAGGTACGCTGTCGGCTTAGTAGTGTCAGGAAGTGCATTGCCTTCATTTTAAAGCCTGATGAGGCCCTGAGGCAGCAGCATCACAGGAGCCTCAAGACACCCATGCAGAAAGAATCAATTTCAAATTATATGCATCAAATGCCATGGAGCAAATGATCCTGGTATCACGTCACAAGCAACTTCCAAACAATGACATTAGAAACATTTATCCAAATACACATACGTAGCCACATTGTCCAAGTCACCACAGTGCCTTAAGTGTGTTGTTATAATAATAATAATAATAATAATAATAATAATAATAAATAATACAATTTATTTATACAGTGCTTTTACAGCTCTCAAAGAGGCTTTACATAAAACCAAATACAGAGGAAACAAAATACAAAAAAATACATAAGTGCTCAGTGCAGAGAGGAAGAAAGAAAAATAAATTAAAAATACATAGAAGGACAAACAATGTGCAATAACTATGTGTGTTTGTGATTAAGAAAACTGATGGGGGGCAGGGGCACAGAGAAAGACAGCTATTGTTGCAGGTTAAAAGCAGATTTAAAAAGGCGGGTCTTGAGTAATGATTTGAAGGTGGATGGATTAGAACAGTCACGGATGTGTTTGGGGAGGGCGTTCCTGAGGGAGGGGGCAGCTATTCACTTTAAGTCAAAACTTGTAATCAAAAATAACACCAGTGGATTTGTTACATTTATATTAATAAATTTAGTCATTTATGACGGCACAATGGTGACCATCAACAAAATAAAAACTAACCCTAACCCAGATAAATTGCAATACTGATTTTTAACTCAGTGTTTGATGTACTGGGCATTTAAGAACAGGAAATTTCAGGAATTCAGGAAAGAACAAAGTTCTTGGAAACACACACCATGTATATTGTTCAATCGCCTACAAGTTAAATGCCTGCGTGTGATGATACTATGACAATATCTTGAGGTCAATGGTGTGAAAAAACGTATATGCTGACAGAGACCCTTTGTTATATCTGCTACAGCTATACAGCCTGTTTTGAAAAAACAGATCATGATTTGTTTATTGTGTTCTATCAAAAAATAACACTGAAGAAATGGCACATAGAATGATAGCACTGACATGGCCTCCTGCAATTTAAAATAATACATCGTTTACATTGGTCAAAACAAAAGCTTCATAAAATATTTCCCTCAGTAGATCCTTCATGTGACAGATGTGGACTCAGACCAGCAACACTGGGTCATATGTTCTGGAGCTGTCCCAAGCTATCAAATTACTGGGACAATATCTTTCAGACTTTATCATCTTACATAGACCTATTAACGTAGATCCATTGGTGGCGGTTTTAGGAATTATTGACTCAAGCCTGAACGAAAAGCAACATCGAACATAGTATGGTTTCATTTGTCAGCCTACTGGCGTGAAGATTGATATTACTTCATTGGAAACAAAAGGCAGCCCCAACTTATTCAAATCTTATGACAGATGTGAGACATTTAGAGCTGGAGAAAATCAGATTCTTACTGAAAAATCAGTAAAGAAAGTTCTATAGAATTTGGCAACCGTTAATTGATTATTTTAATCAGAACACATAGTTGAGGGCAAGTTATAGAAGTGCTCTTAATAAAAGGAAAGAACTTTTATTTATTTATTTTTTATTCCTGTCTCTGTTTATTTATTTATTTTTTAACTTTTTTACTTTTGAAGAGTGTATACATGTTTGTATAATCTTTTTTTTTTTTAAATTAAAGCAGAAGTAAGTGATATATTTGTGTTAATATAAGTCTTAAATAGTTATATCTTCCGACAGCAATCACTTACATAGAGTGTTTGGTCTGAAACACGGGTCTGTCAGTCACTCTGCTCTGCTCTGAGTCGAGGAGAAAACATTTATCGTATCCTACAGTTTTTATCCAATGAGGAGAGAGAACGGCATGCAGGGCTGTGTGTGCAGCCAAGGGACGCTGTGAATGTGGTGACGTAGGGACGAGGACTGTTATGGTGCGTTCAAGGAAACTCGTAGACTCGTGTTTTTCCGACCTGTGAAGTTGTATCAGTTTGATCTGGTAGGAGTTCACGGGTCGGAAGTTACGAGTGGCTGTTATAGTGACTTTCACAGGTAAAACAGGTCGGAAAAACATGAGTGGGTTGCCTGGAACGCTACAAAGTCGTAAGTTGTGACTTGAAGCTGTAATTTACGATTTCAAAAGCCTGCCTCGAACGCAGCATTAGCGAAAACGACCGGATCGCTTACTTCTGCTTTAATCCCCTTCATCTATCTATTTTTCATTTTGAGATACGTAAGTTAATACAACTTAAATGACCTTTTTATGTAAACGTGTACGTGTAAATGTGTATGGTGTCTGTAGTGTCTGATATGTTTTATGTTCAAAATGAGGAAAATCATTAGCCTAGAAATCTAGACGCACCCTAGCGGCAGCAAATATATTCGTCTAGAAACGAGCCATAGGAACTTTTTGAGTCTCGAACACCGTTGTGTTCACCAATCATAGCGCTCTATCTATTTAGAGAGTCGTTGGGCGGGCTTCAATCAATCAATCAATCAATCAATCAATCAATCAATCAATCAATCAATCAATCAATCAATTTGTTTATTTCGGGCATGTCAATTTAAATCATCATCATCACACTTCATCTTAGTTCAAATAATACAATACACATGGCCGAAAGGGAAAGCGGGAGAAGCAAAAGCTTATCTAGTCCCGCCCCCAAAATATCACACTACTTATTACAATAAAACTAAATGTTGCCAATGGATGTGAAGTCCTTTAGCAAATAAGGTCTGTATGAATGTGTGTAAGGTTGATCATTTAAGTATGTTTAATTCCTAGCTATCTATCTGTATTAACTTGTGTGTGTGTGTTTCAAAATGTCAACACGTGGCTAAGCAGAAATCTAGATTTTGATCAGGTTTAAATAAATTCTTAGAAGCAAAAGACATCAAGTAAAACTTCTTTGAAACACAAACGGAAGTGCGGAAGTAACAAAGTGGAAAATCGGTGTGTACAACTGACTGAAGACAACAAGAAGCTGCGTCAGCTGAGTCAGGCGAGCTCAGTCACTGAGCTTATGACTGTCAGTCAGCACAGTAAAGAATTGTGTTGACAGTCAATTATGTTGGGAGGCTTGTGATCAGTGCTCCATTTGCTGCCCCGCATCAAACAGGTTTTCATTTATTTTACATCCAAGGTCCCACTGTTATGTTTCATTGTGTATAACAGTTAACACTTTCGTTTAAAACCTCACATGTAAGAATATAACTGTCGAGATAAGAGATAAATCCATCTGCATTAAACTCTGTTCTGTAATTTTGCAATTGGTCTGGAAAAAACAAACAAAAACCGGTCACTGTCTGCAGCTGCTTAAGGTTGAAGCTATCTGAATTATAAGTTTTAATATGAAAGTGTTTACCAATACTCAATCGGGAAGGTTTAGTTTTTTCTTTTCTCCCCCCTCTTTTTTTTTCTTTTTCCTTTGGAAAATATGGGGAGAGTAGGGATCTGGATTTTTTTTTAAAAACGAGTCACTCCATCATTGATATTGTATCAGGATGGATATTTTTGTTGTTGTCTTTTTGTGCTAATTCATTGGAAATAAAAACATACACAGTATATATAAATAAAAAGGAAGGTTCAGTTTTATACATCATATTCAAATTTATGTTTTTAGTGGTTTTTAATTAATGACATTTCTCATAAGCACCAGATCCAGGGGCAGCCTTGGGGATGGGCAACATAGGCAGTCTCCTATAAGGTGCAAAAAATGCCATCTGTACATGTCTTCTTATTACATCCAATAATTACATATGATTGCGGGTTCAGTAACTTGCTCAAGGATACTTGGATACTCCAGATATGTGGACTGAATGATCCAGGCATCGGACTACTGACTTTCTGTTTAGTAGGCCATACAACATATTAAAGCGTGTTAAAGCATGTGTGAGTGGTGACTGTTGAACTCACAACTTACAAGTTGCCTGTGACCTAATATCTGAGAATCTGACTTCTACGTATTTAAAACGCATCACAGGTTTAGTGAAACTTATCTGATGCAGGATATTGATTTGCGTGGTTATTAGGTACCTTGTCTGTGTCAACGGTTAAAGCCAAGTCAAGAGCTCAAATGGGGAAATTATTCATGCTTAACTGTGTCATGCATGGGTGTCTTAAGGTTCATGTGGTGCTGCAACGTCAGGGCTTCACGACAAGCTTTAAAAACCAGGGGGACTTCTTTTCTGACAGCTGACAGCTTACTGATCGGTCTGATTGTGTGTCTTTCACTGAAAGTAGAGCAACAAGCCAGAATGGAGTACCACCATGATTCAGAGATTAACGGTGTAGTCGCCGAATACCTGAACATGTGCATTGAGTCCAAACAAAATGGTTTATGCAAAGAAGAGAAGTGCTGCAAAGAAACTGCAGATTCAAACAAGCTGTCTCACATTAAGGAAGCTTACAGCACCATACTGAGTGAGCTTGGAGAGGACGTGGAGCGGGAGGGACTTCTGCGTACACCACTGCGTGCAGCCAAAGCCATGCAGTTCTTCACAAAAGGCTACAAGGAAACAGTCCAAGGTAAGGACAGATTTCTGTTCATCTTTTTGTTAATTGATGTTAATGGTTATTGTTAAGTTAGTTAAACCAGTTCAGCTAGTGTTGAAAGAATACAAGCAGAGAGTGTTTTGACGTCACATTTCACTAAATGCTGGGTCCTAACTGACAGACAAATAATCTGTCACTCTGTCATGTTTTATCTCCTTTCTTTCACTATGATATACGATTTAAAGCTTTTTAATATCCACACAGATATCTTAAACGATGCCATCTTTGATGAAAACCATGACGAGATGGTAATCGTCAAGGATATCGAGTTATTTTCTCTCTGTGAACATCACCTGGTGCCATTCTTCGGGAAGGTAATTTAACAACAAAATTGTTCTGAAATACTGCCTGTTCTGGATTTTGTCTTTAGGATAGCACCAATATTGAGACTGACTGACACACAGTCTGGATTAATGCAACGTGTGTCAGTGATAAGACTGGATTAACTGATATAAAATGACCTGAATGTGCATACTGATATTTAGATATGTTTGTATTAAAGACTGAATCTGGTTTATACATCATATAATATTCATTTGTTATGATAATGCATAAAAATAAATGCTTTATTTCAATGTTTCAGGCTCACATAGCATACATCCCAAACAAGAAAGTGGTTGGCCTCAGCAAACTTGCAAGGTAAATAATGACAATGCACACACTCTTTCGTTCTCTCTCACAGACACACATATGCACACATATAATTTCCTCCATTTTTACCTTTTTTTTTTTGTTTTTAGAATTGTTGAGATCTACAGCAGAAGGCTGCAAGGTAACAATAACTGCTTTTCCCTTAAATAATCCTTTTGTCTGTAGCATGTCAGAAAATGATGTAGTACACTGTCAATCCCACACTGCCCGAGTCAAATATCTTGTTTGTGTTTGATCTAAAACTTAAAAGCAGTACCTTGTTTGACAGCAATTTGTTTGACCTATTTGCTTATGGATTTTTTTTAAAGTACAATGATTGATTATTTTTCTGTGATGTGTGATTTATAATTTGAGACTTTCTCCACAGTTCAGGAACGTCTGACCAAACAGATTGCTTCAGCTATCACTGAAGCTTTGGAGCCTATTGGAGTTGCAGTGGTGATCGAGGCTACGTGAGTATTCAGCTCTTTTAGCATCTACATTGGACTTGATTGTTGTCATTGTGTGTTACATCTTGATTTGTTTTGGGCCTGCCATGTGTTTCAAGTACCGGTATGTCTTACAGTTTTGTAGCTACTTTTATAGTGACAAGTACATTGTCGCGCAAGATTGCAGCAGATGGTGATGCAAATTGATAGTTTGAGATGACATGGATTTATGTCATACAGTAGCTACAGTGTGTTATTAAAGGAATTTTGAGTAAATGACTAACTTGAGTTTTAGGGTTTCATTAAAAATGTTAACAGCCTCTTTTTTTAATGTTTCAGTCACATGTGTATGGTGATGAGAGGTGTCCAGAAGATGAATGCCAGTACTGTCACAAGTGTCATGCTCGGATGTTTTCAAGATGTTCCGGAGGCTCGGAAGGAGTTTCTTGCTCTGACGATGAAGAAGTGACAATAAGTATTTGTGCATCTCTGTCAGTTTTACTTTTGTTGAACTACTGTCTTTGATGGAGTAGTTTCCTTTCCCTGTCTCATTTATGTTTTACATGTATTTGTTGGGTTTAAATGTCATATTTAAGTAGTGTCTTAACAATGAATTGTAATATTTGAAAAAAATAAGAAACACACTAATTTTTACTTGTTGTAAAGGTAATGCAGTGCAATGTCAAATACAAATGTACACTGGTAATAAACATTATGTGTTTCTTATTTCCTCTACGCTTATTCTTATTTATTCCTTTTTTCATGGTTGCCATGCTCATATAATGACAGTAACAATCATCTACCAGACCACATAACACAATATGTGATCCTTCATCATACCTCATCTCAGAGGTATGACATTTACCAAAGCATGAGTAATATTATTTTCCACTGTTATTCCATCTGCACATTTATGCATAAGGTTCATTATCCCTGCCTCACACTGTAGTTTATTTATTCAGACAAATATACTGTATATATCACACATTTCCATCATGATCCCACTGTTATGAAACTGTAAATTTAAACCTGTATAGAACAGTATGCAAATATGTTTAATGTTCATTTAATGTCACCGGTTAATATTAAGCAGTCAGGTACAGTAGGAGCATTCACTCCACAACTGGTGAAGCAGTGCAGTGACATAATGTCATCAAATCATCTGCACAAAAAATGAGTAATTATGAGATTATCAAAGACATAATCTGTTGTAAATGTAGAAAAAATGTCAAGTACAAACTGTCTAACTGTGAGAGATTATTCTGTACACAAGGTATATGGAAACAACAAACTAAAACCAGAAAAGGTGGTGGTGAATGGATAAGGGTGAAAGGATTTGTGAATATTGTGAGCTTTGCAGGGTTAAATATGAAATAATTCATTCATCCTTTACTTTCCTCTCATATTTCAGGACACTCTCAGAGTTCAAAAATGCAGTTTCAGATTAGATTAAGATTGGGGACAGATTACTGATCATTTCACTTTAGTAATCAATTTAGTTTTTCTACCCTTTAATGGGAATAAATAATACAAACTGAATAAGACCTAAAAATCTGAATGTGAATCTGATCTACTTTTATAAGATATAGCTCACAGGTGCAGGTTTATTGATTTGCTGATTCATGTGCATGATATGCGAGAAATACATGTAAAATACATGTTTCTTAATAATAATACATCTTCAGACATAAAGCTTAAAAACGTAAAAGTATTTTACTCATAAAATATATAGCAAATGTAGGGCTTCCTTTGCTCACTGTCACAATTTCTTAAATTTTTAATGCTCAGACCTAGTTTTTTACAGCACGACCTGTCATTATAAAATTGGTTGAAATAGGTTGTTTTTAAATGCTACATTTCACCGACATACAAACCGTATGTTCAACAAATACTGAAAACTAAATGAAATTAAAATCTCATCATGTATCTGTATTTCATAAAATAACTGGGATATCATGGAGGGTGGTGGTGGTGGTGGTGGGGGCTGTGTCTGCTGTTTTGTCTACATTGCCGCAACATTTTTTTAACCAGTTACTTCCACACCACTTCTTTCATTATGCTGATCTGTGAAGTGGAACGTAACGCTGGCGGAGTTGAGAGGTCAGGGGCTCCCGCTGCCTGGATACATACAGTCTAATATTAGAACATTTCCTTGATTTGTTAGCAGCATCTCTGCTGACTCCTGAGCACATGGCAACAGGCCGGCCAATAGGATTTCAGCAGACCACTAAGCCCCTCGCTCTGTATAGCAACAGTGGCATCCTTCCCTTATTTATTTATATAGGAGTTTTTTTTTTTTTCCCACCGACTCACTCTCATGCTTCTGTCCCCCCACTGTGCATCTACACTGTGCTCTCAAACTGTGAGAAAGAGTTACGGTGTGCAGAGTAGTCCTGCCACTTTCACTTTTGCTTTTTCTTAACCTAAATATACTTTCCTATCTGACACAGTTTTTTTCTAGATTTTTCCACATCTATATGTATTTTTTATAGGTTTTTATAAAGCATCCGAGCGATCAGTGGAAATTTTTACAATTTGCAAGAACAAGTTAAAGTAAAAACAAAGTGGACAGTGTCTTGGAATTGTCTTGATTTTTATGAGACCATCGGTGAACGAGGGGACGCCGGGAAATACCCTGAGGAATGGCAGCGTGGGAAAAGGTGCCACTCAGAGGGGATGGACAACAAGCAAGGGGAGAGGATCTTTAAAAGATGGAGGACGCGAGAGGAGAGGTGGTACGGGATAGGAGGAATGGTAGGGGGGGGGATGGCGTGAGGACCAAGGCCGGTGGTTGGTTTGATCTGAGCCACGTGTGCGTCCAGCCACATCTCTTCGCAGCTTCATGGATGTCGATGAAATGTTGGCTTCCCGTGCCGATCAGTCGCTTCTGTCTTGGCCCAGGTAGGTGCGTACTGTCCTGTTCTGAGTTTCATAATGATGTTTCAGTTTTTCAGGCTGTCTAGATGTCAACTGCATCAGAAGTTGCCATTTTGAAAGTTCTGCATGTTTACCCATATATCTTCGTCGTTCCAAGCTTAGGTATGGGACGATGGAAAGCTTGAAGGCGGTGGGGAAATATGGCGTACAACAGCCGTCCCGTTTTTGGAATCAAACACAGATGACTAAAAAACTACGACTGCTTTGCTAACAAAAACAAATACACAGTCCGAGGACAGTCATCATCAGCAAAATAAAAAGCTGATTGACAACTTCAGCTGCCTGACACTCAAAATGTGACATTTACAGGAGAGCGATGCCGTACAATGCAACATAGATTTTTGTGTCTCCAACTTGGCTTCTCACCATTTCTAATGGACCCACCAATCCAATGGGACAGCTTCAGCTGTGTAAACTTCACCGACTGTATTTTGATTTGGTTACGAAATGTTCTAGTTTGAGACATTTTCTCTGACTAATGAACACAAACGGCAACATTTATCGATACCAAAAAAGTAACTCTGATGTGTCGTCCTAGTTGGATGCATAGATTTAAAAAATGTTTTTAAAAAAAAAGGTGAATAGTATTAAAAAATGTAAAAACAGGCTTATGTAATAAAGACCACAAGACTTTGAGATCATGTTTTGCTTCCTACATCATTTCAATACGAATTGCACAGAACGTACCATGAAGATTTTGTGGCTGCACACCATTGGAAGTATTTTGATGCGGACGCCATTTCAAATGCTCGACTTTCAATCTACATTGCTGCATCACTGAATGACGATGACTTTAGATATGGTCATATATTGCTATTTTTTAAAAACAGCCTTCATATAAACATGTCTTATAACATTACAATAAATTTTGGTGAATCTTAATTCATTTATAACATTTTAAGATTTTTAAAATTGTGGAAACCTTAACTATCTACGCTAACAACCGTCTGTCCTCATTCAAAATTGGAAAATTACCTACAAAAGGTAAAAAGAGGCAGGTCATAGGTCAACAATTTTAAGCAAACCTTGACATCCCTTCAATAGATTGTCACATTGCAAAGGCTATAGGAGCATAATAAATTGCTGACTAATCCCAGACACTTGGGAGAAGAAGGGGATTTAGATGCAGTCCCTCTGAATCCTTAACAATGTAACGGCTTTCATGATATAACACTAAACAGTTATGTAAAAAAAAAAAAAGAAAAAAAAAAAAGCAGACCAGTAAGAAACTCAGACCTCCCAAGAGCTAAAAATCCCATGACATTTAAGAAAGCCCAAAAGCAATATCCCTATGCTCTTTGACATTGAAATATATATATTTTTCTTTCACTGTCAGTAGCAACACTTAAATAATAAAATATAAGGAACAAAAGCCTTGATGAATCAGTTTCAAGTGCAGAGCATCATTGTACTGATATTCACGGACCGTTACATTAGATGTTGATCCCTGGACTTATAACATCCAGAGTGGTGAAGCAACACAATTTTCATTGCAATGAATAATCTGCATAAATACATTACTATTCATTCTGTTTAAGCAAATTGTGTCTGTGGCACAAAAGCAAAAGTTTCATGATCAGATTGGCATCTTAGATGTTTAATATTTTCTGCAATGAGAATGCAGCTTTTTCTGATGGATGACTGCTTCTCATATAATTTATTAAGGATCGGGAATTCCTCATCAGCCACTCTCAACACAAAAAAAGATATTCGATTGATCTCTATTTCATAATACTGGCTCCTTAATACAGCTTTGCCTGCATTTAATGTGCTAATCATGATCTGATCAGTTTGCTCATCATGATAATGAAATATTATCCTGTTCCAGTATACGATTGAGCATTTCACAATTAAAATGTGTCAGTACCTTGACCGCTCTTCATCTTCAGTGCAATTTTTAATCCTTTGTGGGATTCATCTGGTTAAAGAAAGCAACAATCCTGAGGCCCCGCTTCTAAGTGTCACATCTTTGCTGTTTCCATCAGTTTTCTCTATAACGAAACAGGACATTTAGATATTGATTATATGAACTTGGGTATTACAAAATAATTCTGGAATTTTTTTTAGAGTTAAGTTTTAATTGCTTAAGAAACTTGTTTTATTTTTATTTTTTAAAATACATATATTTTCGTTTTTTTACTTCTTTATTATGAGAGGACAGTGTGAGACAGTAAATCAGTGGAGAGAGAGACGGGATGACATGCAGCAAAGGGCAGGGAGTCGGATTCGAACCCAGGCTGCTGTAATTAGGACATTTCCTATGTGGGCTGCACTTTGCAGGGTGAGCCACTGGAGCGTCGTTTTTCATTTATGTTTGTATATTTTTTTCTTATACAATGCATACTGGTGTAACAGTGTAATTCAAAGCTACACAAAGCTGCACAAAGCCTATGAAATTTCTGAAATTGCCATTGCCAAAAATGTGGCACCTTTAAACATGAAAAGGTGATAAACAAGGGTTCAACTGCCCCGATATGAAAAAATAAAATGAGACAGATCAGGAGGTGGGATGCAAATTGTTAAATAATCCAGATTATGTGCAAATTCTAAGTATTTTAAGCCCCATCACCACATTTTACTGTGCTGATTCTCAGACTCTTTGTGCCTCTTCTGTTTTAGGCACTCTGGCATGAGCTGATGTGTGAGTCCTTCATGAAGATATGAGACTGTCATGCTTCATTCTGTAACTCTCCAGTGGGTTAGCAACTCAGTAACTGTCGTGTCTATGAACCGGGCCCTCTATTCAGTGCTCAATGGTGGTTGTTCAAGTTCGCTCCCAGGTGTGGATGCCTTTAAGCAAATGTCTGTGAAAGCAGAACAGTGCGTGAATGCAAGAAGCTCCCCGAGTATATAAAGGAAAAAAAACATACAATCTGCAGGCGATGTCATCACTCTGCTGTGTGATGTGGTTAAACCAGGGGTTCAGGCCAAGGAACATGCTCTATCGTCACAACACAGGGCAGCCATGAACTCTGCACTGTCGCCCTCTCTGTCCTCCGCCATGAGTGTATCTGTTAGCTGATAGTATGTCATCAACAGCACCGTGGCATCTAGCATCTGCTGCTTCATCGCCTCAGTAAAACCTAGCTGGACAATTCGGTCTGTGTCGGGAAAATGGCAGAAGAGAGTTTCCGGCTCAGACCTGTCGACAGCAAAGACTGTGCAGAGGACAACGAGCTCTGTCCAGCTGATTTCACATTACCATCGCTAGCATCCCTCCATCTCAGGGACAAGGCCGTGGTCATCAATGAAAGCGCCAACCATATGGGAGATAATCCGGAGCCCCCGTCTGTGTTTCCCATGATGATGTCATCATCAACCCTTAACCAATCACAACAGCAGACAGACATATCCATGGCTATTGGGCCTGAGCCGTCACCAGCAGATCAAGGTAACAATTAAAGGTGCTATAATACAAATATGTTTTTGAAATGATCGTTAATTGTGAAAAGGTGTTGGCTTTCCTGTACCGTCTTTTCTTCTGTCTTACAACAAACTCAAAAAGTGGTGTTATTCAACTCAAACTGGGATCTTTGATAAATACTCAAGGTACAAGACTGTGCAAAACGACAAGGAGAAAGTCAACTACAGCAAGAACTTCAGTAAGGAACATCCAGTCAATACTGAATTTGGTTTTATTTTGAATCATTTCTGCAAATACGTGGCAACATTTCATTGTATTCTTTTTTTAGATTAAGATTTCTCAAATTTTCTCAACACTCTTGATTTTTAAGAGCCATGGTCAAAACATTTAATGATGACTAATGATTAATTAAGAAACCCATCACAAAACAGCATCAGATTTCCCCTGAAGCTACAGCAACGTCTTTAAATTGATTGTTTTACATAACCAACAAGCCAAAAGCCAGATATACTCCATTTACTCTCACAAAAACAAATAAAAAAAACAGCAAATTATGAGAGCCGGGGAATGTTTGATTGAATAAAACCTACAGAAATTCTAATTACCATTTGTTTAAGCTCTAAACAAAATCTAGATTCACCTAGATTCATCATTCATTAGAGGAATAACTCTTCTCAGGTTCCTGCACCAGGCAAGTTTTGACAGAGCTCCACTCTTTGTAGGCACTGGGTAAATGAGTTTCCACCCTTTCTAATTTTACAACGGCATACGTATGATTCCTCAAACATACAACTCCATCTGCAGCAGCGATTTAATGCATCTCCAGGCATGCCATCACAAGTGCTGAAGGGATGACTTACAGCATCCGCTAACAGCATGCCTCTCGCTACACTTGTGCATCGCGCTTGTGTGCGTAGCCACCTACTGGTAAACACAAATAATTCACACATACATGCAATGCTTTCAGAAAATGTCTGACAGTTAGGTTCTCACCTTTCCCTGCTTCCCTAATGCCATATTAACACACACACACGCACGCACGCATGCACACACAGACAATAAATACAAACAGACATGCTGGCACATCAGCCTTAGTCCTTCAGGCCGACATGGCATCTCTCTCCAGACAGCTGTTGTTTGTTAGGCGAGGCGAGGCGAGGCAAGGCGAGGCGAGGTCGGGCACTAAGCAGCAAGAGTCTGGCTGCCTGTGCCCGAGCGTTGAGGAGTGCCAGTTCTGGTATTTTAGGCAGTCAGACAGTGTCACCTGTCAGTAGACTAGTCTGGACAGGGTCTCCCACATGGTGCAAGACTAAGCAACACTACGATATCACCCTCTTGAGGCCTTGTCAGTGGGCCAGCAGTGTGTGCTGAACAGCCAAAAAGTGCAGATAGCCAGTCGCATACAGACTGGCCTGAACCGACATCGCAACACTGGGACGTCGTATGTTTGGTGTTTCAGAGCTGTTGGAGCCCGAGGTGGACCAGAACGACAGCGAGGCACGGTGTCACACCCTGACAGCGTTCCTGGAGGATCTTTCTTGCCTTGTTGATCATGATGATGTGTTTCCTTCGCTGAGAAACGTTGCCAAGGAAGGAGGTACACACTACAACCTCTCATTGCAGTGTTATTTAAGTGTAACAGTAACTACTTGTATTTTTTATTCCATATGGAAGCATCCATGATATTTCCAGCTCATTTCTGTCCTATCCTGTATTGTGGTTTCGTCATTTTTAATTCAAAACTTTGGAAATTGGACTTTGGAAACTCTGGAAATTGGAAGTTTGAGGGACTACTACTACTCAAACAATCTTTTTCTTCCAGTTGGTGTTTTATGTTCAGTAAAAAGAGGGATAGAAAGGATGAAGATGTATTATCTAATTATCTTGCTTTGTAATAGTTTTCTATAGTGTATTATACATGGATGAAAAAGGCATGCTTAAAATTCTTATTGCCTCTGTGGTCAGATCTTCAACCTAAGAACAACGTTACCAAAACGATGGCAGCCTGTGACTCCAGTTCTGAGGACAATCAATTGTCTAGTGCCGAATGGTACTGGGGAAACATCTCGAGGTATTGAATCTTTTCATATGATCTGTTGATGTACACCCGCATGTCTTACACAAATGAACTGTTTATGATGATGCCCCTTTATGATCTTGTATATTGTCTAGGGAGGAAGTAAATGAGATGATGAGAAACACTCCTGATGGCACATTCCTGGTCCGAGATGCTTCCAGTCGGGTTCAGGGGGAATATACTCTGACACTAAGGTGAATACTTGTTAAATATAGTCAGAAGTCAGTTATTATTTCCTGGTATCAAAGTCTAACTTTAGTTTTACTGGTTTCCATGTGTAACTTTATACATTTCCTGGTTTCTATCTAATTTTAGCTGAATCAGGACAGACTAGGTTTCAGATATAAAGCTTTGTTGATTAGAATTTGGCGCAGGCTCCGGCAGTCAGCAACATAACACCATCTACACAGTCAAGTTTTTCCAATCACCCATCTCACATCTGTCTGAAGAGAAAGACACTCCAAACTTTAAATCAGTGCTTTCCACACGTCTCTCTTTCATCTTATACTTGTTGTGTGATCTTGCATGTATAACTGTGACCCAAAAGCTCTAACCCTTCTAGTCTGTATTCTCCCCATTTAAAAGCACAAGTCCTTATGTTTATTAGTTAAAACACTTCCTTACTCAAAGTACAACAGTCCTGAGTATGAATGGATCTAGTATAGACAATACTAGAAGACTAAACCTACTGACTTGCTAGTTTCACTTTGCAGCTGGTGTAGATGAGGTATAGGGAACATCGTCTGTAATTTCAAAATAATATCTGTTTACTTTATGAAAACAGATCTTGGATTTGAACGTGTGATGGTTTTTCCTTTATATTGAAGTAGCTCAATAGACTTAACCACTACCAATTTTAAAAAAAGAACCTTGGACATGTATTTTCATGCACTCAAAGAAACATTTTTTTTTTTTTTTTTACTTTTACAGGAAAGATGGTTCCAACAGACTGATCAAGATTTTCCATCATGGGGGCAAATATGGCTTCTCTGAACCAGTAGCTTTCCCTTCTGTGGTGGACCTGATCCAATATTACCAGAATAAATCCCTAGCCCAGTACAACTCTAAACTGGACACACGGCTACTCTACCCCATATCCAAATACCAGGTAGGTTTGTGAAGCCTCCATCTATTGATATATGTTTGATATGACAACAAAATGTTCTTCACTGTGATGCATATTACAGTACATATAAAAACTATCAAATCATTTAAATGTTTTATTTACTGTAGGTGTTTACTGCCATTGTTGGCCTTTATGTCTTTTGGCTACATCTAGACTAGCAACAGGGATAACAAACAGGAAAGCAGCTAATTTAAAGGATTATTTTAATTATCTAAAACATTAAGCAAATGTGGTAGTAACTAATGTCACAGTTCCACATCTTGTGGTATGTTAATTTAGACTAAATGCATCATATCCAGTAAGTTTTACAAAGTGATTTGGACTTAAATCTCTCAATGTCTCATCTGTGCAGCAGCAGGTTGTGATGGAAGTTGACATTAATGCAGTTGGAGAACAGCTGAGGATATTTCAGGATCAATACAAAGAGAAGAGCAAAGAGTATGACCGTCTGTTTGAGGAGTTTAACGAAACATCCCAGGTACAACAGCAGCCTCACCAGTGAGACTTAATTTTTACAGAGTAAATCAGTGGTGTTAAAAGCAATATGTTCAGTTGATATCTTTCCTCTGAATGCTTACCCCAACACAGTTTTGACTGTTTGCTCTGCAAACTAGAATCTAAATGAAAGACTTTCTGGCTTTGTCAACCCAGGACCTGCAGAGCAAACGGACAGCCATTGAGGCTTTCAGTGAAATCATTCGGATCTTTGAGGAGGAGTGTGAAACTCAAGAACGCTACAGCAAGGAATATATCAACATGTTCCTCACATTAGACAGCAGTACAGAGAGTGATAAGTATGTTTACAAATATGAACCCTTTGTTTTGAAGAGATGCACCAATTTCAGATTCTTTTTCAGGTTCTGATGTCTGATGTCTGACTTACCAAGTCCAATTTGATCTGATTCCAATTTTCTTTCTAAAAACTATAAATGACAGCTTAACATTTTCAATTCAGTTTCTGCAATGCTGGCAGATTTGTGTTGTTCTTTACTCACGATAAAGAACTTCCAAGCTAACAACATGTTTTGCACCTCTGCAGCTGTCTGTGCTGTTGAGTACACAATGTTAACAATGTGTGGTGCATGAGTGTAAATGTCTGTCACCAATCATTGGCAATAACTCAGAAAACCTGCCCTTCTTAAACACCAGCCTATTCATTGATGCACCTCTATTTTTTTCCCCAAATGTGATTTTTTACTGTAACTATTTAATTTTTAGCAGTTTGGCATTTTTTTGCAGTTAAAATGAAAAATCATGGCTCATTCAATGTGTGAAGAGCGAATGAGAAAGCTGAAATGTTAAAAGTTCTTCCTCTTTCTGCTTCCAGGATTCAAAACAACTCTGAGGAGCTGCAGTCGAGGGTGGAGGAGATCCACAACAGCAAGAAGAAGCTGGAGGATGACTTAAGAAAGAAGACGCAGGCTCACATGGAGGTTGACAGGAAAATAAGCAGTCTGAAGCCTGACCTTGTGCAGCTCAGGAAGCTCAGAGATCAATACCTGCTGTAAGTCCAATTCCTCATGTTCAATGGGATTTCATACAAAACAAATACTGTACTTACGAGCTAACGGGCGGATACATGAAAACCATCTGAGATAAAATGTTTAGTTCAGTCTGTCACATACCAATGACACAGCTGAGTTGTAAACATAGAAAAAGCAATCAGCTGTTCTCATGCATGTTGCCACAGCTGTGGACCTCCAATATGCTCAGTGCATGGATTGATTGTGGGCGTGATGGGATCATGTCTTTCTAGCTGAATAACTCTCTTTTTCACAATAGATTCAAGAAAAGCAGCAAAACATGGCCTTGCAAGCTTTTGTTAGGTGATTCAAAAGGACAGCTTTCTGTCTTCACAAATGATGATACAGCTTCAGCAGGGTCTGAAGAGCTAGTATTTTTGAGCATAACGTCTAGGATATAAGAACATAATTTAACTGCGAAAGTGTGCCTGTGTTGTTGTGACAATGAGAAATCTAAATGGGCATGTTAAAAGCAGTGTTCTTATCTGAATAGTAAAACTGTCTGTGCGATCTTTTGGTATTTTGTCGAACATTTCAGAATGATCCAACCTATCACACAGTTTGTTCTGCTACCTCCTAGCCTCCTGACTGTGGTTTGTTCATGTTTCAGTTGGCTCACCCAGCAAGGCACCAGGCAGAGCCAGATTAATGACTGGCTGGGTATCAGGAATGAAGATGAAGAGTGAGTACTATCTTTTATAGATGTGAACTGAACTCACAGTCGTGAAGTGTATGTTGGGGGGGGGGGGGGGGGGTAACTGTACATGAAACTGTCTTTAGCAAAATTGCTGGCTTTAAAAGTATATAATGTAAACTCTCCATTGTCCTCCAGCCCATACACCCTGGCGGATGATACACATCAGGAGGAGACGAGCTGGTACGTGGGTGGCATGAGACGAAAGGAGGCAGAGGAGCTGCTGAGGGGTCGGAGGGATGGGACGTTTCTCATCAGGGACAGTCAGACTCAGATAGGATCCTTTGCCTGCTCTGTCGTGTGAGTATTTTCAACCCCCATTTAAATGTTTTGTACAAGGATGTATGCATGACTGTTTTACCCTCTTAAATCCTAAATGACCACTTTTTTCATATTTGTGTATGAAGCATTTTTAGTACACCAGACATTACCATGGAGATATTTTTAAATAGACTACAGTGACAGGACAACATACAGTTTAGTAAAAAATCAATCGCCAATGTTTTTGCATCTAACGGTCAGTGCTGGATTCATTATGTTTTGTCGGAAATGCTAACCATGGACAGGAAGTGACAGGTTTCTTCTTATGCAGTGTGGATGGGGATGTGAAGCACTGCGTTATCTACAGGACGTCCACAGGATATGGTTTCGCTGAGCCCTACAACCTGTACTCATCGCTGAGAGAGTTAGTCCTCCACTACCGACACACATCCCTGATTCAACACAACAAGCAGCTGAATGTAACCCTGGCCTGGCCCGCTCTCAGCCAGCAGCCCAGCTGAGACACACCAGCACGCCATCCTGATGGCACTTTCCCAAAGCTTCACCGTGTTAGTACAAAGGGCGCACCAAGATGGACACTATGACCAGACTCAAACTGCGTACCGGTTAGTGTCATCACCTTACGAAAAATTTCACAGTTTCAGTAATAACATTGGGAAATGTAACAAACCTGCATTGGCATGAGGTCACAGCAAACAAAAAACACTCACTAAACAACACTGAAATGCTTTGCTAAGGTATTTGGAGCACATGTCATTTTTTCACAGTAGATTTAAGGTTGATTAGGTCACTAACAGCTTTGTTAGTTAAGCGCACAGTATGTGACTTTGTGCTGGTGCAGCTGTGCTGTTAGCTACTGACTGCAATGACTGCAATTATGCTCAAGTTTGCAGCTTGTTTCTCTGATTACATGATCCATGCATCCAATGGCTAAAACCGTTTATCCGATTCAAACAGTTAAAAGCAACCAAGAACAACAAAGTATAAAGTGAAAATGTGGCCTAAACCTGCATAAAAGGAAAACTTTGCCTGCTTCTGACAGACACTGACAAGGTTAATGGATGCGTAAAGGGGAATAATGCATTTGCAGGTGATCAGATGAGACTGGCCCTGAATAAAATTAGTAATTTCTCTGGGTTTGAAAATTGTTGGAAACATTTGGTATGATATGTAGTTGTACACAAATCAAAAAAATCTAAAATATAAGCCAGGTTGTGTTTGGACGTTTTAATCTTAAAATAATTCCTGACTCATTAGTTCAACCCAATTTTCACCTAATTTGGGTGAAAAGGTGAAGGCAGACTAGATCTGTTCTAGCCCATTTCCTTTATTGTGTACTCCTACAGTTAATGGTCTAATTTACTTAAAATTTGTACATATAGTTTTCAGCTGCAATTATGTACTATGAATTCAACACTTAATTAAAGATTTTGCAGCATTTCTGAGGTAGCACTTAAATAGTACCTCATCACAACAACACTAGCTCTGGTATCATCAAGTTCCTAAACTTACTCTGTGCGAGTATTAAACTTGCAACAACTTGTTTTTCAATATTACATAAATGGTGTATTTCCCCTGAATTGCAAGTATTTAAGTCACCAATACTTGAAATTCTAAGATTTATGTTTGGTGCAACATTTCTATTATCTAGATTTGGCCACTCTTGCCTTACTGTACCTCAAATACTTCTGAAATATTTTTTTTCCAAAAACTGAAATGAAATGACAGATTTAAAAATGTAATCACAACATAATCTTAATTTTGCAACATTTAATACAATATTAAATTCTCATAAAAGTCTGGTTCCACGTTGAGACTTTACTAATTAAGTGGCATGAAGTCTAAGGCAACAGGGTAGCATCCTGTTTTACTTCGTGGGATGTAAAATAAATGTGTTTATATTGGTTAACTCCAAAGTATTTTACCATATTTTAAATATTCTCATGGCAAAGTTTTTTAGTTGGCAAAAAAATAGGACAATCAAGGTACAGTTTGCATACTCTATGTATTCATATAACCGCCCCTTGTGTGCAAGGTATCAATAATGTTCAGATGAGTTGGACCACTTCAGATCAGATTCCTTATTGGTTTTCTGAAGAGCTTTGTTCGGAGTTAGTGGTCTCAGAGATTAGATAAGCCTGATGATGTGAAGTGATAACACAGTGTACAAGATTTACAGGTTTCCAGTTATGTAGGGAATGACTGAAAAGTGCCTTTAAGTACTTCTGTTCCAGCCATCATATTTATTTTGTGTACAACAATGTATGATGAACCAGATGCTGAGGCTGAGTATAGTTGGATAGAAAGCTACACTAGCACATGTACACTGAGAGTATATTATTACTGAAGACTGATTGCTTTGAGGCATTATATTTATAAGAATTATAACTAATAGACTTTATTCCCCTGAAGGTTGCCACATTGGATTTACATCACACTTACTATGAGAAGCTGTACACATGATATAGGCTTATAAACCAGATGTTAAAATTAATTTATATGCCCCTTTTAATATAATCTCAATTATCTTAAGTATACAGCTCAAAACTAAAGGCTAAAATGCACATTTAAATTATACAGTGGATTATAAAAAGGAGGTGTATGGAAACACCATTAAAGACTTAAGATTGACCAAACTGTTGTAAAATTATTGCTATAAGTGTTTTAAAATTGTAGCCATGTTAGCCACTGGCTAACAAAGTATGATTCCAGTTATAGTGGACCAAATAGCATATTACACTAAAAGTGTTAAGACTATGATATCTAAATTCACTTGTTTGATAAATGTTGGTATACATAGCAGTACACACTGGTCCCTTCTTAAGTGTGAGGTATATTCAAAATGGTGAATAGGAAAGTACATCTATTATGATAGATATTTATTAAAATGGAAATTGTTTACATTTTAGGCCTATCCTTAGTCCCCCTAACCCTTAGGTAACTGGGGGTTCATCTTCTCTGACTGTGCACTTTGTGAGTGGTGAAGTGGTGCTTGTGGGTTACAGTGAATCATTCAAACTATTTTTATAGAAGAAAATACAGTAGTCATTTAATATAGCATTGTCGGTTTGAGTTGGCCATAGCTGATTTAAAATGTTGTCACTGTCTGATCAGAGTACATTTTTCTGTACTGCATATTTAACCTGTTAAATGGGTCCTTAATGCACTTATCTCTTAGCGGTCGTCAGTTTTAACACATGCTTGATGCTCATTGCGTATGTACACTTGAAGTTTAAGTTTTGTCAGACTGTTTATTGCCATGAAGAGGATTGGAAAAATATGTCCTACCTCTATTTGTGGCACTGAAAAGTTGTAAATGTTTGATTCTGCATGCCATTGTCATGTAACAGATAGGTATTATATGTATTACTAATTACAATAGGGACATTATGGTTGGATACTGTTTTGATACCAGCTCTGGTAACAAGTTCACCACCAGCTATAAAACTGACATTTTGTTATTTTTATTTTATGTATTTTAGGCGTGTCCTGTGAAAGTTTCACTATGTTATTTTTCCCGCTTCGCTAATATCAGAAGTCGGTCATTCAATATGGATGTACTTTTCATACTGTATGACTGACTTTGACATTTTCTTTTTCTTTTAAAGCAAATGGAAAATATTTCCTGTTGGGTGTGGTCTGCTGTACTTGTGACCACATCAATCTGTGATATAGTGTTGCACAGTAGTAAAATGTAAAATGCTGCATTGCACATGTTGTGGACAGAGTGTGACACAACCACTAGACAGCAATGCAAACAGGACTTTTAACCTGTATGTAGTTACTCTTTAAAGATAGAATCAAAGTTTGAAATTTTGGAGAGCTGTTCACAGTGTTTTGTAAAACCCTGTGTTTATGGACAAATAGTTCTACATTCATGTGTAGAAATTCAGACTCTTATCAGTGGTGTAGTCTTCTTAGCATACTGTCAATTTTAGCAATATAGTACTTACACATTACCAGTTGTCATCAGACATATGCTTTCATCTTTTTAGCCTGAATTTCCTGTCTCACAGGATGTTAATTGACAATGCCAGTTTCTTTTTTTAATCTTATGGTTACTTAACAGTAACAGTTACAGTAACGATGGATGGACACACCTAAATAACAATCATCACGTAAGTCATGTAGGGTCCATGTCAGGCATGTGAAATCAAAATGTAGCAGTCTGTAAACTTATCATTTTAAGATATCTTTTTTTTTTTTTTACTTTTTGCACACACAGACTTTGAGTAGTAAATTCAGTACATCACTGGAAATATACACTTATTTAATATTGTGAATATGATATGTAGCCCGAATACACAGCTTAAATGTGCACAAACAGACTACACCACTTTGTGGAGTTTAGATTTAAAGCATAGCATTTGCACACAAGTATCTCATGTGAGGTGGAGATACAACTGTCTTTATGTACATCCATCTGTTACTGAAGCAGGTGGACATGTGGTGGTGCTAAATATGGACAAGTTGCTGATGAGATTGATATATCGTAGCACTGACAAAGCACTAATTAGCTCTATTTTATTTCTTCTGTCGCATCTTTAATGAGCTGACCTCTTACTCGTGTTGAGTTCTGTAAAGTCAATATATCCTTGAATTTTTTTTTTCATTGTTTGTGTACAATCTGGTCTTTTTCTGTTGTCACTGTCAATTTTTGTAACTTACATGTTTTATCACTGTGCAAACAAAAACAAACAAGACACTGAAAACACACTTTAAAATCAGTATTGTTTTGTAGGATATTAGTTGGTGTCTTCATAAAATGTGTGACATGATGTATTTTCAGTTGAAGGTTTTTCACTTAATGGATATTATGTTTTGGCAAGAAACTTTAGGTGCTATCATTTGGTTGTCATTTGGTTTTCAGAGATTTTGTCTTATTTTGAAAAAATCATGTCAAAAAAGTTGTTCTCATAACCTGTTAATTTATGTTTTAAAGCTGGCCTAAATTATACACTTCTACAGTAGAAAGTGCAGACAGTTATCTAAAAACTAAAAGCTGTTTAGACCGGCGTGAAAAAATTGCAATTTCCTTTTCAATTTTTATTTTCAGACGTTTTGTCTTTTTATTTAGATGTACCTGTTAACTAGAACCTCCAAAGAAGGAGGATTTAAACCAGCAACATATGTGTACAATAGTTTGCTGAAATCTTGTGCTAGATACCACACATCTGTGGCATGGAAGACTGAATCAGGCCCATATACAATATGGGCACTATCATCCTTTGTTTGGTTCGAGACAAATATGCCCCATTCAGATGTCTTTAGGAAGGACTTTTCCAATGTCTTGTTAGACAAGACAATTTACTTGGGTTGATGATGACTGAGTGAGAGGCTTGATATTGTGAGATGCAGTAATGACAGAATAAGAGTTGCGTAAGTGAAAGAAGTGTAAGAGAGGATGACTTTGTTTGTAGGGTTCTCTGTTGCAATGTACTGGTGATGGTATTTAGTGGTAATAATGTTAGGATTAATTCCTTGGCAGGGAATGTCGTTTTTATACAACTCACCCTCCCTAGGAAATTATGTTCATATTTTAATGCCAATGTTCAGTAGCAATGCAGGAAGTGGTGAAGTACAGGGTTGAGGAAGCCAGTTTGGTATGGGTTTAATATGTCTGATGGATGACCTTAGAGTACAGATAATCATTATTCATGTTTGCTTGTTTCTATACCATACTTTTTTTCTCCAAACTTTAAAGAAGTAGTTTTATGTGTTTGACTATGACCTGGCCAGTTAATGCCAAGTACAGATATTGAGAGACTAATTACATAAAAACTGCTAAAAAACAAAACAAAAAAAAACTGTTGCAACACTGAATGCAACTTTAAACAATCATTTACAGCTGGTGTACAGTGAACTGGAGGTTATGTTTGGGTGCAGGAGTAGATGTAGCAAAGTGAGGGGACTGGTTATGTAGACACAGGTACAGTAGGTTAAGTGTGGTACATTGGAGGTCGACGCTGCAGGTTTAATTTCAAGGAAGGAATGGTTATGTCTATAATGGGTTTGGTGTATGTAAGGGGGAGGTTAAAAGGTTTAAGGCAGGTTAGTAAGTCATATCTGTATTCTCACAATGGTCAGTCAATGACTTGTCTTTGTCCATCAACTTTCTTCCATGCCGATAACATGGTGGGATCTACAGTAGTTGAAACATTTGTTGGAAACCACAACATTTTGGGGTTTCTGCTCAGTTTGGGGTTTGTGCTTGTTCTCCATTTCACCTGAGATAGATTAATAAACATTAATCAACATATTTTTTTAATGTTTGAAATCCAGGGACTTGATATATTTAGAAAGGTTTTTTTCCACTTTGAGCTGTGCATACAATCAAATACCTCTACTTGTCTCTGCATTGCATTCATTGGCATACCTGTTAAAATTATGTTTCTGCAACTTTTGAATTTGCCCCCCCCCACCCACCCCCATAGTGACTGTATGGATTAGCCTTTGTGCTTTAATCTAAAGCATTTAGTTCCCCTTAGATAAAAACCTGTTGCTGTGAGAAAACACTGTTACTGTAAATGTTTACTGTAATGATTATGCAAAAACATTCAGCTTTTTTGTGGTTAATCAGGCATTAAAATAGCTCTAATTTTCATTACGAGTCACATCTGAAGAAAACTGATGGTTTCAAACTTTTTTTTGTTGGTGGTGTAAAACCTGACTTAACCTACTTCAGAACATTATTGTTCATGTATGCACTTTCAGATCCCCAAATAAATTTGAAATGATGATTTAATGAGGTGTTTTGTGTGTCACTTTTATACCCTGATAATTTCAAAACTTCTCTTCAGAGGTGATGTTTTCTGTCAGCCAAATGTTACTGTGGTGTACCCCACCCTCTCCCTATGTCAGCTAGGATTGGCTAAAGTGCTGTAATCGATTGTAATCGATCAATTGATGGATGGACGGAGGGATGGATTACCAAAAGACCTCAGTTAACAAAATGTATACTGTATGTGCAAACTAAATTTTCATTATAGACAAAATCTGCAGACTTTGTTTAATGTATAAAATGTCAAAAAATTAAAAAAAAAAAAAAAAATGCTGATCATAGTATGCAGTGCTGATTTAAGCAAAACTTATTTTACAACAAGTGTGTTTGTTCACTCACTGTAACAACTGGAGACCCCCTGTACTACTGAAACACACATTGCAGCTTTATACAGTAGTACAAGTTTCAAACAGATTTTTATTCACTTATTCATTAAAATTCACCGCACATAGCAAACTCCATTTCCACTGTACGCACACAGACAGATCTCTAATTATAACTACTCCATAAATGCAAAATGACTACAGAGAAAACAGTCATGTCAGGTCATCAACCTTTAATCATCAGCTGCAGCCTACAGTACCACTACTGTGCCTTGAACTAGGCCTACTTCTGCTCCAATCAAAGCATTGTGAACCAATCTACTATCAAATCACACTGATCACCAGAATACAGAGATAAAGAGATACAGTATGGTACAAATATTGCAATAGACCTATGAAAAGATTATCATACAGGTGTAGCACACCTGTATGACACCGCAACATTCAGAGTTGCTGAATTCACAGAGCAAAGGGATTATCTTATCTTATCTTATCTAAGTCACACAGAAAGCAATTTAATATTTGTCCCACTTTTCATAAATGTATGAAAAACCAGTAAGGTATTTAGTATCCTAGAATTAATTGAGAACTACTTGACTTTTAATTCACATCATATTTCAGTCATTGTTCCCCAGATGTAATACAACCATGAATTGGTATTTTAATATCAATGGGCATTTGAATTAACCCCATAAAAGTCAACTTTTTATTCAAGGGCCAGGTCAGGAATCTGAAATCTCTGAATGCTTTTTTTTTTTTAACTTCACCATATACAAATATAAAGTCATCAAACACAACACTGAGTTAAAAGACATGATCTTACCTTTGGGAGAGCTCATTTGAGGGCGTTGAATGCAGCCTGCAGATACTTCAGTGCCTGCACCCCCACCAGGTTTGTGAACGGCTCATTCAGGGAGATGATGTTTTGTATAATTTCCATAAGGTAGAATTAAAAGCAGCATCCCGGCTTCCATTCAATTACCCATCTGCTGGCTTTGGCTCCCATTCCTGTCCGAGTGTTTTAACAGAAAAATAAAATAACATAACGTAGGCCTACTGTCTGAGGTTTTCATTTGCAAACATCGTGGTATGTTGGGTAACTGGACGGCTTGTAAATTAACTTCCTTATAAATAATTACAGTAGGACGACTTCACCTTGAATTCAAGCGTTTATAAAAAATAAAAACACCAGGTCCTAAACTACAGGTGAAGGCCATATTAAACCTACCTGAAGAACCCGAACTCCAAGATGGCGCTGTCAGCTTTTTCTTGTTTTTTTTCTCCTCTTCTTCAGTTTTCTCATCTCTTTTGTAAAGAGCTAAACTAAATTGACCAGGGAGCTGACACTTCCCTGTGGTTTTATGTAGGCGAGAGTACGGTAGGCTAATTTTCGTATTAGCATTCACCAACAACTACAATTCCCATTTGTCTTTGCTTCTCAGCGCAACTTTATTTTCCGTTCTCTGCCGACAACTCATTTTCATTATCAATTATATTTTTGTATGTAACCACACATAGGCTATTTGATCATTATTTTCCATCACTCATTAATCCCAAATAACTTTTTTCCCCCCCTTTTATATTTTTAATCGTCCTAATTACTAAATCCGAAGCAGGAGCCTCTGTCCGAGGATCCCTGAAGGCAGCAGCTGTCAATCACACCTGACGTTAATCAGCAGCTGATGGGGCTGATTAGGAGACTCCAGGGAGGAGCAGCAGCTGCAGTCTTGTCTGTCATCCCTCCTCAGTGTAGCGTGGATTTGTCTCCTTGATGTCGGACATGAAGCTGTCAGGACTGCTGGCTGTGTTTTTATTCCTCTGTACTTCCAGGGGAGGTTTGGGGTCTCATCCCAAACCATCCTGCCGTTACCCCCCATCTCAGTGGTGTCGGTCACTGGAGATAGCGATAGAGTGTAAGGTGAGTAGGACAAACACCGTGAAGTCTATTTGACAGACTACTAATTGGTTTTCATGCTGTTGATTCTGCTGGACTCCTCCATCCGACCAACAGTGAGTTTTTAAAATGCCTAGCCCACATGTTCACATTTCTAACATCAATACCGACACTATAGCCTATTGTTGTAAGATAGATCTAGTGATGTGGATTGCACAAGAAACCAAAGGGTTGTTAACCTTTACAACATTGCTGGTGATGGAACAAATGTATAATCTGAAAACAATAGGCTACTGTTATAAAACATAAAGTAAGGAAATGTGTTTTCTATTCTCTATGGCCTGCTTTATTCTTACGTAGCCTACATACATTAATTGTTGTGATTGTTGTGGGGAAAAAAAGAGAATAGGCCTATTTATGCATGTAAATGTCTTCTGGTAGGCTATGTAAAAATGGGAAAATCTTCAACTTGTAGGCCTATCTGTTCTGGGAAGATGGAAAAGGTCTACTAGGAAACACAATATTAATTATATTAAAAACATGGACAGTTGAGTTATGAGGAGTTCAAAGTTTCCCTGTTTTGCTTCTTAATGAAAGTCATGCTTCAGAAATTGAAGGCCAGACGGTCTTCATGTGACCGGCAAAGCAGCTCTGAGTCACATAACACAAACAGTTAATCAGGTTAAAGATGAGCAAGGCCGAGAAAAAGGCAAAAACAAGGGTGTACAGTTTGTCAGACTTTGAAAACTGTGAACTACAAGTTTAGAAATGCTTGTTGAACAAGTATTTTGAATCCTCAAGTCATTGTATTTGCAATGAATCAGAAAAGCATAAAAGTCTTCTTAAATTTGAAATTTCTTAAAGTTTCAAAACAAAATTGTTGACATTATTTGGGGATTTGATCTACTTTTGGGTTTTTTTGTTTTCTTATCCATTATGAGATTTAAAAAGATGTCCTTATGTCAAACTTGGAAAAACGCTCACAGATGCACACATTGTTGGTGTGGTGACAAAAATATAGCTGTCATACTTACATAGCCTACTAGTGAACATACCACATGTTGTCATCTTGTTTTTCTTTTCTTTTTCCTTGCATAGGTTCAGAAGCAGTGTATGGAGTTGAATGCTACCAGACCAAAGCAGGGAGTTCCCCCGGTGTCTGTCACTCTGTACTATGAGAGCTTGTGTCCAGCCTGCAGAGTCTTCATCTCCCAGCAGCTGTTCCCCACCTGGACGATGTTGCAGGACATCATGACTGTCACTCTGGTGCCCTACGGCAATGCCAAGGTGATGATCCACCGATCCTCATCTTCTATTAACACACACAGCAGAATATCTAGGTCAAGAAGTCATACTTAAGTAAACCTTCACTGCTGCAAAGTACTAACATGGTCTAGAAGTACAGTAAAGACTTTTGTCTTGTAGGAGCTCCAATCAGCAAGTTCTCCCATCACCTGTCAACATGGAGAGCCTGAATGCAAAGGAAACATGATTGAGGTTTGCATGTTTCACCACTTTTACCTTTTTGTCATGTTTTATCCATATGAAAGCAAGATGACTTTAAATAAACTCCTGTGCTCCTCAGGCCTGTATCATCCACTTCACCGGACACTCAGCACTTCACATCATCTACTGCATGGAGTCGGCTGCAGATGTCCTGAGCGCTGCAAAGCCTGTGAGTGTCAACAGACGCAACTGTAGTGTCTTTTGTTTTTCTTTTGTAACAAAGTAGGTCCTTTCCTGTCAAAAGATCAGAAAATGTACAAAATCTAAACCAAATATTGATTTCATTACTTTGATTTCATTAGTAATGAACTAACAACTAACACTGATGATGAAAATTTAGTTTTTTTTTTAACAATCATACTGGAAAAAATGGCAAACATTAAAAATGAATAAGTCGTAACTTTCTGATTTGAGTCAGAACAGCTGCATTTTCATTTTGTCTTTTAATTGTTAATTGTCAGTTGGTAATTGTAAAAACAAACTATTTACAACACACCTTTGAGGGGTCACAGTGTCGGTGGTACATGTCTGTCTATGTCCTCCACAGCAATAAGGGAAAATGTCAGAGCCCACAGTGTTTACATATTTTTGCATTAATTTTAAAACTGAAAAAGTCCATTCGCCGGATGTGTATAGCTGGTAATACTTGCTGTGTCCTCTCGTCTCAGTGCCTCCAGCTCTACGCTCCCTCCGTCTCGTGGTCGAGCGTTGACTCCTGCGTGAAAGGAGGCCTGGGATACCGGCTGATGCACGCCAACGCTGTCATGACCAGAGCTCTGAACCCCGCTCACACACACGTCCCCTGGGTCACCTTCAACGGGGTAAAACACTGTGGCTGTTGTCTACAAAGACTTACAAAGACCTATTGTACTGTTGTTCTGAGACAAATATGGTTTGAAAATACACCTGAAATCTGAAGTGTGAATTGCTGAAGATGTGAATCGTCTGACACCAAAATCTGATCATGAAACATAGATTGTCTTGCACAATTGCAAAAGCATCCGCAAGCAGAACTTGATAAAACCGTTGTATTGCAGGAATACACAGACGAAAACGAGGACAAAGCAATGTCGTCCCTTTTCCATTTGGTTTGCCAACTTTATAAGGTAAGAACCTTTTTTTCCCTTCTTGCTTTGGGTGTGAAATGTCAAGCTTTTACTATACGTTTGAAATGTTTTATTTATTCATCACTGCTGACCCTGGGAATGTATTGGATGCTTTGTTAATGTGTGGCATCTTGTCTATTGTCAATGTTATCAGTTGCATCTATACTGTATATCCTGTTATTGTTACAATACATGTAATACTGTGAAGTGATTGTAACTGTGTGTGTGCAGGGGGTGAAGCCTCCAGCCTGCACTGGAGCACACGTCAGACTGGACAGAAGCTTCTGCTGAACACAACAAATTAATCAACTATAACATTATCACATTACTTACATAAACATACATATCGTACCAAGTAAAATCATCATATTCACACTGGAATGTTTAGGTTTTGTTCAATAAATGTTAACACTGTAGATATGGGCTCATGCAATGGTTTTTTCTGTCTCCAGATCTGAAAGTAAAATAAATTTGTCTTGTCTCGCATGTAGCCGTTGAATCACATTATTTCCATTTTTAAAGATTCTGTTCCTTAGGTCGACCCTATAAAACAATAAAATAAAACCATCAGTCTGATGTAAATTTTCATATAATTTATTGGCATTTTCCACTTAAAACACCCTGAACTCCCGACTCTTTTGGCTTAAAATGAGAAACAAAAATATATTTTTCTTTGACAAAAACATTGGAGTGGCAGATGTATACATACTTGTAAAGTATACTTGATTTTTAGGCTCCAGAACATAAAATTAAATGTCCTATGTTACAGTACTTTGTCTTGACAGAAACATTTTGAATAAATATCTGTATAGAAGTTTGCACGACATAGAGGCTGAGGAAACGAGACGGCGTGAACATTAATGGTGGCAGTATCAGCCCAACACAATAACAGAACGAGAGCAGAGACTCTAGTGCTCGTCAACACATTTAACACTGTCTGGCACTGATGTCTTCCTGTAAAGAGCCACCGTGCTGAATTTAACATGCTGATGTAAGGCCTCAGATCACTAAGCTACACACTCAACATTCATTTGACCGGAGACTGTCGGTATCTGGGGAAAAATGGTTTAAACATCCCACATGATAGAAATGCCATGTTTGGCTTGGAAGTGTGTTTTGTCCTAAAAAAAACAACTTTTTTTTCATATTAAACAGAAGTCCTTCAAAACTGAATTATCTGATTATCTTTTTAAAATAATGTATCAAATTTGGTGAATAAATTAAGGCAAAATGTTTTCTTCTTCCACTGCACTGTAGAAAATCCCTCTTTGAGGAAAGGTGATGCATTTTTACATTCGTGATTACATCCTGAACAGAGAGGCTGGGTGGTCCTGGTCCTCTCTCTTGGATGATGCAATTGTTTAGGTGCAAGGCATTTACTGGAAAGCTGTCTTCATACATTACTTCCATGCTAGTGTGGAAGACATTAAATCATTATACTAACGACAGGCTAGAGCTGTGTTCCTCGAGTTCACACAGAGTTTGGAAGAACTGCTTTGGCAATTGTCAACCATCCACCTGCAAGTTATTACAAAGCATTTTAAAATTGATCATTTTAAATCCTTCCTCCCTAACCGTTTAACTTCTGTTTGTACCTGTACCTGTAACTGATTATTTATCAATTGTATTTGCTTTTGTTAATGAATTATATTTTCATTATTTTGTATCTACTCGACATAATTGTAAACGAGGCCTTCACCCTCAACAATTTAATTTAAATAAAGACATTTTCATTACAGGCATAAAGCGATTTACTTGTCCTTGTCTTCGTTGTACGTTGCTGTTTTGATCAGTGGTCATTGCTGCTTGTGCTTTAGTTTATTCCATATAAAAAACATCACTCCCTGTGCTCCAGTGGAGTTAACAGATGGTGTTTACAACATCTCTGATCCGTCACATAGTGAGAAGCTCTGAATTCTGTACAATAAGTTAAAAAATAAAAAATAAATCATAGGAATGACTTCATAAAAAATTTGAGCAGATGGTACAAATACTAAGGAACCAAATTGAAAGTCACTGAAAATTTCCTTTGTTTACATTGTGGGATGGCTGCCATAATATCTAAGGCTGTAATGTAATGCATATCTTTTCAAGTCTTGAAAAGTTTTATATTTGACATATAGTATATGGTGTTTTGAGTTTTTACGCTTATGCTTTTTCTCTGTAAAGAAAGAAAAGCTATTTAACCAGTGACTCAATCTTAATTACTGGGCATACAGTTAAATGTTTAGAGACATTTGGTGTCTGGTTTGGTGGATTAAAACAGGAAGAGGAAGCTTTATGGTAAAGTTCTGGTTACAGCAGCACAGCTTAATTGTGCTGTGACCTGGTCAGGGTTTAATTGTCTGGGAGATACTAAAGAGAAGCCCACAAAGCTTTCATCACCTTTTATGTCAATCTGACCACTAGATTATGACATTTTTTGTGTGCAGGTAAAACTCAAGAGAGGACTGTGTTGATGGCGCTAGATGTCATATCGGTAAACAACTAAAACCACCAAATGCTCTGCAGCTGCTGAGGCTAACATGACATTTTCATCAAATGAAGGCATCTACGGTTAATTGCTAATAAATAAAGTAACTGGTTGGTTAAAAACATGAAAAAATTAAATTGAACAGAATTTCTCCCATTATCATTCGATTGCTTTTATCGTAAATAATATTTATGGAAACCCTTCTGGCTGCTTTATGGACTGACGACATTTTTTTCTAAACTCATACTCTAAATGATTGTTGTCAAGCTACAGTAAAACCAACATTCAGCTCCATTTAATTTACAGTAGGAATGCAAAGTTTTGTGAACGTATTCTGATTCTTCAGGGCCAAATTCATACTTATTTCTACAGTTTTTTTCAGAACTGTGAAGAAACATCTGAATAAATTACAGTGAGTCAAACCAAGTTCTGTGGCTCGGCATGTTAAAAACAGCAAAATGGTCTTTTAACACCAGCTTCCATCCTCTCCTGTCACATGTAAGGCTGATCAATAAAGCTTACTAGCTGACTTAATGAAATACTGTTAGACTAGTGTTTTCTATTATACTGTCTGACCAGGAAGCGCATCATATCCCGTGTAGTGCTTGTTTACCTCCTGGTCTTTCTACCTTAATGACATCGACAAATGCTGCTCTAAACTGAACGTGTACTTGGTACAGAAAGAGTCATGAAGCTCCTGAAACTACACACATTCTCAAGTGTCAGCTATCTGGTTAGGAAAGGGCTGAACAGACTGATCCTAAGTTGCACAAAATCTATTAAATTGTCTGCATTAAATACTGTTGACATCTATCATTCGTAAAAACTAACACTATAAAGTCAATGACTTTGATACAATCATCAGGTTAAAATCTCTAGTGTAAAAATGTACAGCATCGTAGGCTGGCAGGTGTTTGTGTGTTTTCAACACTTATGGCACACAGTTATCCCAGTCGAGCACTGAGGACCAAGACTGAGAACCTGGTGAAACACATTCGTTAAGCTTGAACTACAGGCCATTCGTTCCTCTCAGAAACTGATCTCTACAGCAGTCCCCGTCGGCAGGGAGGGAAAGTAACACCACTTCGATTTTGGAATTATAAGACCCATAATCGATTCAGGAAAAAAGGGGAAAGTAGTTATTTAAGGGGGCACTTCACTTATTCTAGACACGGAGGTCAGTTTATTTCAGTACAACCTGTGAAAACTGCTGTTCAATCTTTAATGTGGCTCTGAAGGGAGTTTTTTTTCATGTCTTGAAAAAGTAACCCTGGTGATGTCAAAGTGATGTCATCAAAGTTATTTTCAGACTGATTAATTCTCAGATGAATAATAGAAAACCTCAGAGACAGCGTAAAAAAAAAAGAAAAAAGAAAATCTGGCAATTAATCAGACAGGGGTGGTCTAATCAAAGAAACTACTGAGTTGCATTATGGTAAATGTAGGATCCAGTGTTAGTATGATCAAAGTGCAATGCTAAATTTCAGATGAGCTTTTAAAAATTCAGACTCTGACCGACTCTGAATATCTATAGCAGAAGCTCCTCGAACCACAGATGGGGTCTTATAATTCCAGTATCTCCTGACCACCGGAGGGGGTGTTGATTTTTTTGTGTCGTTTAAATCCACTAATCGTCAAGACAATTGTCCAGTTCCTTTCCTGCCCTGCTTTTTGGTAGCTGGCATCAGACGTCCTGTGCTGTGTTTGTGTGATCGGTAGGCCTACAGTGGGTGAAGCCCTTTGTGCGACTGAATAGAAGAGCTGAACAGCAGAGGCGGTAAAGTGCTACTGCGGACCAGAGGCACCCTGATAAAAAATAAAATAAAATAATGCTTTTCAAGCACATAAACACAGACAAGACCAGCAAATGTACAACAAAGAGCTGTCTGAAAATCAAAACCTAAAACAATGACACCATTTAAAATCATCTCAGGTATAAAAATAAAGCTTAAACAAATCATACAGATGGTGTCTTTTGTATTTCCAACAGGTGAGACTGGGCCACAGTCAGTTTTTCAGTGTTCAATCTCTGTGGTGCTACAAGCTGGTTTAATTATTCATTTCTTTGATTGCTTCAGGTGCCGAATTTTCTTTTAAAGGGTTTGAATTAAATGTAGAGACACACAGGTTAAACAAAGTCTCTAGTTTGGAGGTAAATCAAACAGAAAAGACGGTTTAGGGTCAGCGGTCAGATCAGGGGTACCCACTACATCTGTGCTACATTAGGTTTTTAGTTTCTCTTCATACCCTGAGGTTTAGGTCCATCCGTTTTCTCACTGCTCACCTGTATTTGGTAAAATGATTCATTGTCCATGTCATTCTCAATCAAAGAGATCATACGCACTTATTCCAAACTGACTCAATAATTTCATACCTTAAACTAAAACTATGGTGCAAAATCATTTCGGAGACCCTGTCGAACCACTGCGATCCTCATTCGCTGCTCTTGTCCGAATGTCACAAACAGTTATTTTTGGAGGAAGACATTTCCTTTACCTTATGTACGTATGTACTTGTTAAGTGTATCACACCTCGAAACTCCACTCTTCTTCCCAGTTAAATTGCAGCAGTCTTTGTCTGGGACACTCTGAACTGAAACTACAACAAAGCAGGATGCAGGGACACAAAGGCCAACCAGGAACCCAAAGAAGAGGCTAAAACGATTCTCTGCTTGAAAAAATAAGATCAAACAGAGGGAAGAGGGATGGGGGGGGCGTCCCTCTGTTCTCCAGAGAAGGGTGTCTCCAGTGTAAAGGGACTGTGGTGATTTTACAGACTTTATTGGTCGAGGCCTGCCCTGCCTCCCTCTCCTTACACCCGCACTGCAAAAACTCAAAATCTTACCAAGAATATTTGTCTTATTTCTAGTCAAAACAAATCAAATTATACTCAAAATAAGACTTGTCACGTTAAAAAGTAGCTTGTTTTTAGACACTTTTTACTTCTTTCAAGCATATTTTCACTTGAAATAAGTAGAACAATCTGATAGTGGAGCAAGTTTTTCTTTCTTATTACAAGCACAAAAACCTGCTTTCACTGGCAGATTTTTCTACTTATTTCAAGTGAAAATGTGTTTGAAATAAGTGAAAATGATCTAAAAACAAGTTATTTTAAGTGGAAAGAGATTAGTTTTGACTAGAAATTAAGACATTTTGACAAGAAATAAGACAAAATAATATTCTTGGAAAGATTTTGAAATTTTGCAGTGCGGTGCTCGTGTCTCTCGGGCGGGGCAGGTTGTGCTGGTTGTTACGTGCCCAAACGCAGGCAGGCGTCGCCCTCCTGGCTC
This sequence comes from Trachurus japonicus, assembly GCF_045865225.1. Lineage (NCBI taxonomy): Eukaryota > Metazoa > Chordata > Actinopteri > Carangiformes > Carangidae > Trachurus > Trachurus japonicus. The sequence continues at coordinate 21,984,556 of NC_140910.1, forward strand.
AACTCCCTGTCCATATCTGTCCCCTCGCGTCCCGGGGAGGCCAGCGTCCTGTGGGGAAGCGGGCTCCGCACCGACATGGCCGCCCGACTCAGGGTCCGAGACGGGTGAGGCGAGGGGGGCCGGTACCTGCTGCTGCTGCGGGGGTCGGGGGACAGAGAGGGGGAGGAGGAGTCCCGGTGCCGATCCCCGCCCGACTGCGATTCCTCCTCTAAAGGGCTCTCCAGGTCGGACTCCAGCTCCTCCTCGTCCTCCTCCTCTTCCTCCAGTGTGAGTTCAAACTGGAACTTGTCTCCTCCACCTCCTCCTCCTCCTCCTCCTCCTCCTGAAGGGACAGATCCTCCTGCTCCCACAGCTCCTCCTCCTCCTCCTCCTCCTCCTCCTGGCCCCACCTCGGCGTGGTGCTCCTCGGGGCTGGAGGGCGACGGGCTGCGTGGGATCATGCTCTGGTACCACTCCCTGTTGTCCTCCAGCGTGTCCAGGATGTCCTGAGCGTCAGGATGCACCAAGTCCGCCCAGGTCTCCCACAGAGGGTGGACGATGTAGTCGATGAACCCCACCTGCTCAGAAAAGGTGGGAGAGGGGATGGGGAAAATTTAGATTAGGATTGATGTATTTATATGTATTTATTACTGTTGTTCTAGCCCTGACTGCACTTTATATTTTATATTTTTATATTCTATATCTATCTGTGCCTTTTTAATGTATGATCGGTGCTGTGCTGCTTGCTGGAACTTCAATTTCCCTGAGGGGAGCCTCTCAAGGGATTAATAAAGTACTATCTATCTATCTATCTATCTATCTATCTATCTATCTATCTATCTATCTATCTATCTATCTATCTATCTATCTATCTATCTATCTATCTATCTATCTATCTATCTATCTATCTATCTATCTATCTATCTATCTAAAAAATAATGATGACGGTAATGAACAGGCAAATCTGACAAGAGAAGAGAAAATAAAGGCAGTTGCACGTCCCTTTCCTCCACGCCTTTGTGTGTGTGTGTGTGTGTGTCTGTGGCTGTTTACCTGACTCTTCTCTATGGAGGCGTTGTGTTTGTCACACATGGGACTGATCTCCATGCCCTTGTCCCGCTCTCGGTCTCCCTGAGTGAAGAACTCCACCATGATGCGGTCCGTCCACTGCCGGTACAGCTCCAGCGGTTTGGTCGGGTTGCTCAGGTCAGCGCAGTGGACCATGTTCTGCAGAACCTGGAGCAGACACAGACTCAGTAAGACTCAATAAGACTCAGCAAGACTCAGTAAGACCCTACTGGTGATTCTTTTAGTGACGTGCTTTGTTCAGGGGTTTCACATTGTTATAATGGTGGGGGTGAGACTGTGCGGACTTACTGTGTAAAGCTCAGCTGTTTTCATTTCAGACTAACTGGAAAAACTGCAGCAATTGCAGCAATATTTAACAGAGGTGGGAGAAAGTCCCTATGTTGCAAGTGATTTTTTTTCAAGTCCCAATCAAGTCCTAAGATTTTTTTTCAAGTCCCAACCAAGTCCTAAGATTTTTTTTCAAGTCCCAAACAAATCGATTATAATTAATGATACGTAAAGATCATGTCCACGCCTCCTGTCACTTATTCATCTATTTATTTTTATTAATATTCTATTGTGATATGCTTTGTCAATATGCACTGCCTTCTCATGCCAATAAAGCTATTTAAAATTGACGTACAGTAACACGCCAGAAATCCTGTGTGATCATATTTAACCTTGTTTATGCTTAAATTTTAAAGAAATTTTAAAGAAGAAGCAATTCCTCAATGCAAAATTGTAACTCACTGATCTCTTATCAGAAACTTTAGTCCTTATTTATTCTGACTAGTTTCATGATTTTTTGTTTGTTTGCAGACACATTTCAAATTTTGCACATGTACTGTAAGATTGTGCAACCTCCGAATTTAGATAATCTGTTTGTCTCTGTTTGTTTTATCTGTAATTAGACCTACATGTTATGTTTCTTTCCAAGAAACCTCTCAGAAGATCATTTAGAATTAAACTTGTAATTGACTGACATGTCAAATAAAATGCTACCAAGCACATGAATAATGGATCCATGGAAATGAACTATTTTTGCATAAATTGATGCTCTAAGCTGAGAGGGTAAATAAGACTCTGGTCAATTAATGATAATAAATATCCCCTCTGGACCGACATCTCTCTGCTACTTCCAGAACAATAACAAACTGTCCTACAGATGCAGTGACCACTGTGTGTCCAGCAGGCAGCAGCACTGTCACACTAACAGCTGTTCAGGTTGTTGCGTATGAAGGAAACATGGAGGTTAGTGTGGAAACGTCATTGCTGACTGTTTTCGTTACAGATGAGTGTAGGAATGATAAAGACACAGTGTCTGTGTATTATAGTGCAAACACTGCACTATCCACATATAAGGAGCCACGATGTACAGTATTAACGACTAATTGACTGCATCGATTTCTGTGTGTGCTCCTGTGTTCATCGTCAGCAGAGGGCGCTCTCACCTGAATACGGTCGGAGTAGTTGTCAAGCAGCAGGACTCCCAGACTCGTCACCTTCTTAGTTTCCACCATTGTCTTCATGTCCGCCAAGAAGTTCATGTGTTTGGACATGTCTGTGGCCAGCACCTGGACGACAGGACGGCAACCACACAGGCAGAGTCACAACACAACTCGAGATGTTTTCATGATTCTTCTTATTTCTTCAGTCTGATTAAGGCACTAATTGTTAGTAAGGCACAGGATCTCTGTCCTCAGGTTTAACACTTACACTCCTAAGGATGTTGACCTGAATTAAATTCATCCAACATCAAATTCTGCCTGTTGCTGCCAGCTCATAAAGTCCAGTATTTGCTCATATACTAATACGACATAAACAGTCGAGATGGGAAGCCATAACTGACCATCAGTTGTAACAGTCTGCAACTGCATAATGATGTTTTGCCAGCAGCCTTTTCAAAGCAGCCTGTTACCAGATACATTGAACTGTTCTGTGAGCATTTATTTTTACTGCCCACAGACTTTGCTGAACCACAAACTAAATCTAATACCATGAAAACAACAGTACTATACACTAAGCGACAGTTCAGCCACAGTTCAGCCACAGTACGAGGTGTCATGTTAAAACTGCGCCAGTCTCACCATGTCGATCACCATCTTGCGGAGGGAGTCTCTCAGCTTCTTGCTGAGGTTTTGGAAGATGTCACAGTTCTCCTCTTGGAGCAGTTTGAAGCCCACAGCCAGGTGGTGGTTCTCCAGCACCGAGGCGTCGTTATACATTAACGCCAACTCTGAACCTGCAGAGATGGAGGATGGGACGTGAAAGATGTGAAGGACACCTCAAACATAGGCTAGTTCTAGTTACTGGAGTATCTGAGTCAGTGCTTGTGGTACGTCCTGTCTAGCTCATTTGCTATATTGTGCAAAACCACAGCCCATAAATAGTACAACAGGATTACCTGCTAACACTGACTTTATTTCCTGCTGAAATAAAGAGAGAGCTACATGCATAAGTAATGATAACTGCTTATTACTAAGGAAACTGTGAGTCAAAGTGTTCTACAGTGTTTTAAAGCGTCTGAAAGTTTTACAAAAAATGTGCCACACTGTTATAGACTATGTTTCAGAGTATTAAATTACTATTTTGTGTTGGTACGGAAGTATCTCAGAATATTCTGACATAATCAAAGGCTCATTACAATTAATTTAAATTTATTTCAAAATGTCAAATTGGACAGAGAAAAATGCAGAACCTACTGGTATTTATTAGGAACTGGTTAGTGACTCCTGGGTGATCGACATCATGGATGGCACTAGCAAACAGAGCAGCCATGATCTCCAGATCTGTGAACACCGCCTGAGTTGGACAAGGGACAGACAACAATTCATTCAAAACAACGTAATGATATTATACTCTTACTTTTTACAAAAAAAAGGAGCAAAAGTCAGGGTTCAGATGTCTGGTGCAGAGCCTGACAATAAACTACATCGTAAAACCCATATAAAGGAAACTGTCTGAGCTCACCTCTAGAGCAGGCGTGGACAGGAGGACATGGGTGGACTGCACCACGTCGGCTGCATGGATGTTGTTGTGATAAGCTACATCGGCGTGGTAGTGGTCCTCCAGGGTCATCATGAAGGTGATGAAGGTGTCAGTCGGGATTTTAAAGGTTTTCAGAAGGTCTCTCTCCTGGGTAGGCGAAGAGAAACAGTGATGAAGAAGAAGAACTCATCAAACAACTATTATTTGAAATGGTTTTCCAAACTTTCTCTTATGAAAAGTTGCCTATGTTTGCCGCAAGAGTTTGTTAATTTTGTCCTTATGCTGTTTATCCTTAAAAATCTTTAAATTATCTCTTAAACCATTTGATAGGTGCATTAGTTTGGTCACAGAAAAAAAGCACAACACCCTTTACACTATTGAAGCTGTTGAGGGATCCTCCTACCTGGAAGACGGAGTACATGATCACCGTCAGAGGGCGGTTCCCGGAAAATTCTGCTATCTTGAAAATATCCAGACCCCAACGATTAATGTCTTCGATCTCCTGGAGAAGTAAAAACATGAACATCTGTGAGACATGGTGTTTTCTGTGTATTTGTATGTGTGTGTGTGTGTCTGTATGGGTGAGTGTGTATGTGTATGAACCCACCTTGGCGAGCAAACTCTCGTGTGGCGTGCTGACTCCGAAGCGGGGGATGCAGGTGGGTGCTAAGCTGGGGCTCTGTGTGACCTTCTTAACACCGCTGATCTGGGACATCGGCCTCTTCTTCTTCTCCTTCTCCTTAGGAGGTGGAGACAGGATCTCCACGTCATGCTGTTTCTCTGTGACATGATCAAACACACATCATCACACACAGTTAAAGCCAGTTCATAATATGTGGTTCAATACGTCTATAGCTGTAGATTACTCACAACAGATGATGACTGAAACGCTATGAAAATGATTCCAGTCTTCATGTGTATTTAATGGGGCAGATTTTGCTTGATTTGATGTGTTTAACCTTTGTTTTGTAACTTTTCTTTGAGACTCAGTTCCAACCTGTTGTTACTATATACAGGAGTCCTGTAGTCCACAGTTTCTGTTAAGATGCTACTGTAGTTGTAGTTGTTCTGTTCACCTTTATTAAGTCAGGGAGGGCCAATTGAGAGCAAGCTCTCTTTTCCAATGACACTCTGATTACAATATTTGAAACAAACAATTCAATCAATACATATAAACATACATGCATAGCGAAAACATAAAGCATAAAACCTCCTCAATCAACCAAAGTTTTACTGTTCGGTAAACATGTCCATTTCCATGCACGCCTTTTTCCCACCAATAATTTGTCAACACTAGATTTTTCCACTAATACTACACCTGCTACTACTGATACTTCATTAATACTGTGCTGCTGATAAACTACAACTACCAGTGGTGAATGATGAAAATGTACCAAAATCTAGACAGTACAATGACTGTAATGCAACTTCACCACTAACAGTGACATGGGCAGATCCAGTGTTACTACAGTACAGTAACTGCCACCACTACATAAAACTATAAACTTGTACAAATAAAACAAATACCAACTAGTACTGACAAGACATCCAACTTGTGCCCCCATAACATGAGACCTGTCCTCTTCTAAGCACTGACAGAAGCTTTAAACACTCTCATCCCTCTCTGTCAACATCATTTGAAGCAGCACTGTTCATGTCACCTTGCTAAACAGAGATGGTCTCACATACAGATTTTGAAATATTACAAAGAAACCTGAAATTGGTCAGACGTCTAGTTTTCAGTGTTTTGACACATTGCTGTGTCTAATGTGGGTCAATGTAAATTTATACTTTTTGATGGTTTTATTGGGATAAAATCTAACTGCCAAATAAAACAACACAATACACCATATACTGTACTCTATTGGATGATCACTGACAACAGGAATGTAGCCTATATAGGTATATATTAGATATGTATGCTGTGTATAGCTGCACTCTGTGTATATGAATATAAATTAACCCCTAAAACACTGAATACCAGCACTAGAAAGTTAAGCATGATGGGTAAAACCTGTTGGTTTGGAGCTCGCTGACGAAGCACATGTCACGTTCTTCCAAATGTAGGTTTGAAAACGTTTCTAGGTTGGAGGATGTTTTTAAACCCCACAGTGATAGTGTGTAATCCATTTCCACAAACAGCACAGTGTCGATGTAATCTCCACATGATTTTGCTGACACAAAAGGTGCGTCCCAGCAGACAACAGTTGTGTTGAAAATGACTCATTCATTTTTATTTATTTTTTTTTGTGCAAACCAAGAAAACGATAATCCCATTTTAGGCATCACACACATCCTGCTTCACCCCGTGTCCACAACATCCTCCTCCTCAGTGTTTCCCATCCACATCTATTCATTAGCACAGTGAGAACAATTCCTCCAACAATATCCAACATCTGAGGCCACACACTAACACCTGCCAGCGTAAGGATGCAGAGCGACCTGAGTGGCAGCGTCACACGAGGCGCTGTCTGGCCTCTCTCACCTCTCTCACTGTGCCTCCTCTTCCTCACACCCAAAACCACGGCGTTCATTTCCCGAAAGCAGCCGGGCTCGATGCCGAGGCGCTCATATCAGAGCGGCATCTGACTGACAGCTCCATCGTCACTCGGCGGCCGGACCTCCATCCTTGCCGGCAGTGGCTGTTGAAGACTGAGCCTCCTATTGATGCAACACGCCGTCTTATAATATTGCACCCTGTTGCTACGACAACGCCACACAGTGTGTCCGGGAATGCTGTCTGTCGCCGCAGCTCCTTCTCTTTTAGGGGAAGGACAAATCCTCACCCTCTCAGTCTGCATCCATCAACACACACCTTCCTCTCTTTTAGAAATAAACACTCCTCATATTTTCTACCTTCCTTACAGACTTCCTTCCCTTATTCCTTCCCTTCAAAACAGTAAAATACATCTCCTTAGTATGTTTTTTTTAGAAATATTTCACTTCCTTTCTTTAAAAAAAACAACCTTTTTGTATTTGGTAACTTAACTCCTCCTGTTTTCAAATATCCTTTATGTCTCTTTGTTCTTTACTTCCATCTACAGTAAATCCTTTTGTCTTTCTCTCCTTCTTGGTTTACTTTTAAAACTCCTTCTTCCTTCCCTCCCCCTTTTCCTCTGCTCTGTTGTTTCCTGCCCTCTCTTAAAAAAAAAACGTTCCTTGCAGTTATACAAATAAGAAGATTTGGGCAGCACCACAGACAGACACAGAGATCACTCAGAGGTTTAGGATATACAAAATTAAAAATTACACAAGGTCATTTTTATCATATCATGTTGTCCATCCCGTCGACTAAATATTAGAAATATTTGAGTTCAGATGGAAAACAAAACTAAAAGACACAAAAATTACCATAAAGATCAATTTACACCGCGTTAAAACAAAAACAGAACATGATAACACGGGAAAGGAGGATTCACTGCAGCGCTGTTTTAGATGTTCCTGGTAAACTGGAGCGTTTGTTTCCATCAAAGCACTGGATTCATTAATGCTGAGGCTTTCAGGAAACTTTTAAACCTGCTTCTTGTTCATAGCAGGTGTTAAACACTCACCTAAGAAGGTGCTGGCAATGAACTCTGACACCTGGTTCCCTGAGCGGCTCGTCTCCGACAGCTGCGTCAGCTCACGGTTCAGCATCCTCTTAAACTGTGACGACACACAAAGACCAATGAGTTACATTACATTAACATGCCGCAGTGACAAGGTGAATTAGTGTGAGATCATGGAGGACAAACTACCATGAGACCACATCTCCCATAATAGTCGAGTGCCTCCTTCCTCTTTTCCACTGTGGAAGAGGATGAACCATTCATTCATATTTGTTCTACTATCTGCATTCACAAAGTGGACATCAGCTGCAAGCAGTCGCCTTTATGTGCATTTATCATTGACCTCCATGTTATAATTAACATAATTAATTCTGATATGTCCGATCTTGATTTGATTATGTCATTCATTTAAATTCATGTTTTATTGAAGTATGATGCACATGTAAATGAGAACATGTAAGACAGGAAGTAGAGTTCAAATAAATCCGAGATCAGTGTGTTTACAAAAAGGAGCGTGTTCACACAAGTGGAAACAATAATTACATGTTTTACTGTGTATTATTCAGATTTTATTTATCTATTTTACAGGAACAAATTGATATGACTTTATAAATATAACACAAGATGCTCCATCACTTTTGGTGTGGTTTGAAAATTACACTTTGGGACCCTGTCGCAGACTTAAGTTCAATAATTTGCTGTCAATTTACAGCACGTTTATTACTGTCTATATCTATTATTTTCATATTCACTTCTTCATGTTTTCTAAAATCCAAAAAAAGACAAGTTCAACGATCTCACTGCATCGTCAGAATGACTTTGCGCTGCTGCAGCTGGAAACACCAGCGTTTCATTCATGCTGTAAAACTTTCGTTGACAAAAAAAAAAAAAAATTCTGCTCAGTGTTTCCCCCCCTGACTTTTTAACGCAGCGGTAGCTTCCACACCGATTATGTAACAGCTCTGGCACGTGGTGGATGAGGGAGGAGGAGGAGGAGGGAGGGGATTTGGGTGAGAGAGGGAGTGATGCTGCAGTGGTTCCACACACAAACACACACACACAGATGCTGACAGGAAACATGATCCTGTAGCTATAAGTACCAAAATGTGACTTGACCGTGTGGTTTCTAAACACAGCAGCTCACTTTGTGATGCTTTTTCTTCTGGCTTCTTCCAACACGCACACACACATAAATATGTACAAGTAACATGCAGCATAGTGCTGGTTCTGCAAACAAAGCCACAGATTTTAAGAATCTGTTTTACGATATAAGCTCCGTACAGCTACTCCCTCTAACGTGCACATCCCTGCCCCCTTTTTTCCCCCTTTATTGCTCATACAAACACTCTCGTATATACACAGACATACACAAACAAACACACGTTTTCAACATTGTGTTTGTAGATCCAGTCCTCCTGACTCAGATCCGACAGACAGAGAGACAGCCCCGTCTGTCTCAGCATTCGGCCAAAGCAAAGCCTGCACCGCTGATCAATAGATCCCAAAGTAAACAAGGCGAGCCAGCAGAGCTCCGTGTCGCTCACCTGTCTGAGTCTCTGGCACAGACATACCCAGAGCGCCGACGCAGGCATGGTAGCCCCCGCATGTTGATGTCAAGAGGTCGGTAAAATCCAAAGAAACAAGCTGACAAGTTTGCCGGCTGTGACCTCCACGCTTGGTTCTCCTCCGACCTCAGTGGGGACGGTTTGATCATTGAAAGAGAAATAGAAGTTCCCCTCAGTCCCATGTGCTGTCCTGGAGGTGAGGGGATGGAGGGTGGGTAGGTGGGTTGGTTGGGTGGGTGGGGGTCAGAGGGGAGGGATAGGGCAGGGTGAGGCTGGGGATGTGGTCTCTCGTTTGGGGGAAGAACGGGTGTGACTGCAGTCGCTCATCCAAATACTGTCACACAGTGTCAATGAGAAATATAAGGAGGGAAACAGGGAGAGGAGAGGCTGTGAGAAACACCCCCCTCCCCTCAGCTCTACTCGCCGTTTCCCCCCCCTCTCTCTCCTATCTCTGTCCAATCAGATTCATCTGGCTTCAGGGGCTGGGTGGAGGAGAGCGATGTGATTGGCTGACTGGGAGATGGAGGAGGTTTGAGTGTAGCAGCCAGACGGAGGAGAGAAGCAGGAGGGAGTGAAGCGAGGCGATGCTGATTAACTCTTTCAGAGGAGGGAGATGCCATTCATGAACCTGAGTGTTCGTTCGTAGCCGTGATCACACACACACACTGCAGCTGGAGATGGATTTCCCCCCTCATACCTCATCTATATTTGATGTTTTCTCAGTTTTTCAGTGCTGATCTCACACGAATGGGATGGGAACTATAAAAGCACATCCTGAACCACGTGACATCGGTCGAAATCTTCCCCACAGAAACATTAAGACTAATCCTATCCTTATATATTAAAGCTTGTTGTGTCTATAGGATCCCATGTTGACATATGTGAGGTCATCTGTGCATGGATTTATGTGTGAATTTGGGTTTTTTGGAGCTTTATAGTGTATGTGCTGAAAATGTTCCAGTGCTAGAAGGTTGATTTTAACTCGCTCTTTTGTATAAACGCTACAATTGTAGCACTGAGATGCACTGGGGTGCGTTGGATAAAAGGTGTGTACATAAAGGGACTCTGTTGTGTTGCACGTCACGCTTCACCTCTGAATCCAGAGCACAGATTTTAAAGTCACACACGGTGCAGCAGCGATGTGCCGGCTTTGTTTGATTCAGTGTAGACAGGCATAATGAAGGGCGGCAGGATTTCTGTGTAAAAGGTGCAGTCCTCACCTTATTGGATGCCATCTCACTGACAGAGTGTCTCGTCTGCAGCGTCTCCAGCTGGTCCAAACACCAGTCCAACTCTTCCAGTGTCTCCACTGCCAGCTTCTGGTAAGGCTCCTCTGAAAGGTTAAGGGTCACACAAACGTAGGTCACAGACGAGCAGAAGCCACAGACAACCCTACGTAGCCTGAGTTTATTATGACGTCATGATATTTTCTGTTCTTTATACATCGTTTGTGATGAAAAACTGAAAAAGAGGCAGATGAAGACAAACGCTTTCATCCCCACATGTCACATCATACGACGGTGTAAACACTGACCTGTAAGTGAGGGCTTACATATGGACGGCTGGTTGCTGCTTGACGGCCGCCTGCAACAGGGAGCAGATGAGGTGTTAGTGAAAATGACAAGAACAAAACAGCCAGTTACTCATCCACTCTTCCGTCTTGTTGCTCTTACTTGTTTCCCACACGGTCCTGCAGATGTGTCAGAGCAGCAAAGTTACTCCTCACAGTCCGGAGACTGGCGAGAACCTAGAACAACAAGAAACACTGGACGTGAGCGCAGGTCTGTGTCCGCTGTGATCCTACAACTTTCTGTCCTTGGGTTTTCTCAGGAATTGCTCTTCCAATTGACTTCAAACTTGGCGAGTGTATTGCTGAGGACCAGAGGAAGTGCAGTGTTGACTGTGAAGTTGTTGTTTTTTTTATTATTATTTTGGAGTTTGAATCTTTTCTTGTCCATACAAGTGGACTCCTTGTACATTGTGTCGTTTTAGATAATGCACTTGCTGTCATGTATTCTTTGTCTAAATGCCAAGGGACAACAGAAGCAAATAAACTGTCAGCTTCCTGTAAAATTAAACAATAAAATACAAAAAACTGATGAGCATTATATTTGTCATATTTTACCATGGATTCTGTTAGTTATCAGAAATCAATGAATTTTAGAAACAGCTTATACCTTACATTACGCCATAAAACCAAAAGATTGTCCCTTGTTGACTAGAACATCATTAAATCACTGGATTTTTGACAGATTTGATGAAAATGGCCCCTGAATTTCAGAAATCTCCTGTCTTGCATTGAAAAACATGTGTAAATGCTACTGACCTGTGCAAACGGAGTCACTATCATGTCTTCTCCATGCCTACAAAAACCACAGATAAACAATCTAGTGAGAAGGGACAGACATGGGACAGGAAATACCACAAAATATCAAAATGCAGACAAATTAACAATGACAACAAACATGTTTGTTGTCATTAGGATCTTAATGAGGACTTATAGGAATTCGGCTTTGAGAGACTGGCTGGTCTCAAATATCTGAGGGGTGTAGGGAGAGGAGAGGAGATTTATTTAGTTATTTATACTTCTTGGAGGCTTCAACAAGCTAAATAAACCTGCATTAAGAGATATAATGATAAATCAGATTCTCTGGCCTCATGAGTGTGAGAGTGTAGGTTAGCTGTCCAACGTCAAATGGGGTACAACAGCAACAGGTGAAACTCTATTATAGCAAATAGCAGCTAAAGACTAATATTGGTCTAATTGCTTGTAAATATTAAATCCCTGTGTGGCTACTTGTCTCCAATAAGATGCTACAGTGTATAGTATAATTTGAGTATATTTGTTGTTAGGTGGTCTCTAACCTAATGATTCTGTGTGGCCTGTTTCACTCTGAAGGTCAAAAACCACTTAATGCAGATTTAATTTTGCTCTTGCTAAAAGCCTCCAAGCCTTACAGAAGTAAACCAGGTGCAGGTGAGGAGTGTGTCCATGCATTGGGGTGCTGCTGGGGAAGCCAGTTTCCTCTCTGAAAGCTTTGGGGTCACGACATGCACCTTGTAACCATTCAAATTTCAGAGCAAATCCGTGCCGCCAGTTAAAAAGTACAGTGTCGTCAGACTTTACGTCACTGTCTAGCAAACATTTTGACACAGAATAACATTATAACACCTGCCTGCACTGAAACCTGAAACCCCAGGACTGTAGCGTCCTTCACTGTTGAACTCAAGGCCCAAGTATTTTTTATTTTTTTTTACTGTGCCTTATTATCAAATTGAAATATGATTTGCCTTTGGGTTCACTTCAAATGTACAGTAGAGTATGTGACACCAGATCGCCCTCTGTCAAATGCTTGCTGGGAATAAACTCTGCAGTGGTGACACTTTTGAAGTTGAGTGGCCCTTTTGGGAAAAAAGGTGAGGGGGGTGCGGGTGGCGGTAGGGGTGGGGGTTGGGAGAAGTGGTGGGTTTGAGTCATGACAACATGGCACAGTGCAAAGAGATAGACAGAAAGTCACAGCAGTCTTCACACTTTTTCTCACCGAGGTAGCCAATTGACTTCCCAATGCTTCAATCCATCCTCCCTTCAAAACAAAGGAGGGACAGCTATTGGTGGCCGAGGCCCCATTTACACTCTGGCTTCAAAGACACTGCTATAGCTGCACAGAAAAACCTTTAGCTGCACAGAAAAACCTTTAGCTGCACAAACAGAAACTGGAAGAAAAACTACTTCGACTGTATGTCTGGCTTTAGTTGGATGTCCCAACTGGATCTTATTGTTCTGTTCACACTGACAAACACAATCTCTGCTACCAAAAGCCTCTTAAAAGCCAGAAGCCGTACAGTACATGTAACCAGGACCTGGGCAGATTTACATACATACTGTTTCCACAGTAACTCTACGGCAGCAGTAATGATACAATCTGTATATCCGGATCAAACGAAGGAATAAAATAAAAAGAAAAGACCCTCAATTTATTATTATTTTTTTTTTAATCACACTTTTTTATTAAGAAATTGCATTAAAAATGCATTAACTCAATTATTTTGAAGTATTATCTTCCACTGTAAAGGTTTGATGATTGATGATTGAACAAATGACCTACAGTATACTGCACTTTATTGTCTTCCTTATCTTCTCTCCAACACAACACAAATCAGATGCTGGTTGGATGGTTTATTGGTGGTAAAATAACACAGACAAAGTCTCTGAAATACTTACAGGTCGCTGGCAGTGGACGAGTTGCGGGACATGGTTTTGGGCGAAAGATCGAAGTCTGAGTCGGAGCGGTAGAGGAAAGACTCGCGGCGCTGACTGTGGGGGAAGTTGGCCTGAAGTACCAGACCAGAACCCGGGCTCGTCTGAGAGTCCAGTGGACTGCGACCCACCGAGAGGCCATTCTCCACATCAAAACTGCAGAGAGAGGGGGAGAGAAGAAGAAACACATGAATCCTCCTTTCACAGTCTCTGTCACGTTCACCTGCTCATTTTATCTCAAGTGCCATTTCGTGTCACTAAATTACCCCACAGACACTTAGACACAGACACACACACACTTAATGCTGTTACTTCTGCTATACAACTACTTTTAGATAACATTAGAAATGAAATACTATAGGGAGAATCTGACAGGTAAAAAAAAAAAGATTGAAGAAAAACAAGCACTACAGATAAATAACGTCACACTGTAAAATTTCCTTTTCACGAATTGCTTTAAGGAGGTTCATCATAGCATAACTTAGGTTATCGGCACACAGAAGGTGTCCCAGACAAAGATGCTGTAAGAATCAGCAGGGCGTCCCGAGCCTGAATAATCTTTGATGTACAGTAACACGGTGTTTCTCCTGCAGTGGCTGACAGCAAACATGCGGCGACACTAGAGAGGAGAAAGCTGAGATAAGACAATCTACGAGAAGCTGTGATGAAGCCTCTTCTGAATGAATGAATGAATGAATGAATGGGACTGAAAGTACAGTGCGCAGTGAAGTCTAAATAATACCTCAAAGTGCTTCAACGACATAATAATAGTGACGTCAGCAACAAGAGACTCAAGGCAAACATGAACAGTGTGTATAAAAATATTCATCATGACACAGCTCGGTATAAAACGTCATAAGAGATTCCCAAAACGTCTTCTACTTGGTAGCAGAATAAAAAAATGTCTGATTCAAATCGTCTACCACAACCCTGAGCCTCTCTTTAAACAGGTGACCTTGTTTTTACTTGCTTTTTCCAGTTAAACACACACTCTTTTCTTCCACTATCTCTGTGTGACGTCAGCAATGACTGCATGCATGTTACGTCAGTCGAGCTGCCCCCCTCACCCCCTCCTCCACGGCCACTCCCATCATCACCCCCCCACCACATTACTGAACTAGTTCCCTCTAAAGTACATAATGTACAGGAGCCTTTTGGTGTTAAAATTAAATTTCATTTGTATAAACAAAATAAAAGCTGGAGTGTTTTAAGAAAAAAATCTTCTTTTCAACCGGCTGAATTCAGTCCAATGGCATCACAGTCGGACTTGGCCCAAACTTTACCCTTCCAATCCGGATGAGGTCAGTCCGCAGGATCTCATCTGGATTGCAGGGTTTGATTTAGCCAACAATCACCCAATAAATTCCCTTTAACCCAAAAATTTCCTCTGAACCAAACTGGATTTCCTTTTTTTTTTTTTTTTTTACAACAGCAGCAGCAGCAGAGTCACAGCTCAGCAACAGGGAAACAATCTGCAACCTCACCTTGATCCACATTCCCCTCAGTGAAGCTGTGCCTTGCTCAAGGACACACCGACCTGTTTTGTCAGAGAGCAGCACGGCGTCTGACTGACAGACAGACAGACAGACTGCTGCATGTGCTTTAACACACTGAACCAGCAGCTCACTTTCTCTTTGACCTTAATTCAACCTCAAAAATGACTGAGATTATAAATGGATATTTCATAAAAAGCAACATAATTCAGAAATATTATTATTTTCCAAGTGTTTTCTAATTAGCGCTATTGTCATCCTCCATGCCCCACCCACCCTTTTCATAATAACAATAGAAAACAGAGCAGGGGGAAGGCTGCCTGTGTCTATTTTTAGCCGAGCCTGCCTTCAGGCGCTCCAGCAATAGCAGTGCCTGATAAATGAAAGACGGCTATTATGCAATCGATGCTGAATGAAACAGAGCCGATTCACAGAGACAGAGAGAGAGAGAGAGGGGATGAGGAAGAGGAGGAGGAAAAGGAAGAGGAAGAGGAGGGGGTGGGGGGTGGCCAGGGGGGTGATCAGGGAGGCTGTATCCAGCACAGTGATGCACCTCAGCATCTCATACCTGATTGGTGTGACAGCGCAGAGAGAGAGGGAGAGAGGCTGGGCCGCAGCATGGGCTTACCTCAGTGATGACACCCCTCCCCAGCCCCTCTTTCACCCCCCCTTCCCACCTCGGATCGGTGTAGCCGGCCGTGACGAGGCTCCATCAGAGGAGACCAGTGACGTCAGGAGCTATAAATAGATCTGCCTGCCAGGAAAGAGGGGAACTAGGAGACTAGTGACAGAGCTTACGTAGATACCCCCCCCCCCCCCCTCCTTCCCCCTCCCCACCTCCCTCAGGTAGGATGCAGATGATTTCTTCCCTCCTCATGAATGCATGCATGAAGGATGTTTTTAGAATAATTTTTGACAGGGTGATAAAAAAAAAGTGCTGCAAGTAGAAATATCAGACTGCAGGACGTTCTCTCAGTTGATGCAGGTAAGGCGTTCGACAAGCGTGTTGCTCAAGGACACTTTGGCACTTCTGCTGGGATTTAACATGGTCATGTGGTCTCAACAAAGCAAAGCATTGGACTGGGTATGAAAGTGGGAGCAGTGCATGTGGTCTGCCGTCAATTTAAACTCCTAGATTTTCTGTTAGATACCAGACAACCTGATACTTGAGAGACAAACACACCAAGAATTAAATTATATTTATATGGCTCCGTCTTATCAGTCGTTTTCACACCCTCAACCTCCTGATCTCCCACATCTGTTCTCTGGTCACATGGATCCATTACTGTATAAATAATAACAATAATATTGCTCCTTTGAAATGAGGTCTTCGAGTATTATTGCTTCTCACCACTGTGTCTTCATTACATCATATTTGGACTGGATAATGCTGATATTTAATCAACTCAGTATATCAGATTTAAATGGCTGATGACTGAACTCAACTATGATGATGTAATGTCAGTAACAGCCATGAGAAAAGCAGGAAAACTGATAATAATAATAAAATTAAAAAAAACACGGACTGTATTATAGTGTCTGCGTGGTCCTATTGTGCTGATTAACTGATTCACAGTTCGCCCTCTACAGACTCACGACCATCATTCAGCTTTTCAGCAGCTGCAGTTCCCTCCAGCTTTAGCTCCCATTCACAAGCGGCAGCAACCAACAGGCATCTGGTAGGCAGACAGCTCCCACTACTGGAGCAAGTATTAAAGTGCAACACCTGAACTAAAGCACTCAGCAGACAATTATTTGTTGAAAATTAAAACAATCCCTTGTTTTAAAATGACAGCACTTCTCCAGGAATTCCCATGACCAAAGCCTCATCTACAGTAAAACAAATCTTTGGCGTACAGCTCTGAGATAAATGCTCACATGTGTCACCAGATTTTTATGCATTATGTATTCAGAATGATCTTCACTTTTCTTGGTTTAAATTTTAGTTTTTCGCTCGGTTCGACTGGTGCATGTAAAATAAGACACACTTTTTTTTATTGCACTTGAAGAGCTTCCCTCATTGTGAGGTTTTATATCCTCTCATTGCTGGTAAAACACAGTAATACTACATGGAAGTGAGCAATATAGCTCCCCCAGGAAATATTATATTTCTGCTGCAGGAAGGAACAAGAATCTATAGTGTAAAACAAATGTTAAGGATACTAAAATGTCATAAAGGATCAAGTTAATAGACAGAGTCCAAATTTACACAGTGTGTTAGACAGTGCTGTAGTCTATAAAATCTACTGTTGGTGGAGACCAGGCTGATACCAATGTTTCCAGATTGAAGCTCCAGTTTTTTATTGAACGCTCTGTAATATGTCTGGACCAACAACAGATACATTTTCTGTGTTAAATCTTGTAACATTCAAACTGTAAAAGTGCCAAGACCAGACTTTTACAACCATCTCTATAACTGCTGATCAAGTACCTCAAATACTACTAGTACCACATCTACAGTAAAACTGCTGGCAGTACTTGCTACACCACTGCTTCTGCATCTGGGTAATACAGGCACTCCCCCTCTAAAGAGACAGACACACAGACAGGCCGGCTGACGTCTTGCTCAGTTGCAGCATACATAACAAGTTGACCTTGGTCCGTCTCCTGCCTCCAGCATTGTTCTGCATTTCTCTGACGTAAATGACGGCTCCCTTTTCTCTCTTTAACTCCGTTTTACTAAACTTTTCTCACACACATCCCCCTAACACCCACATCCTAAACTCTGCTTTTGTTCCCAGGATGTTTAACTTGCACCTCATCATCACCACGCTGAAGGGGAGGAGGAATCCCTTTTTCTTCAAAACCAAACAGAGTAGAGCGAACTGCGGTTTAAGAGCACAGTGGTGATCAACAAAGTTTCCATTGCACCATCACTCAGTCACTTTGCCTGGAAGCTGGGTGATCAGATTGAACGGGTGTTACAGTTTAGAGACAATTAGCTGATTTTTATCTTATTCGTCAACCTCCCAGAAAATCCCAGCTCCTGAGCTCTAGAGGATTTGCTACATTTCCTGATCTTGCGTAACAGCGGACAGGCAAAACAAGATACTTTGTTACAATTTCTGCTGAGGTGACTGTTCACCAACATTTGGAAACAACTTTGTTTTTATCAAACATTTTTACTTGGTTTTAAAATGTAACAATTCCTCTGCGGCAGACTATGTTTTCATCTAAAAAAAAACTGGCAGTGCCAATGACACTTAAACTTTGGCATCATCAGGCCGTACCAAGAGCCTTCCTCATTTAATTGAGTGGGCTTTATATCATATCTATAAAGCCTAATTTTAGTGTAAGCTTGAGCTGGGAAATGCCAAGTGGGATCAGTTCCAGTTGTTGTTTCATGCATGCTTGTGATGTACTGTAGGCATGGGAACCACGGGCCCAGGGATTTAAGAAACTTTTTTTTGTTCTGTGTGCGAGATTGATACATAAAACAACCGTCAAGGCCAGATGTTATTTGACAGGGGATGACACAGGCTCAGGGTCAAAAGTCAAACAACACACACATACACACATATTCTCCCTCCTGTTTTCTTTCCTCGTAGCGTGGGAATTGGCCGAGGGGCCTCAAACATCACACCAGGAAGGAGGCGAGAGGTGAGGAGGAGGAGGAGGAAGAGGAGGAGGAGGAAAACAGGCCAGGGAACACTTAATGAATATGTGCGCACACGCGTGTGTGTGTGGGTGTGTGTGGGTGTGGGTGTGTGTGAGAGAGAGAGAGCGAGAGAGTACACCACTGAACGAAAGCATGCGTCAAGAGTTTAGATTTACTAATGATTTTAAATGATCCGAAAGGAAGGAGAAAAACAACAGAGAGCAGGAACGCTTTGGTGGCAATGTCATCATGTTTTTGTGTGTGTGTGTGTGTGTGTGTGTGTACAGTATGTGTGTGTGTGTGTGTGTGTGTGTGTGTGAACAAGAGAGTTCAGGGAGTAGGAGTTTGTTTGCTTTACACCTAAAGCCTATTGTAGATCTGATCTGAGAGCTGCAGAAAAACAACCAGCTTCCCCCGCTCACCCTACCAAACAGATCTTTCCTTTCACTCTCAGTGTGTGTGTGTGTGTGTGTGTGTGTGTGTGTGTACTGTGTGTGTCTTTCTACGGTTGTGTGGGTAAAATTGCTGGTCTTCAGGACTTCAAAGTGCTGTTTGAAGGTCAGGACTTGGTTGTAAGGTTAAGGGTAGAATTAGGTTTAGGTTTGGGAATGCATTTTGTCAACGAGCATCCCCACAATCATGGAAAGACCAGCATGTGTGTGTGTGTGTGTGTGTATGTGTCTGTGCGCGCATGTGTGTGTTGATGTCTTGATGCCAGCACTGAGAGGAGAGGCTGGGCAGCAGGGTGGGAGAGGAACAAGCAGCAGAGATGTATTTATGCAGAACCACATCTGTGAATATGGAGGCAAGAGAGGGAAGATCAGCTCAAACTCCCCTTTCTCTAACTTTACAGTTTTAGTGCAAATGAAATGAAAAGTTCTGTTCAATTCTGAAGTGAAATAAACACAGTCCCTGCGGTAACGAGACGTTTAAACAAGGAGCCTTTCTTTAAATGTTAACGCACTGTTACTTTTTTTTTTTTAATCTATCTACAGTATGTATTTCATGAAGTTTTAAGGCAGAAAAAAACAGTAATTGTGCACTAAGTCAGATCTTAGTATAACGAACCCTTTGGCAGCTATTTGCAGCCACATAAGGGTCTGTTCTTACTTTCTATTCCTGATGGAGGAATTTTCACATGCTGCACATCACCTCAAGCTCCGAGGTATTTTTAGGCCACCTCACACACGCAGCATCGTCACGATCTACCCACGATTTCAAGTGACTTTGCTGGTCAGAGGATCAAAATGCTTCATTTTGTGTTTTTAGAAGTAGTCGAGGGGGGATTCTGAGGTTTGGGATTTTTGCAGTTTTTGTTCTGTTGGAGATGGCAGCCTCGTTTCGGTTTCACTTTGCTGACTGACTGCAAGAAATCTGCATCCTGAATCTGCTGCTGATCTGCTTTTTATGTTCATGAAATAAAAAACAATGGTTTTATATGTTTTTGTTCTTGTTGTTGTTACTAATTTCCCCAAAAAGGGATTTTTTTTTTTTGCTTCACATACTGTAGTCACACTTCTGACAGTAATGCTGGAAAATTTTGATCTGATTGATCAACTCAAACACATCAAACAACACTGTTTTCAATGCTGATAGGTGGTTTTGTTAGTGTTTTAAATCTCACAGCACTTACATTCATAGAAAAGAAAAAAAAAACACGAGTTCAGTGGATAAACAAATAAGATACACAAAGCTAAGTTCAGTCTGTCTGATGATCTACAGACAACAATACAGGAAATAATCTTTAGGCAAACTGTTGGACACAGTGAGACACAGCAGACTGTAGATAATATTATTGGCAGTGCACAACAGATTCAGCATGTTTCACGTGCAGTGATGTGACACTAACGCTTGCACTGTTTCTCTTGTTTGTTGTGAAATTTCCTTCCAGAGCACCGTGAAGAACTGTGCAGTTTTATATAAGACATCAGATGCGTTTGAATTATCATGCAACCACAGCAAATTAGTGAGGTTAGTTTATTCCAGCTGATATCTTGGTCGGGTATAAATTAATGTATCAACTGCAGTTTTTATATCAAGAAGACAAGGTGAAGAGTGGATGATTGTTATTGTGTAGGAGTCATGAAATATTACTACTGTATATAGACACCATTTGCATTTGACCCAACTCCTGTCAGATATCACTTTCACTGCATGATCTTCAAACTTCTTCTTAGAAAACTAATCCACTGTTAAAAATGATTAAAAAATGGCCCCTGCACTGGACCCTTTAAGCTCCGCCTTCACGAGGAGCCAGTTGCTCTTTCCATCCACCTGACCAGCCACCGTGGATCTCTGTCCAAACAGAGCAAACGCTCTGTGTCCAACATCAACATCTGATCTCAGAGCAGCTCATGTCTCCCTAAATATAGCCCAGGGAAGGAGAGCGTTGCACCCAGTCGAGCCAGCTGTTGTGTTTATTATTTTTCTGTGTGACCTTTGACCTACAGGCGGAGGAAGGACTCTTGCCTTTGAAAACATGAGGCCTCTGTTTTGATTGTTGCCAGTGAGTGGGGAGAAAGCCAGAAAAAATTTAATAAATTTGGGGTGGCTAAAAGTTACAAACTACAGGGTGAAGATAAAAAAAAATTGCAATTGAGCAACTAGACTTTTAATACTTTGACTAATATCCTGTATCACAACAGCTGTAGTATAATTATGATGCTTAGCATAGAAAGATCTGAACATCAATTGGACAATTTCAGACAATTATTGGACAATAACAGCCAATATTAAAAAAAAGTGAGACGCTCTTCACATGTTTCCATATTGATAATATTTGTGTTGTTTGAGCAGCAGTTTTATTTCAAATTTCAAAACTTCTGCTGAATAACTGAATGTTTTATAGTAGCTACACAAAAACCAAAAAACCTCACAATGATTTATTTTCTAAGGTGGATTTGTCTTTTTGGAGGTTGTGCTGGATCTGGCAGGGTTTTATTATCTGCTGACAGATATTCTGGCCGAACTGTGGAGCTGCAGATCGAGCGTAACCTGCGTGTACATACTGTACTTATAATAACAGCGGAGACCTGTTTTAGCAGATAGTCCCTTTAAATTATGAATTATGAATGCAGCAGCTGGTGCGGCAGTGAAGTGGTTACATTTTTTGGAGCTGAGGGCGCCTCAAAGGTTGATTCACTCCTCCGGACGGGTGTTATTGATCGTGGAGTCTATGTGCAGTGATTAGCTCTGTCTGTCCAGCCGGGGAGAAATCCATACAGCGACTGATCAGCATTAACATCATTAGAAACTGGTTAGAGGGGTAGCGCACTAGGCCAGAACCACCAGAACCACACACACACACACACACACTCAATCACACACTCAATCACACAAACACGCACACACACACACACACACACACACACACACACACACACAGCCCAATGTGTGATTACAGCCCCAGCAGTGGAGATCTAGATTTGGCTCCAACATCGACCTGAAAATCGAACAACCTTACATCACACTGGTGCACAACTGGACAGGCTGGTTTAGGACACACACGGATGGACACACACACACACACACACACACACACACACGGACACACACACACACACACACACACACACACACACAGGGACACACACACAGTTCCTCTAATCATGTTCATATGGCACTAATTGGCGCCTTTCGGTATACAGTGATTTAGTCCGGTGGTGAGACAAGAGTGTGCCACTTCCTCTTCTAATTAGGCGAGGGCAACCCAGGAGCAGCCAATCACATCGCTGACCAGCGGGACACGACAAGGTGGAGACAAAGGGGGAAGAGTGTTTTCTTTGAGTCTATCTGCCTTTTTATTTCCCTAAATAAACACCTTCAAATACTACTTATCCTTGACCATTATTAGGAGATAAAGCTTTACTGAACAGAGCTGGATGAAGAAATACAGATTATTGAGGTCAAATGTATTTCATGTTGGATGCACCCATATATGTAATACACTAGAAAAATATCAGCCTTGATGGTGATGTTACTGAGCAGAACGTTTATCAGTCGTGATGTGACCAAGATCCATATTAAAAACAGTTGTTTTTTTTCTGAAACTCATTATAAAAATAGGCATTTCTGTTTTCAGCTAAATTCAATAAGTCCCTATAGAACGCCAGCATGGCAAAAGAAATCCCCCTCCTCTAAGTATTTAAACCAAGCAGTGATACACAAACAAATCTGTACATTTGCACACCGATATTGGATCAATAACCTGAGCTGAGATAACTGATAGTGGGAGAGAAAAAGCTGGATGTTTTATATATTACTTATTTATACATTCTTAGACGGTATCAGGCATCCTGGGTGTTTATGACGCCGCTACCTGCAGATACTTGCAACAGAATTTGTTTCTCAAATCGAATCCCAAATATACAGAACAAATCAGAGTGTTTTCTTCCGCATATTCTTTCCATCTCATACTTCATGTCTCTGTATAAACTGCAGCTGTAACGGTTATCTTTGAAACAAACACGCACAGACACCACATCTTGTCGTTTCGCTGCAATCTCTAAATCAAATTCGAGCTGTTGAATTGTCCTCTGTGGCTTTTCCCTACCTGGCATCCCGCTGTGTAGGCGGAGCCCTGAAGTCTATGTAGGTGATGGAGTTCACCTGTGAGACAGCGCTGCATGTGGACGCCTTGTTTCTTCATTTGTTTGGATTACGTAAAAAAGTCCATCAACCACGCTATTGTCTAGTCCTGCGAGAAGATACCCGAACAAAGCTTCTTTATTGAGAGTTCATCTGTCCCTGAGTTGACGATCATTCCTGGAGTCATAGCGATGTCGGGATAACACTCGGTCCACTATTCTAGCAGCAATATTCAACACAAGTACACACACAGTCACACAAACACAGTCACACTTGTCTGCTGACGTCAGTTGTGGTTTCATGGCTGTCACTGCAACGCCGATCGACCAGCTCGCTCGCAGGCCTGCAATTATTCCCGGCCCCAACACTCTGCTCACTGCTGTTCTGTTTTTCCACCAAATAAGAGGCTAGAACGTGAAGGATGCTATGAAACACGCTGAAAAGATAGGAGCTGGAAACCAGCTGGCCGAGCCCTGCGGACGCAGTGGGATTTCTGCTGAGACGTGTTTGTTGTAGGAACAGAGCAGAGTGACTCCAGAGACTCGGAGCAGAGGCGTCCTGCGGTTCAGCGGGCTGAGGCGTTAACTGTGAACTGGCAACGATTTGGGAGCAAGTCCAGTGAGCAGCCACTGTCACGTCAATATTTTCTGTCAGTCCTCAGCAGGGGTCAAAAATCCTTTGTTAGAAAAGTCCATATTCCTGTCAAATGAATCTGCCGGTAATCATTCACTGATGCTGATTTGCCATATGAGAACAGCTGGATATGTCACATGTGGAATATAATCTGTTATACAGACATCGTGATTACGAGGCAGTCGGGGCGAGTGTCGACAGGAGGAGGAGGACAACTGGATCGATGGAAGACATTACACCCAACAGCTGTGGGGAGGACTGCGAGGGTGAAAAGACAAAGACCCTGGATGAGACGCTGAAAACAACATCATCTGTCAGGGAAGAGGAAAACAAAGCTCATCACACCGCCATCGCCTATGAGTGTCGAAATTATCGACATGGAGTCAGTGGACGTGCTTTAAGAGAACATGATGAAAAAATGCCAGTTAATACTTCCCACATCCAGAGGGGATGTGTTCAGACACAAAGATATTAAGTTTAGTATCAACCAAGACAAAGAAAAGATTCAATCCTCCCATTTGAGGAGCTGAAAACTACTAGTTGGTATGTTCGCATAAAAAGGAACTATGCAAGATTTTTACCTCAACTATGCTACATTTTTACAGCATTGGAGTTAAATGTGATGGATAAATAAATTACTTGTTAAAAGTGAGAAAGGAGGCTCACTTCCTTCCAAGTAGCATCTTTTGGCCGAAAACCAACCTTGTAAGTTTAGAGCCTTCGACCCGTGACTCCCAGCTCTCGTCTCTGCTGCACAAACGCGCCCCGTAACCCCTCTTGTTTATGACAGAAGACTACACAAATATATACACATAACATCGTATATGATATATAACGTTATCTATCGCTCCTTGGATTGCTTTCTTGCCGGCTTTGTTTAAAACAAATGCATAAGGCCAGGAGGAGGGTTAGCGAAACGACACAGACACAGATGAAACAGTTGTTAATTAACTTTCTGTCAATCAGCTAACTGAAACTGTTGCAGCTCTGATACATGTTATTAACAGGGGCCATGCAGATGTACGTTTTTGCATATGGAAAAGTAATCCAACAGATGAAATCTACATAAAGTCTCCTCAGCAGATGGAGCTCATCTGCACCCTGGCCTGACCTCTGCATGGACAGCAACAACCACCTGAAGCGAACCCAACACAAACACATCACTGGGATCTAGGAGCTGGAGTCTGTGGAGGAGGGAGATCCATCAGCGCCGTGACTAAAGGTGAGTGGAGCCGAACCAGCTGCAGGGACAGAGGGAGACACCTCTCGCTGACTCATACTCACGTCGAGCATGACCACGGTGCCCGTCACAGCTAACGTGACCCTTCATTTACATTGTGTGGCAACATGCTGGCAACCTGCAGTGACCTTTAACCTCCTGTGGAGCGAGCTGTGCGTCATGTCGCAGTGTGTTGACACGGGCTGAGGCCCACAGGGCTGGCAAACCTGCTGTGACACCGCCAAAGGTCAGATCTGATTTCTGTGCTGCAGGGAGGGACGGCCTGCGTGAGGACAGCGTGAAAACGACAGCGGTTAAACTGATATGTGGCTCAGATGTTGAACTGCCATCCTGATATGACATATGATATGATGGAGGTTTCAGATGGTTTAGAAGCTGCAACGTCTCCCAGAGCGTCATCTGCTTGGAGTTGTCACTTTGAAACAGTTGTGAAAAGTTGTTTGGCTTTAATGAGCTGCACACGCAAAGAAAGAGCCGCTAAAGAGGTAAGCTAGCGCGCCGCAGGCATGTGCTCCAGCTGTAAACATTTATTTCAATACTAGGATGTTTGCATCACAGTAAAAGCCTTTAAGTGAAGAAAGGCTTTTATTGTGAAGCAGCTGCTGAAAATAAATGGACTGCACTTTTCTACTCTTATCAATCATCCACAGTAGCCTACACATACATTCATCCATTCACACATACACACGCATGCATTTCTTCCACTTTACAGTAGATATAGATGCAAGGGGTGCCGTATAGCTCAGTGGGTTGAGCATACAGAAGCTACAGTCCTCGTTGCAGCCGGCCCTGGTATGTTGGCCCTTTGCTGCATGTCATTCCCCCTCTCACTGCCTCCCCACTTTCTGTCTTTCTCAACTATCCCATCAATTAAAGACAAAAAGCCTCAAAAGATGCTTTATAAAAAGCGCCAGGTAAGAACTATGTATTTTCCTTTTTTTCTAAAAAACATAACAAAAATCTGGTGGAAAAATAATTAAAAGTATAAGGAAACACAAATACTGACATTCTCAACAAACAGGAGAAAGAAAATGGTGTGTTTGAGGCCCTGAATACAAACGTGTTAAGTGTGAATCCATTAAATCCTCAACAGCTTCAAGAAGAAGAAAGCTGAGTATCAACCTTAGAAATCCAAACCGGCTGCCTTCCTCCTCGCACTACACAGCTAACCACCCTTTGTCAAAACACGGTGGGAAACAGCAATTTAAAAATCAACCTGTGGTTTGGAAGGCAGGAAAAATAAAAGGCAACGATTCAAACAATGAGGAGATTTTTCGTTTTTACCAAAACAAAAACTGGAAAATCTCAGTGAAGCTGCAAAGATACAATGAAGTGTGACGTGTGAAGCTCAGTGCAGAGCACAAGGCCACACGTACACGAGACATTTCACCACGACTGCCACCGACGCGCTGAGAGCAAAACACCTCTGACCTCAGCGACTAAATCCTGTCTGCCTTCACTCTCAAGAAATATCACATCAGAGCTCTAATTTATGGGATTATATTAATCTGCATGATAGTTCAAACACAGTGAAACTTTACTCCAGCACAGGCCACGGGTGAGGATTAAAACCACAGATGTCTTCCGCATGAAAAACCAACCCCTTTGTTTTATATATATTCTTTTTCATATCATCGATAGTTTACAGGATGCTGTCTACACCTCATCGCTCCATCAGTCACTCTCTTATGGAGCAGCTTTGATCTCTGTCTCTGTGACTGCTCGATAAACAACAGAGGCAGAATTTTTTTTTGTTTTGTTTTCATTATTACAAGACTGATGAGCTGTGACCTGCCGTTCTCACAGTGTTAGCCAGTGGCTCGTTGACATCTGTGACGTCCGCTGGGACGTGAAACACGATGAGTAAGTCAGAGTCTGACATCAGGCCTCATCATCATCACTGCTGCTGAGGACAAAGGTCGGCTCACGACAAGAGAGCGACAGACAGCGCTGGACAGGACAAGTATGTGTGGAGTTAGTGGAGGCTGAGGTGGATAAAATCCTCTATCACAGTACGTAGGCTATCTGTTTAAATCAAGGAACTGACAACCTGTGTAATAAATAGACTTGACAGGATACTCAAAATCTAATAATGTCACCAAACTGCTAATCCCACAGCTCTAAACAATTAATCTATCAATGCATTACAGTAGTTAACAGGAAGATAATTAATTGGCAACAATCCTGATAATCAAATAACTGATGAGGTAATTTATCAAAACCTGATTCCATCCAAAAGCTGCAGCTAACAAAATATTCTCATCATAGTTCAATCTGTGGAAATTCTCAATTAATTTATTTAAATAAATCAAAACATTGAAACCACTTCTAGGAGATGTCCATCCATCCCCAAACCCAAATATATTCAGTTTATAAAGATGTAAAACCAAGATAAACAGCAAATCTTTGCATTTTAAAACCTGAAGTGGGGAGAAATATTTGGCAGTTTTTCATTAAAAAAATTATGATTAATTGATTATAATACAGCTGCTGATTCTCTTCTGTGCAGCTCTGGTAATATCTTTTGAATGGTGAATATTTGCTCCATTTATAACATTTAAATTATCATAATCTGAATATTTGTGGGTTTTGAACTGTTGGTCGGATGAAGAAAGACTTTGAAAATGGACATTGTTGACTAATTTGACAGTTTCTAGCCTGAACATTGTCCTCACTTGTCTGACACTTTCACTTCTGTGCGTCACGACACATATCTTCTCGTTAACCAACCCTACACTGACAAGACATAACACAACAAGACAGTTACAGGATATGGGAGATCCAGTATGACAACCCATGGCACACAAACTGAAAGGAGAAGTTAAATATCTATGCAGATGCACACGAATGCCTCTTTGCCAAAACTAACTGTAAAACCTCTAACCTCATGAGGTAAATCGATGACGATGGCAGCGGTATGTTTCCATCTTGGAATTAATGGAAACTACACAGGGTGCGGGGTTACACAGGGATCTGGACGATTACAGTGCACTCTCTACTTTTCTCCGCTGCTTTTCTGGCTGTGCTATTCCACACATGTGGTTGATCCATCAGTCCTATAAATACGTCTGGACTCGGCGTTCATTAGCAATCTCCCTTTGAAGGCTTTTTATTGGTGGGTTGACATTATAAAGGCACTTTGATCCCCCCGCCCCTCACCCCTCACCCCACCCAACAAAGCTGATGTCGTCATGACTTTCTGAAACGCCGCCTGCAAAAATTAGTCATTCTCAAGCCTCTGTGACTCTGCAGGCAGCAGCCACTGTCAGGTACACTCATCTGCTGAGAAACAAAACGTGTGTGTGAGTTGTGTGGACTGTAGTTACGTGAGACTCAGTAAACTTAATGGAAAATAGTGGGCTTAACAGAACTGAATGTTCTTAATGATTAAGTAAAATTACAATAATTATTCATTTAGTTAGTTTAAAAAAAAAGAAAAATCCTTTAAAAGAACAAGGTTTCTGCATCTACAACTCTAATTACATTCCCATAAATAACAGCTTATCCCTCCCCCCTTTATTTTTCTCAGTGGCACCCACTTGGCACTGAGGCTCACCCTTATCACAGTCACCCTCAAGCAATCCTACAAAAACACAAGAGGATATATTTAAAAATGTGGGCTGAATTCCTGTCATTTTCAGTCTCTCCGACAAGAAACAGGTGAAGCGAGCGTAGGCCGGTCTGTGTGCATTCACAGGAGTAGAGGGAGAATAAATATTTAAATGTGTTTTGCTGCAATTTAGGTTGTATAAACACACTCAGATTCAGACAAAACTGATTCAGATCTTCCTCTAGAAACGCACCAGTTTGTCTGACTCACCGTTAAACTAATAAAACAGCACTTAAAATCCCAAACTGAGTCATTATTTCAGTCTGAACTCAGCTCCACATGTCTGACGGCATCGTTTCTTCTGAAGGAACTTGGCAGATGGAGCACGCCGACTGTGGATGTTATGTTGACATCCTGGATTACACTGATTTAGATCTTGAGAGTTAGAGACTGAAACTCTTGACCTTCTTTCACCTGGATGTGTGTGTGTCAGTCTCCCCCCTCAGAAAATGACCTCAATCAGCCTGGATGAAATCCCTCAGATTTAGTGGTGTAAACTATCTCTGCATGCTCATCACAGTGTGTCATAAAATATTACAAACATATGGTAACAGTACCAAACAAGCCTCACGACTGAGTGGCAAATATAGATTAGAGGAAAATATCATCAAATAAGGCCTATGTACTGTACTGTGAGTTCACTGGGGACGATAAGACTATCATGAGGAGATACACAGAGACACAAGGCCGCAGTAAATATTCAATATCAAGCAACATTGAAGCACTTTGAGTCTCAGTAGTAATATTATACAAATCTATGAGCTAAAAATACCAACTTTTACACAGTTTTCTCCAACCACACCTTGAAGGACAACCACAACAGGAACGTTTTCAGTGCTGTGTATGTCATATTCAAATATTCATGATTCATTGGTTAATTGAACAAAGGTCCAGTGTAAGCCCTATAAGCTGCCACAATAAAAAAAAACCTGTACTAACAGTGTAAAAGATACTGTTATCACGAAACCAAAAACACTGTAACAATGAAAGCAGTGATGTGCAGATTTTGAGTTGGTAGAACTGATACACTTTATAATAGAAAGTGAGTGTAATTCATGAACTGCAAACTGAGATTAAAAAAAAGGCCTGAAAATAAGTTAATGCCTCTTTTTAATATGTTGCCTATATACAGTAATATTATAAATTCAGATTGGCATAATTTGCTACTGAGGTACTGAATATCAGTGATGACTGATACAGTATAATTCACTGCCATGAGCTTTAATTAAACTTAAATATTATGTTACTGCAACTAACTGTTTTCTATGATGAGTGTTTGCCAAACGAAGAAACGTGAAACTTTGTTCTAAACAAACAAAAAAAAAAAGTACAGCTGTGTGTTTAAAGTTGTGCAACAACAACATCTGGACTGAAACCACATCTGGCCTACCGCCTGCGTTTCTGCACGATGTCGATGGGCCGGTTGACGGCGCACGGGGACCCGCAGATGTTCCCGTTCCGCACGGTGAAGTAACGGTCCTGGACCGGGGGCGCCGGATACACACAGTTAGTCGGTAAACTCATAGTTTGTGCTATTATGGGCTTCGTGTCTCCCTTTTGGCTTTTTTTTCCTCTTCACTAATCTTCCTCTTCCTCCTCCTCCGCCGCCGCGCGCTCCTCTTCTTCTCCTCGGCTCTCGTGCGCTCTCTCCTCTCCCTTCACGCGGCCGCACCAGGCTCCCACTGACGCGCGGGCAGACGGAGGAGGAGAGCCCTCCTCGGTGAGTCCCAGCGGCATGCCTCCACTCCGAGGCGAGGAGAGGGTGAAGGAGAGGAGAGGAGAGGGTGAAGGAGAGGAGGGTGAGACGGGGTGAGAGAGGGGGGGGAGGAAGGGAGGACACGGCACTGTCGGCTTCACGGAGTCATTTCCTCAGAGACGCGCTGCTGTTTCATGCGGTTTGGAGACGTGAACGGGAGGAGAGCGCGAACAGGATCCTTTCAAATCCACATTGAGGAGTCGAGTCCAGGACTGAACTCTCCCCCTTCTCTGGAGATACACTCCTCCCTCCCTTCTCCTCCCTCCCTCCCTTCTCCTCCCTCCGTCTCTCTATGGCTCTCTGTCTGTCTCCTCCTTCCAGCACATGGACCCTTCAGGCTTTAAAAAAGACATGAGCTACATGTGTGTGTGTGTGTGTGTGTGTGTGTGTGTGTGTGTTTGCTGAGCATGTAAACAGATCAACAGGAATCCCTCTCTCTCTCTTGCATTACTACACACGTACAGTGTTACAGTCATACTTATAAACACACAACACAAACTCTCAGGCACACGTGATGCAACTATACTACTACATACCCCCCCCCTCTCTCTCTCTCTCTCACACACACACACACACACGCACACACACACACACACACACACACACACACACACACACACACACACACACACACACACACACACACACACACACACACACACACACACACACACACACACATTCAAACCATCCTTAAAATCTGTCCATAGTTTCTCTTCCTAATAAAACTGTTTCCCTCAATTACCATTTTCATTTTTATCTGACCTCACACATCTGTACATCTGTAAGTTTATTATATCCAAATATTCTTTTCTTTTTTTTTTTTCAATTTGGAGAAATTATTTAACAGTTTTTTCTCCTACAACATCTGGTGTAATTTCGTCATCCCCACTCACTCACTCCTCCTCCAGCGTAAGAGCATCTCACCATGGACTTACTGGACCCTATGAGCTCACCAAGCCACCGGCTCAGTGCTGTCGACATCACAGACAAATATTTGTCCACTGAGACACACAGGACAGACGGCCGAGTCGGACGTGTCAGCAGGCACATGCATGTGGAGGTGAGGCGGGCTTTTACAGCAGCGTCAGACATTTCAAAAACTGAGCTGACAGAAGACGAGACAGAGATGAAGACAGAGTCGGATTGTTTGAGCTTCAGGAGTTGAACAGGTTCATGCTGCTGCCTCATCCATCTCCACTCACTGTCCTGATATACCCAAACACAAGGAGTGTATTTTTTTCACTTTGTTTAATGTCATTCTACACTTTATGGTGTCTTTGTTTCTATTTATTATTATTTCCCCAGCCTTGAATTGATAACATCATATTACATCTCAGTTTTGGTTCTCTTGGTCTTAGTCTGGTTCTTGTGCTTTTGTTCAGGTTCTTATGGGTTTTTATGCTGCAGTTGTTTTTGTTCTTCTGCCATTTTCTGCTCTCGTAGTAAACCCTTGTTTTTAAAAGGTGCTATGCAAAAAAAAAAGGAATTATCATCATTATTATTATTAAATTTAGACAATTACTAAATAGACATGCCTCAGTTTGACTTAAAATAAATGCCACTGTCTGCAAGTGTAATCTGCTGTTGGCTGATTTTTTGTACCAGCTGGGAGACATGTCTTAGAACCAGCTGTGGGCTCTTATTATTTCATTATTTCATTTCCACGCTGAATGGGGCCGATTGCCCTGACGTGGGACTACATTATGGCTCAGTTGTTCTAAAATATGAAAAAAATCCATCCTGCCATCCGGCAAAGATTCCTCTGCATTTGTGGAGACAAAAGAAGCTCACTTTCCATCTTTAATGGAATCAGGCCTCTGTTAACATCCCACAGCCTATTAAACCATTATCCTGAACTACTCTGTTTTCTGTGTGATTGTATTCATTCACAGTGATGGCAGTGCAGTTTCATGCTCATCACTGACGCATAAGCATGGGGGGAGGGGGAGCGACTTGCCCAGAGATGTCAGTCCATGGTGTTTTGGAGCCGTCCTTGGTTGAATTAGGCAGACATTCTCCACACGCCCAGGTTTTGTTTGTTAAAGTCATAATCAGAAAAACTTGCAGCCCTGGTGTAATCAAACACCCACTGAGAATCCACTTCACTTTTTTTTCCCTCCACCCTCCTGCAGAAGGTCAAGTTCAGTTAGTCAGAGCCGTCCATCTCCAGCAGCTCGCCATAAGGATTTCCTGCGAGGCTCAGCAGCAGTGAGGCCACTGCTTTCACCTGCTGCCAACCGTCTGGCAGAGCGCTGAACACTTCCACCTGTCCTGCCTTTAATTATTGGGTGCCCATCCATTGTGTCGGCCGTTCTGGCTGCGTTTCCCTGCTCTCTGTGAAGTCACTCTTTCCCGATGATTCACAAAAGGTTCGTGACTGGGATCCCGTGTGGGATGACTTTGCCACGTGAGACCTTTCACAATGATAAGTGTTCATTTTCCTGGATGCAATATATGAACAAGCGAGGGTTGATTAAAGTTTAAAATCATGGCAATAATTACAAAATCTATATTTACACACCAGTGATTCACTCCACCCTCCCGCTCCCATATTTTCCACCACTCTGTGACCATATTTTAATACCAAGACATAAACGTTTGCTTTATCACGCTCCGAGGCTCTGGTATCATATTTAGATATTTTAAGTTTTGTCCTTGTGGTTAAACTATGGTAAACCCCTGATCCTTCCTGCGAATGCTCTCCTCCCTCCTTGTGCAACATGCTTGTGAAACATGTTGGACCTCGAAGCAGACGGAGGGGATGGAGGTTTGCTGAGAATGAGGTGTTTGTGAGGCCGCTGTGTAACCAGATCCACCAGCAGAATGACTTCTACGGCCCAGCTGGCTGCCGGCTCCTATGACAACATTACCTCTGCTAATGAGAATAAGCTGCCAGGGAGGAGTGTCATGTATGTGTGCGTCTGCACCAAGTTTATCCAGACATAAAATACCACAAATAAGTCATTAAAAAAAAGGTACATTTGACTACTTCTCAGTCTGGTTTTGATCTCTCTGCTTTACAGAAACCTAACAGACACCTTCTGCTTCTCCATGACTGTAAACAGACCGGTGAGGTCACAGGGCTTCAGGCTCTCGGCCTCCAAAAAGCAAAACAGATCCTCTTGAAAAGCGGAAGCACAGAGTACAGTTGTTCATATTTCTCCTAGCTAACATCCACATGAGAAAACACTAAAACTGCAAAATAACATTACTAAAACTCAACACGGAGATATTCTCAGCATCATTAAAACATGTTTAACTTCACTGTGAGTTTCCTGTTATTGAAGAGTTAAAGTCTTGATGCACAAATGCCTTTAATCTGTGAAAATGTGCCACACAAATTAGATTATAAAGTGACAGGGAGAACATTTCCATACATACTGAGTTGAAAAATGGTGATCCAAGGATTCCTCTACTGTACAACTGCTTAAAGACTTTGCATGTCTATATAATGGATTTGTTTACAACAGAGCAAAGACAGTCTTGCCCCACCTTGTGGAGAAATTTGCGAGGTGACCCAGCTGAGGAAACAGAGCTGTGACTCCCAAACACCACATTTTTGTTGGTTCAGTTGGTCGTTAATCGGTCTGATTTCAACAGTTGACAGGTCTTTAACCTGACAGGGAACAGAAACAGTCTCGCATTGAATCTGACTTTTCCGTTTCTGATTTGCACGTCCACAGGCAGTCCCTCGTGCCGACACGTGTCATGAGGCTCTCTGTTTATGTGGCTTTGAGGTCCCTCTGTGCCAGCATGCGGCGGCTGCAGGAGGAACTATTCCACCCTGGCGTCAGGCAGCCATGCAGTCGACCAGTATGTGTTATTTCAGAGGACAGTGCCTGTTCAGTTTTTTTTTCTAATGTTTTGGCTTTGGCTTTTTATTCGTTGACCACATGAGGGTTTGCAGCAACACCCAGACTCATGTCCACTCAGTGAAAGAAAACTGTGGATCTTTATGAGAGGAACATGAGCTGACTGCCCAGCAGAGGTCGCTCTACACCTTGGCACGACACATAGTAGGAGACTCAAAGTCACATTATGCAGTCGCACAACAAGCACAAACACAAGGTAAAGCTACAGGGCAAGGTATTTGTTACCACAGTTTACGCCTCAACCTCTCAACTGTTTTTACAAGGCTCATGCACAACGTCTAATTTGTCAACATGACCTCAAAGCACCTACAGCGATTCTCTGGTGGAAAAATCAATACAGATTTTGGGATGGGGTGGCTGTGACAGGGTGCACTTGCATGTGTGTGTGTGTGTGTGTGTGTGTGTGTGTGTGTGTGCATGAGAAACAAGAAACACATGTCTCATTCACGTGTTATGTGTATTGTATGTGTTATGTGCAGCCAGGCTGGCGGAGCTGGGGGAACTATTCCAGGCACGGAGGTTTTATTTTGAGGGTCTGTTGTGTTATTGTTGGCCCCTCCTCACCCTCCCACCCCCCCCCCCCCCCATTCCTCATCTGTCCCACTGTGCCAGGACACTCAGCTGTGGTTGTAGTGCGTCACAAACATGTCTCTTACTGGGCGATAAACTGGGACCGGCGCGGCACCGACGACGTGTTGCTTCAGTTCAGAAGATCCGACCTGGTTCACGCAGCTTTAATGTGTAAACGATCTGCCCGTTGCACATGTTTTTCTGCTGCGTTGACAGGAGCATGACTCATTTCATCAGGGGAAGTCGTGCAGACAAGATGCCAAATCATGACATACTCACTTTTGCAAATTCCCCCAACATCCCTCAACTGCTTGTAAATAAAAAGGTAAAAACCATTCTTTTTGTAACTGTTCCACACACACAACATTTCCAGATAATATCCTTCAGATTTCACCACACCTCAACCTCCACTCAGTGCAACCTGGCAACCCAAATCTGCTTCCTCCCAGAAAGACATGAAGAGTTACACAGTGGTACAGAGGTAGTATACTGTACTGCCCTACAAAGGCAAAGTGCAGTATCTGTAAAAATGCCAAAATGAGAAAAACAGCTTTTTGTGTTTTTCATTGTCAAATTATGAATAACTACCAAGTCTATAATTGATTAGATAAAGGTGGACTGAATTAAATGTATTTTGTAGTTTGTCTTTCTGACCAATTTTGACCGTTTTATGCCTTGGTATTAGCTACAGATACGGCACTTTGCCTTGGTTTTACTCCAATGGAATTATAGAGTAAATTATAGAAGGTAGGGAGTACAGTACTCTTTGCAGATACTGCACTTGGCCTTGGTTTCACAGTGCTTTTTTGGATGGACAGCAAAATAAAAAGCCCAATAACTATGGAAATTTTAGCAGTACCAATATCAAATTCTACCAGATTGAAGAGAATATGCCACACTTTTGATTGGCCAAAAAAAAAAATTGCAGATACTGCACTTTGCCTTTGTAGGGTAGTGTACTGCTGCTGCTTGTCTGGTAGACAACGTTCAGACAGGATTTCAGGAGACACTGGGACTACAACGTCTGATCACGCTGTGTTACAGTTCCTCATTTGTCCAATCATTTGTTTTAACTATACATTGTAATTCAGATGCATACAGCGCTAATAAATGTATGACATCATCATCATCCTTTCCTCTTCACTAAAACATAACAAACCCCTCCAGAAATCCAACACATATGACAGTATTTGATGTCAAAAATACCATAACCCATAATATGGACCAACTAAAGCAGATCAAACAACAGGAAGTGGGATTTATAATGGGTGGTAGGTGGGGACTGCTATTATGAAAATGACTGCACAGATGGTTTTGAGCTACTGTACATGCAGAAACAAGATAAATCCACTACCTTGCAAAAATATTTAAAGATACACTTTACATTAGAAACGCTCCATGTTCGGATGTTTAAGGAGAAATCCTACCTACTGTGTTGTTTTCACACTTTTACAAGTAAATAATTTAATTATTTTTCTCAGTTTCCTGCTTCTTTACTTAACTGTGTTTTGTGGTTGTTGCTGTGGGTGATGGATGGAGGTGTGGCCTGTGTGTTGTGGTCGTGCTGCTGGGATGTGGTACTGTATGGAAGTCTGAGTCACCCAATGACCCAGCAGCAGAGGAGCGAAGAGCTGGGTGGCGCCCGCTGATCCCGGGCCAGTTCAAAGCTCGCCGGTACGAGGAACAGGAACAGGCATGAACACACAGGTGAGAACACGGTGGAATGTGTAAAATCATTAACACAATGGGAACATGAGCAGAAAACATGCACACGCATCTGCTCATGACTCACTGCTGCACATGCATGGACACACAGGCGGCGGCGGCGTGTTTGTCGTCAGGCCATCCCTCGTTGTAGCATCAGCAACAACAGGTGGGGCGGTCTATCCATGACAACCATGCTCACTCAAACAAACCAACGGACACACAAACTGACAAGAAAAATCTATTATTCATAAACTGAGGCCTATATGGTTGTATATTATGAATGTTGACTGTGCTGTGTCTGAATTTGTTGTTTTTTTCTCCAAAGAGTTTCAGTGCAGCGTTTCTCTCGCGGGGTCATCACACTGAAGAACGTCTCCTGGAGACTGTCAGTAAAAAACAGGAAGTCTGTTGAATGAAACTTGCCACAGACACAACTTGCTTCCTCTTAGAAGTTATTGGGTAAAATGCCAGCACCACCTCATTACAAGCAACACACACTGACACTGAAACGGTAAAACATAAAGAAAGCGTTTGTGTGGGACATTTCCAAAGCAGACCTGGACTTGCATCACAAAGATGAACACACTCCTGTTCATTAACACACTGATGAATCCAGTTTATTTCAATGTGCACTGTTTAATGCTGCAACAACAAACGTATGCTATTTGCTACATCTCTAAACAAAAGTACCATACTGTATGAGTTTCCGACTTGTATGTAGTTGCATATCAACTCTTTTCAGACAAAGCATGTCACTCAGGGTAAATGAACCCAGATATGAGGGACAGGCTTTAACATCAATGTAAAGGCTGTCTATGCAATCATACAACTGTCCAAGATATAAAAGTAAATCTTTCACCACTGTCTTATCCATCACATGCAGCATTAATGAGTCCTTAAACGCCTCACAATGCTGTGCAGATGGACAGCACAGTAACAATAGCGACAGTCAGACTGAAAGAGCAAAGGTTTCTGGGTGAGTAGAGACAAGAGACTCATAACCTTTATTGCAGATTCAAACATGCTCCTCTGTATTTTGGTCTATTAATCTGGGGTTTACCTCTGAGTGTGTTTCAGGGCCTCAACGCCCCTTCCTCAACTCAAAACTTCATTTTCTATTGTTTTCAGGAACAAGAAGTCTTTGCACATGCTGCAGCCGAGATGGTTATCTCCCATTGTAGTATCAGGAAGTGGGGGCGGGACAAAAAAATGTCACTAATGAAATATATTTTATTACTTCATCTTGTTGCCAATATAAATATTCTTATTAAATCATGCAGTTGCTTTAAATGGATACCGCTGTAATTCGACTCACCACAGACATGACTTCATGAATGAGGGTGGAGAGAAAGAGACGGACAGTGGGAGAGAAGAAATTACAGACGAACTGAATCCTTGCGAGTTGAAAGTCAAGGGCCGACTTTGGCGTTTACCAGGCCCCTGGCACAAATACACACTACAAAGGTGACATTAACACTTGTGCACACATTCTTCCACACACACACACATGCTGCCAGAGACCACAGACACCGTCTTGCTCACACACACATACACATACTCTTTAATGACGGAGCAGTGTGTCAGCAACCAGGCTCGATTTACTCCGACGGAGAGAGCCGCTCTTTCACCAACAACCAACACACACTTGGGTGTATAACCACACACACGTGCGGGCTTCATGATGAGAAGCAGACCGGTCACCAGTTTGCTGCTAATGAGAGTAAATGTAAACACACACAGACACACACACACACAAACACCTACACACTGCATGTATTTCTGGCATTTGGATTACAGCTGGAGACCGAGAGACTGTGGTCTGCAAGTCTGAATACTGATATGTGACAGAAATGTGTTGAGGTTTACAAATGACAAGTTCGTTATGGTTGTGTGTGTGTGTGTGTGTGTGTGTGTGTGTGTGTGTGTGTGTGTGTGTGTGTGTGTGTGTGTGTGTGTGTGTGTGTGTGTAAAAAGGTCATTTAGTTAAGGCTCTGTTGAAAAATCCTGTGTAAATGACACAGTTCAGTGAATCAAAACATGATTTTGTCCTTTTAGGGTTATTCCTCATCTTCTCTTACATAGATATCATGCTGTATCATTGTTTTCTTAGGCAATTTATCCTGCGTCATGTCATGAGTTACTCTGTGATTACCACACAAGTCTGGCTGATAGATATCCAGTTGTTTGGATGGTTTTCCACTCATCCACAGATTTCATCACAGACCTGCCTCTTTTCATCCCCTGCAGATCACATGACCCGACACGGACCATATTCTTTTCCATTGCCAGTACCAGTCATAAGTCTCTCTTCATCTCTCCATTAATCCATTATCACAACATCAGTACAAAGCAAACTGGCTCAAATCCACTGTCCACACTTCCTGACCTTATGCTTGCTCTCCATAATATTTATTACTTAGGTATTTATCATGCTCAGTAAATACAGATAGAGCTAATTTCTTCCACAAACAAACGGCAGTTGCTTTATGATGTCTATTCAAGTCAACACGTAACCAAAACCAGTGACATAAATAAGTTAATGCACAAGTATTATCAATCTTTGAATCACATACATTGTTTTGTCTGTTGCTGTGTAGCCCTGACAGTTAAACTACCACTGCAGGTCTGTGGGCCGTTTGTGCAATTGTGTTGTGCAGCCTGCGCGAACACTCCCCTCTCATGAATATGAACCGGGAAAAGTTGCAGGCTGCATAGTTTTAGGAACATACCCCAAGCACGAGTGTCTTCGACCGTGTCCGAAACCAGTCAGCGGCCCCTTCCTTGTCGGTCTGAGATCTTTGTTCATTGTTCCTCCAGCTCCTGACTCGTACGAGACACTCTGGGCTGTAAAGAAAACCACCTGCACATTTTGGCAGGACTCTTGAACTTTTCAATTCAGTCTTCGATTCTTCTCCCGTGAATCAGCGGCGGCTGCTTCAGGATCGACTCCATGTGGTTTTTAGATTGTGACAAAACACCGAAAAACACAGTACGATTCCAGGTGAGAGGAAACTGATGGAGGATGGACCTGATTAATTCTCCCTGCCTCAGGATGCAGGGAAAAAAAAACTTTTCAGGAATGTTGCAGAGTTCTCGCACTGAGCTCCCAGACAAGCTTCAACAAGGCTGATTGGAGTGTGATATTCAATTAGTCTCTCCAGAGGGAAGAGTTGGAGAAAGAGAGAGGGAGCTGGAAGGATTTTCCACAGTTGTCTCTCCTCTCTCTCTCTCTCTCTCTCTCTCTCTCTCTCTCTCTGGGTTTGTCCCTGTCAATAGCCAAACTCAAATCCCGGATGATAACTGGCTACATTCCTGAGAGGCTCTTTTAGCAGCATAACTCCAAAATGTCCAGGAGAAAACAGAAGATCTGGTGAGAGAAACTTCCCCAGCAGCTTTGTTGATCAGCTTCTGTATCAGTCACTCACTCGCTCTGTCTCTGCAGGAAAGGGGAAGGGTTGAGCTGCTGCTCAGAGCAATGACACCGCAGGGTTAGCGTCAGCGAGGGTTGACCTCTTCCTCCGGTAGTGTGAGAGCTTGCGGAGTCCCCTGAGGTCACTGTGGGGGCTGACGACAGCCTACCGAGTCCTCAGGAGCCGTTGACGAGTCTGTTTTGTGCAGCATATCCAATAACGAGGCAAATGTGTAAGTTCTGATATCAAATTACAGGCTGGTCCTTTTTTTTTTTTTTTTTGTAAGCCACACTTTTGGTTATCTAAGACAACTCCAAGGCGCCAACTGTTGACCTTCACAGAGCTTTGTGAGGCTGATAACACTCACAACATTTAGACAGACTCAGAGGAAGATTTTGGTGCGTCCCAACTTGTGAAAAGGGAGATCTGACTCTGGTGCGTGGCTGGCGGGTGTTTTTGTGTCTGGCAGAGCTGGCTTGGCTCAGCCTTCGTTGACACGTGAGATCAATGGGCCGCCTGACCCGACACCCCCCTTCTTCTGCCCCGCAGCTACATAATTACAGGGGGATATTGTTAGAGTTGCTGCTGGGCAGGGCTGCAGAGAGGAGGGGGTGGGGGTTGGGTACGGGGGGTGATGAGGGGCATGTACGGATGCAGAGTGTGACGTTTTACGCAAAAGTCCCAAACAAACACAAGCAATTGCTCGTTAAGGGGGGGAAAAAATACAGATGCTGATCTGTTTACTTTTCCAAGTGAAGGTTTTAAAATAGGCTGCAACTCATTTTCATTTTCCACACGTCTGCAGGTTGTTATTTCAATAAAACAATAAATCCTTCAGTGTGTAAAATGAAAAAACAAGTGAAACAGCGCTCACATGAACTGTTCCTGTTGCTTGAGAAATAAGGAAGTACAAAGCTAACCACCATGAGAGTCTGCCTCTGACTGAGAAAGGTAGAAGAGGGGTGTGAAGATTAATATCACAACTTCTCTACACTCATTAACTTTTCACACATGATATCACAATAAGTCAGAAGCTAAAGCACAGGGGTGGTGCTTCAGCTGACACACTGCGAGCTCAGAGGTGAGATTACAGGCCTATAGACACATACACATCCTCCGTCTGAAACCCCACCACAGCAGTGAGATCTCAAGTTTTGTGCTTGAAATAAAACCTTTGATGTATTTGTTGGTATGATTGTGACTGATGACATCTTCAAATCCTCCTCCCCCATGGGGGAAGTATTTATAGTTTCATTTTATATGTTTTCACTTCCTCGGGTATTTTAAACACCTAGAAAAAACGTTGAGCCTCTGCGGAGTCTTTTCCTGGTGGTTTTAATGATGTAAGGGGGAAGTGTTATGGCTCACCAACAGATATACAGGCCATAATATGACTTCGACTGTACTTTGGGAACTGGCGCTCAGCTGTTAACCATGTGAGTGACTCATCAAAAGCAGGTCCCTTATAATATAAAGTATGTGCTGTGTGTTTCCCTGCTGAGGCTCATCTTCTCCAGCGCTGCCATTTCTACAGATAAGAGGAGTCGCCATCTGACACTGCCAGAGGTGGGGGCAGAGTCCGTGTGTCTTGCTGGTG
The DNA here is from genome assembly GCF_045865225.1 of Trachurus japonicus. Taxonomy (NCBI): domain Eukaryota; kingdom Metazoa; phylum Chordata; class Actinopteri; order Carangiformes; family Carangidae; genus Trachurus; species Trachurus japonicus. Next base: position 22,026,038 of record NC_140910.1, read on the forward strand.
GCACTTAAAACTTTAAAACGTTATAGAGGTACACGTGTTGCATGGCAACAGTTAAAGCCACTATAACCACTTCCCTAACCACTGTATGAACACTGCAAAAGAGGATGCTGCAAAGACATAAGAAACTGCCCTCTAAAAGTTGTTAAAATGTCTATGCATTGATCAAAATGAGATTTTCATTATTATTATCTTCCACATCTCAGTCTAATATTGGTTTTATTAACAGTTTTATTACATTTTTTATTACAAGAGGCCAGCTCTCATTAGACTACCCTGCAGGTTTAATTGGATGAAACAATACAGTAGAAATACTGACTCGAATGTCTCTGTGAACCAGTCAAGGTGCAGAAAATATGTTCACAGTCTCTTCCTCCTGACTTAGTGTTGAATAATAATAGCCTGAGGTGTTTTTGCAGAACATTATTATGTCACCTGGATGTAAAATGTCTTCAGTTAATCACTGTATGAATATATGGCCACTAATGTGTTTTTATGAGGTCACAGTGACATATTCAAATCATTCAATCTTTATAAATCCTAATGGACATTCGATCCAAATCTAAAGAGGATTCCATTGAGGATTTATTGAGATATTATGTTCAGAAGGCTGAGACAGATGTGTGAACAACCTGAAAATACTGCTTCTATGGTTCTTGGTTTTACTAATAGCGACACAGCTGGAAGCACCGAGACCCAGGTAACGCAATGAACACTGGAGACCAACGACAGCCTCATGTCAGTGTGAAGCGAAGCCAAACATGAGTCCTTCAGTCTGCGGTGTGAGAACTTTAAAAGAGACGGTCTCTCTGAGTGCAGAGCAGCCGACGCCACTGAGAGGTCTACACATTAACTGATGACAACAACGAAATGTAACGATGGATGACGTTAACACAAATGCAAAATCTACAAGCTGCTTCCTCTGCACAGTTCAAAGCAGACAGCCAGGTATTCAATTCAAATTCAATTCAAATTTATTTATATAGCACCATATCATGCAGAAGCAGTTCAGAGTGCTTTACATAGAGATAGGACATGTTAAAAAGTAAAAAGCAGTAGATACTAAGACACGGAGAAATTCACACACACAAAGACATTTAAGAAAATAAACAGGTAAACAGAAAAGTCTTAAGTTTGGCTTTGAAGGAGCACAACGTCGGAGCATTTCTGAGATCATGTGGTAGACTATTCCACTCTTTAGGAGCGTAGATGCTGAAGGCCATGTCACCTGATTTGGTAAAAGCTCTGGGCAATAATATAAGGTATATTATTTATCTGATTAAATAAAGTCCTGATCAGCTTTTCTGTGAGTGCAATGATATTTTTCGTTATTAAAAATTTGCTCTCCCTACACTGGTAGCTGTTTGCTCTTTTTTCCCCCCGCATTAACTCCCTGGCACATCTGGTGAAATTTGGTTTAAACTTTAATTACTTTCCTCAGAAAGGTGGGTGTGAGCTGAGACGGGCAAGGGAGCTGTGCTCATCAGAGTTTAATAAGAAATGTGTTGGTTCAATCTGGTTGATCATTAACTGGATTAATGAAGAGCAATGAGAGGAAGCGAAGGTACAGATGGTGTTTGTGTTCGTCTCTATGCATGGAGCCAAAATAAGTCTGATGGGAATGACACTGTATCATAAGATCAACGCTCCTGAGGGTTTTCAAAGGTTCATAATGTGCTGTTTTTTTTCCTGTACGTAGATGTAATGTTGAGTGTAAGGTTGACAAAACTGACAATAAGGTTTTAACCACAGGAAAAAACACAACGCTGCTGTCGCAAACAGCCTCCAGCCACATGAGAGAAACCTCCCTATAGTGACAGCGATATCAATCGGTGACAACATAACTGAGATCGCAGTGGGAACTGCCCTTATTTCTCAGTATCAGAGCCCTGGTGAGATACTGTAAAACAGCAGCGTTGGAAGCATTTCTACGAAAAAGCTCATTAAGCAACTGTGTACAAATATCTGAACAGTTTCATGATCCTAAAAATAGTTTTTTTCTCGTGTGTGTTCACTGACAAGACTTAGAAAGTGATGTCTGAGGACTGCACGGTGATTTTCCTTCAATGGAGCTTTCTCACAAGTTTCCTGGGTTGACCTACAGGTCATGGCTGTTTACATGGAAAATCTAGACACCACGTCACTACGGGGCAGTTCGTCTTCTTCTCTCACTGACATGGTTAGTTTATATTTCAAAGACCATGAAATGACTTCAAAAAGAAGTCACATCTGCAGACATCTGCACTTCACGTTCACGTCTGGCATGACATAACGTTTTAGTAACTTGAGACATCCATACCAATTTAGGCAACTCAAACAAACGTAATCAGCCTTGATCTGTTCTGACGTAAAAGAGACACATGCTGCCTGATTTCAGTCATGAGGAATGAAATGAATGAAGGTGCGGCATTAAAAGGTCAACCCTGTGTTCACTGTGGGGGTGAGGTGTCTCTAATCCCCCCCCCACCCCCCGCCTCCTTGATCGTCTCCAACCCGAGGTTTTCCTGTTCGGGAGTGCGTCTGCTGCTATAGTATCCTTTCTCCTCACTATTTGACCTGCGCCAGGCCTGCTGCTGAATGCAGCGAACGAACACCTTAGGCAGAAAACAAGACCCTCTCTTTCATCGCAAGAACAAGGAGGTCCATTGAGATGACACCAGCCCCGACGTCAACAAAATCGTGATTTCCCACAGTTACCTTCTCGTCAGACAATGAGGCTTTTTTTCCCCGCAGAAAACCCATGACACACATGTTGATAACATGCACAAGCAGCTAGTGTCATACTGAGACATGCCCCATTACCTTACACCAGCCCCTGAAACCAGCACATGTACTTGGAGGTTTACTCAAGTTCAGCAGAGGTCACACAGTCCAAGGAGACTGATGATGACTTTTTGAAGCAAGCATAATGATCACATCCACAAACAAAAGCTTTTTTTTACATTTTTTTTTTTTTTACATTTTTGGATCTGATGTGTTGTTGACGCTACCTGGGTGTGTGCGCCAGGGTGAAGCGCCTCTGCAGGGCGATGCTTCGGTTCACCAGGAGTTTGCGGAACAGCAGCGGAGAGTGGCGGGGGGAGTTTCGTGGAGAGTCACAGGGGGACATCCTGGGGGATCCGCAGGGCGACCCAGACGTTGACTGTGGTTTCAGCTTGATGGGCTGAGCTTTGCTGCTGTTGCTGCTGCTGCTGCTGCTGCTGCATGGGAAGGGACCGGCCTCCCCAGAGCTTTCACAGCGGGACCCACTCATGCTGCCGTGCGAGGAGCTTTCAATCAGAGAACCTTTTGTTTTATGCCGACCTCTTGTGTGGCCCCCTCAGTCCTGACAGGTGGTCCGGGTCGTCCATCTCAGCTGCATTCTTCAAGAAAATAACTCCTCAAGCAGGTCTGTCTCGTGATGATGTGCTACATATCCAGACTAGAGACACTCATGGGAATCTTAAACCCCCCCCTAGATCCACTGTTACTTCACGGCTCGAGTATCCTCATCACCTTTCTCAACAGAGCTATGTGCAAGCTCTGTTGATGGACACGGACACGAGTGCAGGATTGAGCCCTCCCCTCAGCGGTAAGCTCTGTTTACATAGCACTGAGCCCTGCCTAAATATGGCCAGGCCTGAATTATAGCGTTGTTAGCTTGTATCACGGGTGATCTGGTCGTGTCCAGCACTCCCTTCATGCAGGAGTAAACCGGCAACCGCCAAGCACAATAGTTTACATCTGCTTTCTTCCCTGGCCCATCAGTGCACAAACATTAGCCGGTGATTACAGCTCTCTGTGTGTGTGTGTGTGTGTGTGTGTGTGTGTGTGCGCAGACACATGCCAGAGCTGTGTGGCGTTGAGAGGGCGGATAGATTTTCATTACGCCCGGTCAGTGTGGGGCCCTATAGCTGCCCTGTCTAAAAACAGAGTCCGCTTGAGATAACAGATAACAGGAACTCTGGAAACGTCACTTAAACTTTTACTCGTATCTCAAGTGAATAGTAGTTTTCCCAGTGGAGATGGAGGAGGAGGAGGAGGAGGAGGGGACGGAAAAACAGAGATCAAGCAGAGTTCTCCTTTTTTGACCCACAGACGTGCAGTGACCCGAACCTCCTCTGCCCAAAACAAAACCTTGTGCTTGCAGCCAAAATACACAAACAGGAATCCTAACTTCTGCTTGTACCTAAACATTTCCTCCTGATAAGTAAGCATACTGTAAACACATGCTGCTCCTACCTTACAGCACATACATACTTCATTCAGTCATGCACAGCACACCTCATCCACATCACACATACAGTACAGGTTCAGATGCATTTGTGCTGATGTTTAACACTGATATGTTTGAGACAAAACAAGTTATTACCTCCCACTGGAATATCTTCACTATTACTTTGATCTGAGAAGACATGCTCAGTAAATCAGTCCAAAGAAAAAGTAGCTGTGAATCACACAAATACACTCCATTCAGTATTTTCAATAGTTTGAATGATTGGATTTAAGATCTTCGTTCTTTTCTCTCCTTTCCCATCTCTCTCCAAGTATCAAGCCGTCACTGCCGCGCTGCTTCTGCTTCTGCACTGCACTTATCATGGATCACCTGTCAATCACACAGTGTGACTACAATGTCCTTATGCTGGGGTGTTAACGCTGATGGAGCCTGTGACTCGGTGGGAAGTGCTCGCTCCTTTTGTTCAATCGCTGCATCGTGAGAGCGGGGCGGCACGCTGAGTGTTTAGAGCAGCAAAATACTAAAGTTGTTGCTATCAGCCTATAGGTTAAGTCACCGCTATAATGGGGATGTGTCACCGGGGGGCTCAGTGTCGTGATTAATACTCATCATCACCTTCAATTATTGCCTTTTAGTTAAGTCTGTAGAGCATCTAAAGGGCATCGAGTCGACATCCTTATGGTAAATCAGAAAATGAGGTTTCTGTCATTGTATCTCTCCGGCGTCACCCCACATCCATTTTCATGAGGCATTAAAGTGGTGAGAGAGAAAAGGGCTCTTGAGCCTGAGGGGCCGCCTGCCAAAGCACTGATTTAACTCAGGAGGGGTCAGGAGGGGTCACCGCAGCGAGCTCACGAACAACAACACAGCTGTTGTATGAAGTGCTGCCAAATGTGACCAGCAGATGGGGCCCCGCACACAAACACACGTATACACACGTTGCTGCACACAAAAATAAAAGAATCACCCACATGATGTAAACTCAGGAAAATGTCAAATCATCCTCAGGGACTTTTGACTTTGTAGATATTCAGCTTTAATTGGAAATTTTCTCAAGGAAACGTTTGTCCAAGACATATTTCAGCAGCATCCTCCTCATGGAAGGACCTGGTGCCTTTTGAAGCTCTGACCCTGGAAACGGTCCACATCATCTGCTTGCACACAGTCTATCATTACGCCTGTGACCGAGTCGGGGGTTTGGATGTGTGGGAGAAAGTAATTTAAAACATGAAAAAATAAATGCAGACTGCGTGGGTCCAGTCAATCAAACGGTTGATATTATGAGCCGCTGCGGAGAAAAGATGAAGAGCTGAGTCCCGTGTCTTTTTTTAAAGTGACTAATGCCAGGATAAGTGGACCTATTTATTTGACTGAGTCACACACCCTCCCCCCTCCCACCAATAACACCAGATCAAACTCTCTCTCCATCTCTCACACACACACACACACACACACACACACACACACACACACACACACACACACACACACACACACACACACACACACACACACACACACACACACACACACACACACACACACACAAGTTCATTTACAGTTTTTCTCGATTGCTAAGACACATTTCTTGAAAGCTTCTCTCCTTTTCACAAAACCTCAGACTCTTCTTGCAAAACCAAACTTTCACCTCAAAACAGTTCAATCTGTGCCCAAAACTGAACTCTGTTGTCAAATCGTGGCCCGAGTCAATCAAAATTAAAAACACTACTGAGCAGCCACTAAACACTACATAGAAAAATAGAAAACACAATGCTCAGCACATGAAGCTGTAGAAATAAATGTTTATCGTTCACTGTAGGCTAAATGCATGTTGCAAAACAAAAAAACCTGTGCATTTACACTGTAGCACTTCTCTCCTTCCCTTTCTTTCAATAAAAAAAAAAAAAAAAAAGTACAAAAACCAGTACAAAGACAAACAGAAATCTTGTGCATTTAGCACTTGTATGCAGTAAGCCTATGTAAAAATAAAGTACAAAAATATAGAAATGAGAAGTGCACAACTCAGCCACAGCATCATTTCTCTGCACTGGATCAGGCCACAGGACTTCATCCTGAACTGGCTTACAGTATATGTGCCCTTTAAAACACACAGACAGAACTTGCAGCCTTGGGAGTTGACCGTACGCATGCTCCTTTATCCATTAAGCTCCAGTATCTGTAGGTGTAACTGCATCATGCTTTCCGTTGGATGCTCAGCCAAGGACCTTTAATAATAATAATAGAAAAAAAAGCGGTGGGAACAACTTCACTGCATAAATACCATTTCATTTAATCGATGCACTTCTCTCCGGCAGCGGCTTCTATCGACAGCTTCTCTCTCAAGGCTGTGTTTTTAATAAAAAAGAGATTTCCTTTTAATGTGCATGCATTTTCAGCTGTTAAACTTCCATAATGAGAGACTCTTCAGGAGCTTTCACAGATTTGGAGGCTATTTGGAAGTAAGTGGATGTAGAAGTAGGCACCAAGCTTCATCCGATACAGACATGACGTACTACGTTTTCAATTACTTTTTCTTCTGACAAAACAAAACATGGTGCAGGTAATTGTTTGGAAAGAGACACTTAGGTCATACACACTTATTGATCCATGCCTGTGCCAGTATGACAAACAAAAACGGAGGCAGCGTTTCATCACACAGAGTTTATTGCTATTCAGGTCCCATGACGCAGCTCCACCTTTTACACCTCTTTACTGCCGTTCAGTGAACTCTGCCACCTCTCAAAGAGCAACCAGTCAGATTAGAGTTAACACGAGTTTAAGAAATAAAAATAATAATATGACAGCCAAGCAGTTGTGACTCTATTATGTGCTTGACTGAGCAGTAAGTGCAGCTCCGTCTATACACAGCATTGTCTGTGTGTGTAGGCAGCCTTAGCACTGACGATGGCTCATCAAGGTGACTGACAACTGTTGGGGCAGGAACTTAATAAAGTGAAAGATAAATTGCATATTATTGTAACACACAGAGAAGAATAAGTTCATGCTGTTGTTTACACAAAGGAATGGGATTTTTTAGCCAACCCTTCAAGGTCAGCCTTTTTCACCGAGAGGTTTATCGACAGAATTAACTATTTATGTTTCCTTCAGGGCTGAATTTCATTACTAGTGGCAACTGAAACACCTGAATCTCTGGACATTCATGTGTGAATGTTTTCTGAAAAGCACAGGGGCTCAAACACATTCAGAGAGGCTGCGGCCCAGCTTATATAAAAAGGAACTCCATAAAAATGACATTATATTATATCATACTGTAATGAGTAATGTGCAACATTCAATTAAAAAAAAACATTAACTTAAACCTTAACAAACCTCAGTCAACAATTACCCTATTACAATTATGAGCTCCAAGATGTCAAAACAAATGCGAGGGAATCTGTAATGAAATACGAGGTTGCGACACATAACCACACAATGATTAACCGAATTTCATTACAGGGAATCAAGACATCAACATTCAGATAACAAATCAATAATTACAGCCGCCGCCACACTCAACAACACTAATAAATCAATCAGAAACTGAACGGTCAAAACAACATTGTAATCTACCACAATGCCACGGACGGCACCGTCACTCTTTGAACTCTCTGACAGAAACACAATGAACAACAGCAGCTGTGACAACTATGACACTGATAACAATGATTCAAATAAATGTTTGGTCCATGAAGGCCGTCTGAGCCGCTATCGTCTATATAATCTGCACTTTACTTCGAAAGAGACAAGTGCATCAGTGTGGCTCACTGACATAGGAATGGGTGAAGCTTGTTTGTATCATTAATTCATTATTGGTTAACTGACAGCAAATGAATGGCATCTATTTTGATGATTAGTTAATTAATTAATGACATTTTTTTTTTTTTTTTTTACATTTGAGAATATTTTGGGGTGTTTTGAGCCGTTGGTTGGATAAAAGATGATATTTCATGATGTAACATCAGGATATTTTGATATTTTGTGCACCAAACAATTGATTTAAAAAACAAAGAATTGGTTCATTAATATATAATGAACATAATTGTTAATTACAGCTGTAGTCTTCTCCTGTGATTTGTTGAAACTGAGCATAAAAAAATAATAACGCCTGTAATCTAATTATCTTTTTTTTCACTTAAAGCAGAAGTAAGCGATCCGGTCGTTTTGGCTAACTTCTTGTCAGCCGATGGAGTTACAGTAGCAGTCCCCGTCCTCGTCATGGATCTATTGGTCCTCGTCGCTACGTCACCACATGCACGCGCATCCCTTGGCTGCACACACAGAGAGGACCGCCCCTTTATGCCGTTCTCTCTCCTCATTGGATAAAGGTTGTAGGATACAAGGAAAGTTTTCTCCTCGGCTTACAGCAGAGCAGAGTGACTGACAGACCCGTGTTTCGGACCAAACACTATAAGTGATTGCTGTCGAAAGATATATTAACACAAATATTCCACTTACTTCTGCTTCAATATACAGTATAATGAACATAATTGTTAATTACAGCTGTAGTCTTCTCGTGTGATTTGTTGACACTAAACCTGTAATCTAATTAGCTTTTCTTTTTTCCCACTTAATGCTGCTGGAAAACACCATTATTTGTTCCCTTTGTTTAATCATTAATCTTCCTCCATTATGGTCTGGGAATTTAAGATTAATCTGCACAGCAACTGCTTGTATGTTATTCATAAATACCACTGTTGAATTCTTTTCATGCAGCGAGAAGGTAAAAGGGGGGAAACAGATAGGATTAGGTCACAGAGCGAGGACAGACGCACAGAGCTGAGCGGCGGTAAGCGTGTCCAGATGGAGACGTCAAGTCCCAGCCGGCTCCTGTGAGGAAGAGGAGCCAGGAACATGAAGAGGCTCATTCTGGACAACTTCCTCTGGAAAAGGCCAAGAGCTGGGAACGCAGCCAGCATCCTATGTAGTAGAGACTCTCCACGGCGTTTTCAACACGTTCCTGCTGATCAAATGGCTGCAGATCACATCCCCTCCCAGCAGTGTGTGTGTTCAAATGTTACACTCTTGCTTTACCATGGCGAAATGTGGAGCACGACTCCCTGACTGATCGTCTGCATTAGACTGGAAATAACATCAAATAAACACCTTTCATACCCGCGATCTGGGCACTATTATTTTTAGATTAATGCTATGTTTGTGGAGCGTACTGATTGTGCTAAATTCATTTAATTAAGTATTAGTCATTCATCAATTTAGGACATTCACTGATTATTCAAAATGACTCATTCATCACATTTTGAAGCTGGCGTTCAGGGTTGACAGGCAATTATGATGCTATAGATAATTAAATACCAACAGAACAAGCACACAAAGGTGAATGTTTAGTGTCGGGGGAGCACTGACTGATTCCAACACAATATAGTACTTCGACTGCCTCTGAATATGTCATAATGAAGGGTAAGTGTGCTCTGATGATATATGAGATAAAATAATAAAAAAAGAAAACGGCAAAGCTGGCTTAGGGGTAAAAATATGAAATGGGAATTGCTCACGACAATCAGCAGTTCATAATAACAATATTTGTTTCCAAAATTTAAAGTCAAACATCATCACTACAGATCTGTAATGGGATGTCTGAATTCAAAGTCATCCACAGTTTCAACGGTGCCTTCAATCTGATGCATGATAACTGTTTTTTTCCATTGATACCAACAACCGATAACTTCCTGCTTCTCATAACCTGTGCCGGTGCCGATAACCAATAACATTTTTAATGATTTATATACACACCTGAGGTTAAGAAAGGCTAAGATGTAGTGAGTAAAGACAAATGTTACATTATAGCTTGGCCTCTGACTTAACACAATAATATAACCGACATCACAACAAAAACAAAAACAGTTGTCCTGTTGTCTCATCTGCACACAGTCTCATTCATGAAACGTGAGTAAATCTGTGTGTAGATTTGCACATAAAAGCTCACGTTACTAAAACTCTACTCCGGATTCATGAACGGTGCGGGAAACTCAGATTTGATCGTAAACACGTGTGTAACTTCATGAATGCCAACCCATGGTAAACTAACAACACGCCCCCGGTGATCAGCAATTAGCATAGATCTCCATACATGAATAGCCATATAAGGAGATCCTGACCACCATAGTAGGAGGTAGGTGCATCCTGCTCACCTGCAGCCATGACGCAAACGAGGAAAGGGAGAGAGAAAAAAAGAGAGATCACGGATCAAAGTCATTTTGGTTGAAGTGGAGTCCAGAAAAAATATTGAATTCTCTTCTGTTAGTAGTAGTGTGACTGGGACAGGTCAAAGGCGTGGAGGGAAGTAACAGATTTAGTGAATTAAGTGGGCCTATCCTTGGTTGATTAAAGAACCGTTTAAAGTCCCACTCCCGCGACCCTTTTCGGCCATTTTAAAACCAGCTCATTAGCCATGCACATTAGCAATGCACCTCTGGGGGGTGGGCGGAGACTGTGCTGCTCTGCACCCGCCCAGCCACCTCCTCGCACCCCACCCCCCCGCTTGCTGACAGCTGGACATTGTACAATTACAGATTCAGCGCGTTTAGCGTAAAACTCCACACTGGGATTCGATCCCAGACTGGTGCATAGTCCTTGCTCACAGTGCAAGCTGCTCTACCAGGTGAGCTATACCTATTATACCTTCACAGCTACACCGAGCTGTGAAGGCTTTCACCTCTGAGCCAGATGCAGAGCGGGGCGGGAGCTTGTAGCACTAGTGCCCTCCCCTGGAGCTGTGACACCCTCAACTCCAGTCTTCCTGAAACTGCCAGTTTGAGTCTGCCATTGGTTCACAGCAGTTTGAAGGCAGAAAAACTCTGAAATGCAATTTTGCACTTCCTTCTCTGCTGATAAGTGCTCTAACACAAGAAAAATGCCACAGGAACATGTGAAAAGCTCAAAAAACACGATTTTCACGGGAGTGGGTCTTTAAGAAGTAAAGCCAGAATAGTTCGATATGAAACATGAAAAAATAAAAAAAATACACACAACTCCAGAGCTACAGCAGTGACGGGAGGAGGAGGCTCTTCACAGCCTCAGCTGTAGAGGAGCATGGTTGTATCAACACATGAAGTTATATAGGCAGGTTAATATTGTTACAGAAGCACCAGCCGTCTGTCACAGCTCCATCCAAACCGGTGCAACACAAAAAAGTTTTTTCCGGTTTTATATCAGATTATTATCATCATAAGATGGAGCCTCGACGTGTTTGTGCATGTCCGATCCCTAAAACGTCTCTCTCTCCAAATATTTCTAATTGTTTGTCATGTTTAAATTACGTGTTTCAAAGGCGTTGGCGTATTTTGAACATGAGAGAGAGTAATACAGATTAAAATTTTAATTTTCAACAGTGACAAGCAGTATTTATTTGCATTCCTACATTTACACAAGCGCTACACACAGTCCGGAGCAGGTGTAGATTTTGTGAGTAGCTACGAAAAAATCAGCGCTACTAAAAGATTGATGAATGCGGAAATCCACGTAAATTTGCGCTGCTCAGGGTTTACACACAAATCCGTGCTGCTCACGTTTCATGAATGAGACCCAGTGTATTTCATGTTCTCTTGATGCAAATGGTAGCTATACTGTAAGTCACAAGTCCTGCAGACCTCTGTAAATCATGTGTGGTCACCTATATGAAACCACACCACAGAGAAGTGACTGAGGCAGCAAACCTGAAGTCACCCACTGCCTGAATCATTCAGGTTGAGTTAAGAGATGCACTACAAAGGACAAGAACCACATTTATTCTACATTTGGCTGCGTTCAGATGAATTTCAGCAATCTAGTGTGTTCAACAGTGTCGGCCATTTGTACCGGAGGCAAATGTTTTTGACTAAAGTTACAGAAAAACAGAAGTCGTCTCTGTGCTTAGTTCATCAGAAATGACAGAACAGTTTGCAGTCAGACTTCTGTTATATATTCTGCTGCTGCATCCTCAAACACTACACCTGAACCTGTCCACAGTCTGGAGTGTCTGTGATTTACGGTGTCATTTCATTGAAGAGTTTACATTATATTACATGGAAACAACAAAGTGGTGCATGTGTGGTGACAAACATTGTTACAACAGACATAAATGGTGTAGTTCAGTCACTATAGGCACCGACACACTGGAGGACGTCTGCAGTAACACTTCCCTGTAAGTCCTGCACATGATTATCACAAACATCTCCAGGTAATTACACGCTCTCAGTGACTTCTATCAGCCACTGGCAACTCACAGTATCGTATCGGCAGCCATGAAGCTGAAGTGCAGCACTTCTCATCTCACAACAGCCCACAGCATCAAACACACCTGTTACACATGAGGGCCGTCCACCACACGTCTTATGAAATGGAAAACGTGATGGAAACATCTCAGCTGTGTCTTCTAACTCATCGTCTTATATTGTGGCACATAGTTCTGACTACACTGAGTAGCTAAAACAACGACATGAAAGCTTGATTAGCTAATTTTCAAGGAAACATAATTGTGATTTTTTTACTTAACGTAATGAGGAAATGTTAAATAACACATCTTGCAAGTTGCAAATAAGTAGATACTGAACTTATCAGCAAAAAAAAAAAAATACTAGCACCGTATTTCAACATAATTGTTTTCCCTCCAAAATATCTCTTCTTGCAGATCTGTATGATAACAATACTTGGCTCTGGTGTGGCAGCTGCCATTCATTCATTTGTAGCTAAATCATTCATATGCATATTTTTCATCGTGAATTACTTAAACCATATGAACCATAACATCTTATATTATTGTACAACAAACTTCACTCAACAGTTGTCATCTTGAAAATAAGCTTTAGCAGAATGAGGCCAATGCATTTTGCAGCTCTCCTCATATTTAAATGGGACATATTATGGAAATATCACTTTTTGAAGGTTCTCTAACATATATTTGGGCGTTTGTCTTGCCTTCTGGCCCCCAAAATGTGAGAATTGACAAAATAATTTGTAATGTGCAGGTTCCCGAGGTTGAAATCCACATGGTTTTACGAGCTGTTCCCTCAGTTGTCTTCCAGTAATACAGTAGCTATAGGTTCCAAATTTGCATACAGTAATACCACCCCTACAGGGCTATTTTGAAAGTATGAAAAGAGAGCTGTGATGTTTGATCCTTGGGGTATTTTGACCAAAGCATGTCACAGATATGTCTTTAAGACACCAGGGAACTATTTTAATTTGTGTAAAGGGGGCATAATATGTCTTCTGAATCTAGCAGCCTCACTGTCGGCCAGAAAGAGACCCAAGAAATCACGTCCTTGATTGCGCAGCATCCGATCTCAGAGACGGTCAGGATCTGTTGCATCTCCTAGGCAACTGCAAGCTCCTCAGTATGTGGTTTGTACAAACAGGACGTCTGCTGAGGCTCCATCTCCGCCTGGTGACCTTGTAGGCACCTGCAGCCGTGATCGCAAGTGGATAAACACAGCAGGTCAGACGATAATTGTGAAGGTGAAGCAAAAAATGCTGAGGGGAACCACAAGTCGATGCAGGTGGAAACGTTCAGATGATGCTTTGTTTCATTATTATGTGAATCATGCCTGTCGAGGATTAACAGAGAATTGAGGGGTCCTAAGATAAGGAGTACTTTTACTCTACGTGGCTCAATCTGCCTCTGGAAGAGAAGACCACAACAAAGGCAACAAACAGGAGGGGAAGGATATACACCGAGCGGATTGTTCTGCAGACAAGAGTTGTTTTTATGAGAATTTGGCACCGCTCTGGTTTTCTCAGCAAACACTGCACAGCTAACACAATCAAGGTGCTGAGGTCAGTGGTCCCTCAGGTCATGGATGGTGTGATCCAAAACACAACAAAAAGACTGGAGCTGATATACTATAAAGAAAACTTTGTGATTATTTTCCTTTCTGCACCATGTAAAAAATCTGGAGGGCAGCATGGGAGGAAATGTCATCTGAGTCTGATGTTTTCAGTATTTCAAAGATAAAAAATAAAAATAATGAGCAATAAAATTGGTTCTCTGAGCAATAGCGTGTCATTAAATTCAATTTTTGTGGTGACTCATCCATCTAGCATATCATTTTTGTGAAGTTTTTTTGTTCAACAGATTCTAAAACATCATGATGTTCCTCTCAATAAGAGGATGATCTTTGTGAACCTGTCTTGTTGAAAATATAACATTTGTAACGCTAAAGTCGAATTCTAAATACTATTGAAATAAGAAATGACACCCATGTTAACACTCCCAGTCCGAATGCCCATATATATATATATATACACACACAAACACACGCATACATATATATATATAACCTAACCTACGTATATGCTGTAAATGTGATGCTCTGTTTCTTCAGAAGCAAATCAGTCCGTCTCTCCTCATTTCTCTCCACCAGAACCTATTTGCTCTTAAATCACAAATTCAAATTGCTCCTCTGTTTTTCACAGCAGGCGAGATTCCCATCTGTGAACCACTGACAGGAGGATGACTTCAACTCCAAAGCCTCGCTACACTACACTGACCAGCACCTCAGAGGCTCAACAAAAACACATCACCTGGTGAGAGAAGACAGGCAGGGATCCAATAGAACAAGGATGGTCTGTACTCACAGCTCAGTCTGTCAAAGGGAAAGAAGTGTTGGCACAGTGGGCACTGAGTTTAATATTTTGTGCAGCCATTTGTGAGATTCCCTGTGTTTACCACAGGCAGCGATTTCTAAACACAGTCGCTTCAGAAAGTATTCAGGCCCCCTTCACCTTTTGAAATGTTCTTGTTGTGTAGACATCATTTAAATGGATAAAACTGCAATACCCTCACCTCACATCAGTCTTGACTCAATAATCCACAAATAAAAGTGAAAACATGTTTTTTTAGAAATGTTTTGCCAAATTCAAAAACAGAAATATCTCATTGACAGTTGCAGGGCTCCAGACTGCCCCTAAATGGGGGCATTTTGAGACAGTGCAAGTATTTCTTTCACTTACTTGCACATGTGCAACCAGTAGCCTAAATTTAACATTGGCTAAGAAAACAATCAACTTACTCCCCATGGTAACCCTAGTGTACCAGAGGCAAATCTTGATTTAGAGGATCATGAGGATCATCATCAAAGTATTTATCAGTAAAAAATGGTGATTTTTTTTCTTTGCAAGTCGAACTACGGTGTGCAAACCTATATTTTCTGCTTGCACTCCTAAAACATTAAGTTTCAAGTCATTGTGCTCCTCGTAAGGAGCCCTGAGTTATATTTATCTGTGTAGATAAAAACACAAAGGTGACTAATAAGAATAATTTATTGCCTGTTTATTATTGTACCATGACAACAAAGGTCCTCAAAGGTCCTCAGGGCGGACTTATTTAAACCCAAACCGCAATCTTTTCCCACATCAAACCATGTGGTCTTTGTGTCTAAATTTAACCAAACCATGACCGTTCAATAACCTTAACCACATGTTAGGGCAGACACCTCCAAACTATACCACAGAAGGCCGTGTGGTGGCAGGTTTTTGTTCCAACCAAACTGACTTCACTCATTTAATCAACTGATCTCAGTCTTCAGACAGTTGATTGGTCAAACTGTGTGCTCATTGGTTGGTTGCAACAAAAACCTGCAGCTACATAGCCCTTTGTGGAGTTTGGACATGCCTGTGTTAGCGTTAGATGTTAACTGCCACTCTTATCATAGTAAGGACAGTTAGTTGGAGATGGTAAAACACTTGGGGACATAAATTAATAGTACAACGATCAACTAACAAAAAAGACAAATGCATCATCAAGGCCTTAGGAGCAAGCTAAGAGAGCTATTTTTAAGTTTTCTTTTCCGCCAAATGTGGTTTCTTGCCAGGAGTGGATTGATGGTGATTGTTGCTTGACAAGAGCCTCAGCTATATCATTGCGATTAAAAGACAAGAGGTGGAAGTGTGTCCTCTGAGCAGTACTGTATCTTCAGGGCAGATTGGAGACTGCGATGAGTTGCTATTGGAAAATATGCAAGCTGGTCAACATGGTATAAAAAGAAATAATGTGATTGAGACAAGAGTTATTATTAGAAAGTGCTTTCCACCTCTGGAGACCACAAATGATACAATTAAGTGTGATGCTGAACTCACTAAATTTCTTCTAGACTGTTAAGTTAACAGCTGTTGATGCTAACACTCGCAAAACTTAGAAACAGCTCCTACGTTATCATTTTCACCTTTAGTTCTTATTTCTGCCAACTTCAGTTCAGAGGACGGCGACTGTTGCAGCTTCATCCATGCTGCGACTGCACTTTAAGGGTATTGGCTTTGTTTGGAAACAGCTAAGTTCTTCACTGCTGGGAGGTGAAGTGTTTCCACACCAGATATTGAGGAAAGTAGCAACCAGACTGTGTTGTTAAAGCTGACGAGTGTTCGTTTACACACAATCTGCTTTGGTTACCGTTCCACTTCGCTGCTTCATTTACGCTTCATGTTTTGTTCACCAGCAGCATGGATTTGATCAGTAGCCAACCTTCAAGTCGTCTGGGAAAGTTGTCAAGGGACTGCGTCATGGGGTGTATTTTAAAAATATGTCAAAGAAAATACGTCTGAAATTACAGTTTATCTCAGATTTTCTGGTCCCTACGTGGCACCAGATGTGAGGGGATCATGGAAAAAAAAAATCATGCGGAGAAAGTGAGAAAATAACGTTTGCGTGACTAACAACGAATTCAAAATATTGCCGAAAAACATTACTAAGGTAACGACCTTTTGAGTGCAATGTGCTGGCTGGTATCTTGTTTGCCTGACTCTCTGCATGTGATGTTTTCCATCAATCACATTTCACCACATATCTATATATTCAGTGCCAACCCTCTCATTAGTGAACATTATTATACAGTGTGCTCCGTGTATTATTCACAGGAAAACAAACTGCACTAAAGGTTAAGCATCCATTCATAAGTCACCGCAGGGAGGAAGAGCTGATCCAAGACAAAGGGGAACTCTTGGATGAGCAAACCTCTGACAGCCCCAAGGGTGGCGTTTCAATGGTAATGTTTCAAACAGAAGGTCACATTTTTGTTTCCCATTTTGGATGAAGACCCCGGGTGAGACTGCGAGACTGACTGTCGCCAAAAGGTCAGAACATTAGGGGGCTCTTAGCCTTTTGGGACGCCGATTTTTATTCCATTGGCAATTCCTCTGCCTTGAAGGTAAAGAAATACCATGACATTTGGGGGTGTGAGGGGCTATTCTTCTTCACTTGACACCTGCAACATTAGCGGGAAAAGGTTTCTACATTCATAAAAACCTGTTTATTTTCAGTTTACTAATTCTTTGTTACTGGGGCAAAATCTCACTTTTCAACAGATGAAAAAGAGGAGGTCAGCTGTTAAATTAATCAACTAATTGGGGTGCTCGGTGGTCGAGTGGTTAAGAGTATGTCCCACGTTGGCAATGCTCAATGCAGTGACCGGCAGTTCGCCCCCCCGACTGTGCCCATCTGTACTGTGTCATCCTCCGACTCTCTCTACCCACTTTCCTGTCTCTAACCACTACCCTGTCAATTAAAGGCAAAATGCCCCCAAAAATATCTAAATTTCTCATATCTTAATATCATTTAATCAAAGCTTAAAGGAGAATTCAAGTCATTTTCTAAGTAACCTTCTACAGCTCTATAGGTCCCCAAGTGCAACCATAGGAAAAATTCTGAGAAAAATATGTGCAGACCGGACCTACAGTAGCTCTCCTACACTGCAGTTAAACAGCGAAGTAATGGGGGCAGTTCTTCTAACCGTGACTTTGGCCTCTAGCTATATAATGCTCAAAATATCACTACAAATGCTTTGCAACATCCACCAGTTCCTTACCACACAAGACTGAGTGTGCATTATATGAGAGAGCAGTGTTAACATGTGTGTTTTCATCACGTACCTCTGTTTACTCTCCTGGGTAGACCTTACTAGTCGACTGTCGAACTCAGGACTATTTCCATAACAATACCGACAAAAACGCGAGGAAAACATGGATTTAGGAGGAAAAAAAAGATTTTGGATGGGAAAAACGCATAACTGCTTTATAAGTTATGCACTTAAAGTGAAAGAAGGATGAATGTATACATCTGAAGCCTTGGCTCCACCCATCAGCCAGTAGTAAGGCGGAGTCAGAAACTGTAAAGATGACAACAACAGAGGAACCCACTGGAGGCTACAGTATGTCCATCTTTATTCACAGTCTATGGCGCCAACCACCGTGTCTCGAGTCTGCTGCCATGGACAGTAATGGTTCATTTATTCAAAGTTTCCATAAACATAACATAACTCAGCAATAATGTTGCCACCACAACACAAACAGTGAACAGGAAATATATGAAAATGATTTCTTGAAGACAAGGCTGGCTGGTAAAAGTATATAATAGGGTAATGACACTAATTAAAACAAAAACTGGACAAGAAATTATTTCATTAATGACATTTCCAGCAAGCTAATGACAAGGTCTGTAGATTTCTGTGGCTCACATCTCCAAGCACTGTGTGGTAAAGCCATCCTTAACAAGGACAATATCCACAGCTTCTGCCACACCACCTGCCATTGTTTGCTCACCATGTGACAGATACTCCGCCATGGATTCAGCACGGCAGCTGTCGGCACTCCAGTCAAGCAGTTTTCCAAGACTTTACAACATCTTAACACGCTGCAGGCTGCCATGGCCAAATGGAGCATATCCCACATTTTTCAGGCTTTGTCGTTTTTCTTCACGCCTTCACCTCTTAGACATGACAGCGTTCCTCAGATCTACGTCACTTCTGAAAGTATTGTTTGTGTAAGTGTGTCTATTGTGGCACCTGAAAACCTGAGAGTAATAGACTTTTCTCAAGTGGCCTGGAGCTGAAAAATCCCATGTGGTACAACAACAGTCAACACCTAAGAGTTAGAGAGTAGATGCATTAACTAAGTAGGCTCTCATTAAATATTTGTCCTGTTTATTTCAAAGCGTGTGCCTTCTAAGAAAATTATCTGACTCAACTAAAAGATTTACATCATAAACTCTACAGTCCTTGATTGGTGTGAAGTTATTGTATTGTTACAATATCATAATTATTGTCACTGGGATAATTAACATCCACACTGATTCATAGTTGCTTAGCATCAATCCAATGAGGAGCAATACATTGGTACATGGTTTTTCAGGGGCAAAAATTAAATGAGAACCTCTCATCTTATCACTTAGCACAACAAATGCTCTTGACAATGCTAAAATGTTCGTCTAGGTTTCATTGCACCAACATCTGCAGTGAGGAAATGTAACAATGTACAATATAAAAATTTTCTATCCATATAAAAGCGAACAAGAAATGTGTGTTTCAACTTCCATCAATAAAAGTTGATTTCCTACAGTATATACACACCAGCTCCATGTTTCCACTGCTTAATAACATTAAGAAACATCATAGATTAGATCTGAAGGGTTGAACAGCCTCGTCTGAATCGTCATTAGAAATAAGAAAGTTCTAAAAAGCCGACACTGCAAAGAGGCTCATGTTTTGCTGAACGATACCGATATATTTTCATAAAAAGTGTCCTCTAAAGTTTAGTAAACAACTATGTGGGTCAGTGCTGTTGTGCTTTGACAGACTGAAAACCATTTCACACAGAATTCAAGGGTCAAAACCAAGTTAGCACAGTCTTCAGTCAACAAAATAGGAATCTCCGTTTTGTATGTTTACAGGAGAAATACATATATAAGAGATTTTCTAGTTGTCTCCATTTGTTTGACCAGTATGGACAGAATTTCATTGGAGCTGATCAACAGCATCTCAACCACAGGGCACAATCTGGCCTTCTGTGCACTGTTTCTGATTTACAACTCTATTTTAGCATACAAAACTTGCCTCAAGCAGCTTTAATTCCATCAGAAATTAATGATGAAAACAAAAATTATAACTTTAACCAAATTAGAGCAGTCTCTCGAGGCAGAGGGCGTCAGGTTGTTTACTATTCTTGTGCAATACAAAGCAAACATCACAGACCCACTGTGAAATGTATTTGTGAATACCACACAGATTTTGGTTGAGCAGTTTGACACAGCTTCTGTCGTGCTGCTTTGAGCATTTTTAAAACCAGTTAATCATTGGCTGGAGACTTTGATTGACAATTCTGTCGGTGCCCAGTCACACAGATCGGTTTCAACACTTTGTATAACAGACACATAATGAGCAGAGAAAACTCGAATAAGATAAAGCAGCAGCACCCATTTTTGATTTTTCTTCACACACAGCAACAAGTTTTTGTCCCTTTATCACAACGAGACATGAGATGGAGGCTGCTTACCGACTCTCCGTGATCTCTTTTGTGTCTGAAAATTAACCTGATGTATAACAGTTAATTTGGCAATGATATGACGACGATGATGATGATGATGATTAACATGCAGTAACACAATCAGGTTCATAACAGCGACAGGGAGACGACTGTTGCTGCAGAGATGGACAGAGCTTCCTGCTCCATCTGAAAGATAAATCCCATTCTCCGCTTGTCTGAGTAATCTGCATCGAGATTCCCCGTGACTCAACACAACCACAGATGTGCATCGGTGTGATGAATCAGAGTCATTATGTCGACCGCCTCCTGTTTGCCCCTGGAATGGATCTGTATTATTCGCCGCTTCTCATAATACACAGAACTAAAGCAATTACAGATATTACAAATATATTGTTTCTGTGTGAGGTGGAGAGCAGGAGGGAGGGGTTTGGGTGGATGGGTGAATAAGTTGTTGCCAAAAGGCCAAGCAGGTGAGGTAGCAAGTGTCTCCAAAGCAGCTGCAGTTTTGCAGAGGTGGTTCACAACACCAGATGTTTCCGTCAGAGTACAGCAGGGCTATTCAACTTTATTTTGAGGGGGCCAGTTTTGTTGGAAGGCTGTGGCCTGTGGGCCGGTCATTCTTCTAAGCTATATTTTATTTTTATTATGAAAAAGCATCATCCACATACAAAGTACACTGAGTTTGTATAGTGACTAATTAGCCGGTATTGATTTTGTTGTATTTTTTGTGCCTGCAAGCATCATCAGTGGAATGTTTGTTAAGTCCTATTATGACCATGGTCCAATGTTGATATTATTATTTGTCCAATAAGGTGTGGTTAGGACCTGTTCCCCTGCATGAATACATCTAACACAGTCCCGTGCATTTCTGTCTGTTTTTCCATATGGGCACTGTCAGCCCATACAGTTGTTTATTTTGATTTTTTTATGTACACATGGGGGAGTCAGGGATGTCCAGCTATGAAATTGACACATCCAGAGATCTGATCTTAAGGTGATCCTTGCATAATAATGAGGATTAGTTTATCTAATCCTGAAATGTCACTGGTAGAGATGAGTTCAGGAGATGTTGGGTGTTGAAAGTGCTGGGTTTCCACACAGGTGAGAGCTCTCTATAGTTTGACAAGATATAAAAAAAAACATATTAACAAGGGGAGAATATATTTATTTTTTCTCCCATCCCTCCACTTAGAGCAGCATGAAACAAATGAAATGGGATTCACACACACGCCTCTCAACAGGGAGGTCACTGCAAGGGCAGGGATAAAAATCTCTTTTGGTTTCACCGAGCGTTGTTTTGTAATTCATCAAGGTTTATCATGAGCAAATGCATTCACCTCTCTCGTCTGTTGTGCCTTGACTGAATCAGTGGGCAATGTATGCACATGGACGAGAAGTGCTTTACTCTTCCCCCGTGCTCAATCACCTGGCTATCGCTGTGCAGCTGCCAGACGGATCAGAAACCCTATTTGTTGTTGTGATTGCTTTCTACTCAGAGATAGGCACGCCACCCTACAAACAATACAACTGCAGAAAGAAAAGGGGGGAAGCTGCCTTTTTTTCCAGATTCTTTTCAGATAATAACAATGAGATTGGTTAAGATTAACAGGTGTCCCCTTCCTTCGGCCTCAAACAAAAAAAGACATTTCCATTTTCCTCGTAAAAGTTGCCCAAGGACTCACTACGGTAAATCCTCAACTGCAGGATAGGTTTAATATTTATAGTTTTCAATTAGCTGTCATCCTCAGACTAATGCTGGTTATTTAATTGCACAATAGCCAACATGGGTGTTGTGGTGCGAAATGGGAAAGGAGAACATGCAAACTTGACTAAGACTGTACTGGCTTGTGCCATTTGGACACAGTTTACTTTCCCTCTTGTGAGTAGGACGCCACCAGAGAGATAATAAGAGATCTCATCATGTTGACTCATTAATATTTCTCATTTCCTGTTTTTGTGGCCTTCAAAACATTCATTATTATTTGTTACTGACGGACCGGGACACATTTCACTTGCAAGCCTACAGCCCACGACTTTCCTATTCTCCGTACATTGTAATTTATATCAAACACTATACAAACCTGCACATTTAGTTTCAATGAGGAATAAAAAACAGACTCTGCTGAGGTGAGGGAGGGGAAATCGATTCTCACACTCTTTCTGCAGAGATATATGGGATAAAAATGACCAGATATTACACTCAACACCACAGTTGTATTACTAAGAGCATGTCTTCAGCTTCAGGTCAGGCCATTATCATGCTATTACCCCGACATTATGCAAAACATCCCCTCAAAGGGCAGAAATGACTCGCAAATTATTTACAATTTCAGCTGTGAGCTACAAAACAGGGAAGTGAGTGGACTTTTGAGTCTAAATTGTTTTTTTTCTGAATCTTAATGGATTTTATGCTTAAGCCGCTGTTATTTTGTATGTAAGGGTTTTAGGAAACAATTTTCTTCTGTTATCATTTTGAAAACTGTGTAATATAAACAGCATATGCACAATTCAATTTCCCAAATCAAATCAGACACAGTTGCCTCTCTTTGTTTATTATTGAGAGGCTATAGTGGAAGCCAGCATGCAACATCCGAGTGTCACACTCATTAACAACCTTTTTGATTTATATCATATTTCCCTCATGCTGCAGTATGAGAGGCTTCATTGATTATTCTTTTGCAGCGAAGACAACGGTGACAAATTTATTCTATGGAGCCATAACAGGGCATCAAGGGACCATAAGGCATCACATCCTGAGTAAAATCAACAAACAAGTTTATCAAGCAGGCAGAAACAGCAGTTTCCAAGAAACGCCTGACATGTTTCTGCCACGGGCGACTGGTCGGACTGGGAAAAGAGTAAACATTGTTGATTCTATACGAGTCTCGCAACTTGCCCACGGCAAATGAGCAGGGAGCACAAGGACAACAAGCATTTTTTTTAAAGGATGTGCTTTTATATCAAAGCTAAGTGTGTTTAGTTTCAAAATAAAGTTTATTTTGCATGTGGGTAGGAAAATCTGCCTATGTAGAATTAGAGAGAGGGGGGGGCTCGGTGGGTGAGTGGTTGGAGAGCATGTCTCCATGCATGAAGTGCTGATTGCCAGTTCGATTCCCAACTGAGACAGTCTTTGGCACATGTCAGTCCTCCAGTGTCTCCACACTGTCCTTCTTAAGAAAATACAGGGGAAGAAATGGCTGCACATTCAAAATGTGTCCCATTTATATCATGGTAACAAGGTTGAAGGATTAAATTGAAAATGTTGGTTTATTTTTGTAACCCAATTACTGGTTTGCTGGTGTTGGGTTGGGTTATTTTTCAGAGAGTAACCCATTTTCTGGGTTATAGGGCTATTATTTTAACCCAATTCTTGGGTAACCAAGGCGCTGGTTTGGTCAGACCTAGGTTGAAAAGTGGTGAAGTGGTCCTTCAATTTAACCCAACTTTTGAGTTGAATATTCAACCAGAATTTGTGTTGAAATTATTTTTTGTACTAAAAAGTAATCATTGACGTGAATGAAGAAACCCAAAAGTCACTTTTAAAAAAGCACCTCAACTTCTTGGAACATGTGCTTCAAAAAAAAAAAAAAGAAGAAGTAAAGATCGATACCAGTTCAGCTTTTTCTTTTTGACAATTTATCCATGAGCACAGAGTGTCTCTGCTGGCTGCCTGATATAGTTGCAGCAAGCAACTCCCATTAGGTCTGGGGTTAGGTTTTGCACCAAATATGCTTTTTGATGAGCCTCAAGTGCTCCTGTGTAACAAATGGAAATGTGTGGCCTCGAAACCCCCCCGTCTCTTAAGCTCAACTTGAATGAGAAATCACTTCTTGTGTGCTGCCTGGCTGTTTGCCATATTCATCTGTAAACAGCGTGTATGTTTTTGGCCACTTGTGGGTCAAAAACTGTTTTCAGAAATCAGCAGAGGAAAGTTTTAAGAGTCCAGTTATCCCCGTTTCAAAATCAGGAAACACAGTTGATCATCACAAACTCTGCACGCACTGAACCATGTGTCTGCTACTAGTGCCATAAAGAAGTGGTGTAAAAACTCCCTATATGAGTGAATGGTAAGTAAAATGTGATGCCTATGCTTTGTGTTGGCGCTAAAATGTTCAACTACATACAATGGATGCTACTTTTTCATTGCCGTCATTTCCACAAAAGACATTTCATTAAGCCTAAAACGGGCAGACAATAACCAAGAATATGACGCTGGAGGAACACGGGTGCAGCGGTTAAAAACAAGAACAAAAAGGTTTTTATGAATTTCATCAGTCATATCAGACTCACTGTCAGATGTCAGCAAATGAACAACGCCGTGCTTTTCAGTGAGTTGAGGTTCCTGGTTGTTATTCTAGGAAAATAATTAAACCTCGTCTGATTTACATTTTGATTGTGTTGTTCTGTCGTCAGTAAAGAGGGGATAAATTACGTTTATAGGCCTCATGAGTCTGTTTGAAGGAACTTAATGGCCTGATACATTTTCATGACCAAATACAGCAAGAGGTAGATCTTGGCCTCTTAATGCAACAGAAACCCTTTTAAGTAAATTATGCTTGTCAGGTCATTGCAACACGAGGAGGACAAAGACAAATTCTTTCCAGTGTTTTTCCTCTAACTCAGCAGCTCTGAAATCCGGACCTGATCAGCCACAGACTGACTACCATACAGCAGATTATACATGCTGAATTAGAGACTAAACAGCAACAAATAAATGTGAATATGTAAAACTTTACACCATAAAAGAAAGAATACCTGTTATAATTCAATTAAGCACGAATTTGACGACAGTGAATATCCATATCAGTACTCATAAACACAAATGACTAATTCTTGCTACCACAGTGGGAAATCTTAAAATAAAGTGTCTAGAGTTGTTGTTTTTTTGTGCTTGTCTTCCACCTGTCATTTGTCAGAAAACAGTCTCCAGTGTCCCAACTAATTGTTACTGGCCAACAGCCTGATGAAAAACAAACTCGGAGACAGACAGAACAGCGTCCCCCCGGACCACTCTGAGCGTTGTTGGCTGACAGTGTGGAGGAGAGGTGCCGGCTGCTCCGTGTTTCCTCTGTCTGCTCTTCAATAAACTGCAGTGTTAATAAATCAATGTCGCTGCGATTGTCTACTGAACGTTCCTCCTCACCTTTTACAGTCACAAACTATTTTTCGGTTCGCTCAAAGGGAGCACCTGGCTGCCTCGACTCTATTCATCAGGACAAGATAACAGTGTGATAAATGAGACATCTCTGGCTGTACTGTATCCACGCTTGATCTAGAGAAGCAGAGATAAAACTAAGGAGTGGAAAGAAATATATCCATAACACCAGAGCAATGTTTATATTCTTGGTTCTACAAATCCTTTGATATTGATTTCTTTTTAAAAGACAAACTACAAAGCAGGGAGATCAAGTATCTCCTGAGGTCAGTATAAGTAAAAGTTTGAAATAATAGTTTCATTATGTTGGAATATTTTTATCTTTAAGTCTCTACGGAAGATTCATGTTTCATCAAACATCATCGTAATTAATAAGCCACTTATACATTCAGTCAGTATCAATACCTCAGCGTATGTTTTGGTTTCTTTTCATACAACTATTCTCATTCCCTGAAAAGATTTAGAAAGAGAAATGACCCACAACCCATGGCTTTTATCTGAATGTGAAAGTCCAAGGCAGAAACCATCAACAGCCTTTGATTTAACTGGAAGATCCCCCCCCACCCCCTCCTGCAGTGGGTGCAGTGGCGCTGAATGGAGTCTGTGTTACATAATGAAACTTGATCACAGCAACAACTGACACCTGCAGGTCAGTTCACGCAGCTACACGTATTAAACACGAACGCATTAGCTCTCACTTCCCCTCCCTCGGCTGAACTGCCAATCCAGACACAAGATTGATCAGATAACCTTCAGTTTCTCTGTCCTGACAGCTGCGCAGCCCCCAACCACCAACCCACCCTCCACCTTCCTCTGTGACATTTAACGACCCCGTCATCACACTCCAGGTTTACACTTCATAAACATGCAGAAATGCACGCACATAAAATGAAGTGGAAATTAGCATTATTGGATGATTTACATTCTGCAGAGGGGAGAAAGATTAATAAAAAATATCAGGAACTGTGTGTTGGGCGAGCCGCGTCCGAGCAGAGGGGAAATCTGTGGCAGAGTTTAATCCCGCAGTGACACATGACACTGCAGTTCCTGCTCTTTCTAAACACACTGTTGAAAGGAAAACAACACAAGCGGGCGATATTAAATATGAATATGTGAATATGCAACATACGTCCAACAGCTATTTTCATATGCTGATGAATTTTAACTATATCATTTAGTTGTTGTGAAATGCTCATGACTGTTTTGTTTTATTCAAACAACAGTCAAGTAACTGCAGTTATTGCCAAAAGCCTTCTGGCTTCCTTTAACAACATTATAGTTTGTTATGAACCATTTCTTCAATGTTCACATAGGTTTATGAATGCTGATTAGGGCTCTTAAAATGAATTGTTACTGGAGTAAAATAAATAAATAAATTCAGGAAATTATGTTTCATAATTCATAATTTCTCTAAAATTCATGGTTAAAACCCTAAAGATAATTAGGTACTCCAATGGCTCATCCCATCCAGGTTCAAATCCGACTCGCGGCCCTTAATTTCCTGTCTTTCTTGCAGTGTACCAATCAAAATAAAAGGTATGTAAAGCCCCAAAATAATATCTGTAAAGAAAAAGAGTAGTAACTCCCACTGAGGACAATAATAAACACAATATCGTCTGTTAATTAATCCCAAAAACTGCACTAAAAATACTGTAGTACCGACTCATTTCAAAAAATACCTTTTTATTTAAAATTAGTTTTATTTCGGGATCAAAAGACGTAAAGAAATAAAGGTTGTGAGGGTGATTGAAGATTATTTATATTTAACTGTGATCTGAGTCATCGGGAGCGAAACCCAATCAGAGGCATTCTGGGACCAAAAAGGAAAAGATGTATTCAGAGAATAAACACAGCTCCAGTGGTGTCGTTGGTGGCGGTGAGGCTGGCTGACTCACTGCTCTTACTCCTACCTACAGCTCCATCTGTTTGCATTTGCATCCATTCACACTTGCAGGACTGTAGATAGTGTTGGGAGAGAAATGACGCACCACTCTCAAACTATCAAGTTGACACTGGGGGTGAAAGAAAGAGCTGTGTAACATGACAGTGCCTTTTCTTTTAGGGCCCATTCAACTCATTCAACAGAGGCTGATGTCAGTGAACTCAACCCATCCATCTGTATTCGTTTTTTTTGTCCATTTATAATTATCTTTTACACACACACAGTGACACACACAGATCTCCACCATACATATACTGCATCACCTCACTGCCAGACTCTCTTTTTTCCTGTCAGTTCATGTAAATTCCTCTTTTAATATTATGGTTTTCACGCACTTTATTCACGAACCGAGGATATTAAAGCGATGTGTCTGTCAGATTACAATTTCCATTCATTTTCATATTGAATTTTTCTTGTATCTTTTATCAATTCACTTCCGAGTGAGACTGTAACCCAGAGGAATATCTCCTATTCACCCGCTGCAGCTGGCATCAGTCAAAACAGAAAAATACTGACTTCCTTATTCTGTCTCTACGCTCTCATCTTCACCTTGTTGTGATAAATGAATTAGGTTTCAGCTGCATTCACATCTAAATTCAGTTTGAATGCTTGCTCATATCAGACCTTCTTATCTCAAGTGTTAACACTCATGTTAGGAAGTGACCCACATCTTTCTTTCAGCATTCTAGGTGTGAAATAACCACGGCCCCAAAATGAACTACATACACACATACACACACGTACTTTAAAAGCAACACAATATCTGTACATATGCAGTGTGCAAACATCTACCACAAAAGCAGAACAAACTATGCGCCGAGACACATTAAATGATACTTCAGAAAGTGGGTTTGGCTATACGCACATTATGTTGTTTAATGGCTCTGCCTATTATCCAACTTAGGCCATCTCATCATGCCAATGGCTTGCAGGGAACTATCCTCCATCCTCTAATAGGAGGCCACCACATCACATTGTTTGAACTTGACAAAGATCATGCTGTTGATCGAAACGTTGTTCTTTTAATAATAAAAGTCTGAAACAGAGTGTGCAGGCTCTACGTGTCTCTAATGATGACACTTCAGTGCAGAGACAGAGACAGACACAAACGATACCGTGTGAACCAGAGAGACAAAACCATAATGCATGATCAAAACAAAACTTGATTCTAATCTGATTTTCATTATACTGTAGCATGTGAAATGGTGAAATGCAAATGCATCAGACCCATAAGGTGTAAACAGACAGAGACGCACTATTTTAGAGGTTCATATGTAAAATATGCAAACATTAAAAATGCTGTCTGGATGATCTGATAGGAACCACAATGGGACGAAAAAAGCTGCATAAAATTTGTTAACAAGACCAATATACAGTGACGGTCTGCCAAATCAGCTGCAGAGGAGGATGGTGAACACACACTGGACAGAAAAACCCATTTGCAGAAGCTGTCTAAATGGAAATAAACTTCCACCTGCAGGTTCAAGCAGCAGGCTGTTCAGACATGTCTGACTGTAAACATAATCCAGATCCATTGTTAGACATACGGCCTGAATGAGCCACATTAACACCTTACTGTAGACCACACGGCAGAGTTCATGCTCAACTGGTGTCAAAGCTGAAGTCAAGGCCAAAAAAAATGTTGCTGCACCATCAGTTGGCAAAACAAGCGCCTCAAACTTGTATGTGAGGAACCTCTGAGGTGAGACGAGCCGTGGCGTTGCTTGTTGACAGCGAGCGTCGTCTGGGGAGCCGGTGCTGAAGCGACAGCCGTTTTCATGCCTGTTCAAGTCGGCTGCAGCCAGTCACACACATGAATACTGTTCCTTTATACTCAAGATCCTCTTTTATTTCTCCCCCGTAGGAAACACACACACAGACACTGTCCAAATGTGGAAGGTCAGAGTTTGTTGCCAACATATTGTGCTGTTGGAGAGTTTCCCTAGAAAGAAGCTGAATCTGAGTTTTTTTTCTACTGCAGCACTAAATCTCACCACAGCAACCCGGGTAATAGTGTCCCAGAAAATGAGTGTGCACAAAACTCCATATTCATAGAATAGATCATTCAAGATTCATCTGTTGTAAATTATTTAATGGCTTTTCCTTCCTCTACTCCTCAGGATTCCCAAATTTGA
Organism: Trachurus japonicus; assembly: GCF_045865225.1. Lineage (NCBI taxonomy): Eukaryota > Metazoa > Chordata > Actinopteri > Carangiformes > Carangidae > Trachurus > Trachurus japonicus. The sequence continues at coordinate 22,055,725 of NC_140910.1, forward strand.
AGCAAAAAATAAAAAATAAAATAAAATATCACATTAAAAAAAGAGAGAAACAGATGCGAGGCACACACACTGGCTATTAATCTCTCCCCTGACACTGTTTGGGTATGAACGAGTGAGGAGCGACACACTGAAACAGAGGGACGTCACAGCCCCTCATCAGGCTGATGGATGAGGTTTGCAGAGTAGTTCACTGTTGGCTAAACCATCACTCACATCTCCTCCATCATCCCTCAAAGTGCAGCGAGTACTGCAAGAAGCCAAGCTAGGCGGCCTCTGCAGGAGACTCCCACTCAATCACACTGTGTTATTTCTCTGTGTCTGCTTTTTTCTTTCTGTTCTTTTTTTTTTTTTTTTTTTTTAATAATCCAAAACAGCCCGCAGCACAGTATCATGATTAAAATTACATCCCTACTTCAACATGCTCCAGGTTGGGGTTACTGATGGATTATGAGAATTAATATTGCAAATTGCAAATGAAACGTCCCCAACGGTGGCCGCACACCGAGTCACGCAGCATCGTGTAACAGGGCGGCAACAGCCTGAAAATTAAAAGTCGTATGTGTGTCCGATCTGTCTTAAAAGCCTTCAGCCATGTTGACAAGACACACACGTTAATGAAACGTTCCCAAGGATACGGACGATTCGGTGCAATTTGCACAGGGGTTCCTCACCATCGCAGTGCTTTTCAATGTCCACTGAGGGCTAATTGGAGCGTGGGCAAACTGACCAGAGTGACAGGCTCCATGAAGTCAGTGGAAACCGGGACCAGGCAGCACCACACAGTCCTGCAGGCCCATCATGCAAGCATAATAAACCTACTCTGATATTCTTGTAAAACATTCAAGACACCGAATATTCAAATGTTTACAGAATTGGGATTGTCCAGTTTACAGTAAAAACACAAAAGCTTCAATTAGAAACAGAATATAATATGTTAACATGCATTGACTCATCTACCATGGAGGCTACACTGTAATTAATGGGTGAACAATTAAGAGGAGGACCATGAACTGTGAAAATGTGATTCACACCTTTTTAATATATGTATTGAAAAACAGATTCCACACCTGCTCGCATCACGTTTATTCTACCTGATGGGTTCCTGGAAAAAAATGCAACAGTCACGGCCCAGCAGTTTCCAGACATCCATTCCAGGAGCAAACTTTGTGCAGCGTTAAGTTTTTCTGGGTGGTAATGAAAAGAAGTGCACACCGACCCTCGGTTGGCAGGTTATTAGGTCCACCTTATTAAAACTAATGCAGTCTTGTCCAACAGTCCTGCAGCAATTCTTTAGCAGAAAGCTGCTGATATAACCTCACTGTCATTTTAGGGCCTGCAGTTTGCAGCACTGTTGAAGTTTACCTCATTATTAGAGAGGACTCTCACTTTGTCTGACCTCATTTATACCAGTGAAATAGGCGAAATAGGGGAAACGTCTCTTTAATTCAATATAGCTATAGCAGCACAAACTTTAGCCTCAAAATGATCACAGACATGCCTCTCTGAAGCAATGTCAATAAAAGCTGAACATTAAATCTGTCATGATGGAGGATTTATTGCAAGACTGTCATATCAGACTGCAATATTTTATTTAGCTATGTTTACCTAATACACTGCCAACTGAGTGTATGACTCACTTGTTATGGCCAGTAAAGTAATGAAGTAATATCTTTAACAGTGGGTGTTTTCTTGCCAATCCTCCAACATTCAGCGTCTATTTATATCGGATTGTTTTTAAGGTTTTGGTGTCAGCAACGCAGAGGAAGATACTTTTTTTTAACACATCATTATCACATGCAGCAAAGACTGATGACCCAGAGATAATCATAATCAAAATAGACATTATCATCACATTGCTTTGTTTCCTGGATGTTAGTGCCACATATTAACAGGGGCGCCTAGAGATCTGGTACACTGTTTTAGTGGATGTTGGTGCAGTAGTCTTTATTTCGTAACCTTTAATCCCCTGGTGTTTATTTTGTTATTTTATGGTTTGTAGTAATCAAATCCTGAGGGTGTAAACATGTTTTCAGTCTTATCAGACTTTGCCACACCTTGGATGCCTTGATGCCCCCCTCCCTCCCCCTCTTTACTATTCAATTATCAAGTGAATCAGACTTTTATATCATGTGTTAGGTAGCTAAGCGAAATTTAAGTTGTGTTAAACAGTCACGGTGACTTAGGCTACTTCTGAATGACAATGTCAATGACAATGTTTTTTTGGACTTGATCTGCGTAAAGCTGACTTGGATTGGAGCAGTGGAGCAGATTTAACCTGTGTTGAGTTTAGCTTTACTTGAAGAGCGGTTACCGTTTCAGCGAGGAGGGCCAAGACATGCGGGGTTTCCTCAGCCCGGGTCGCAGCTTCTCCAGGGTCCGGTTGCGGCACAGGTAGCGCTCGGTGTCCGAGTTGAAGCGCTGTTTGATCCGTATGTGAGTCCTGGGCTGTCGCCACAGATGTTTGGGCGGCTTGGCGAGCCCCGCTCCTTCTCTGCTCAGCGTGGTAGTACACTCCATTTTTATTTAGATTTGTCTCTTTTCTTTTCTTGTTTTTGTACTTTTTTTTTTTTTTTGAATGACTGTTTTCTTGTTTTCAATTGAGATGAGGAGCAAATAAGAGCGGAGAGAAAGTAAGAGCGCGGAAAACAGACCGACTGCGAGTCAGAGGAGGAAACCGCGTTAACGGAGTGAGAGCGTCATGGTGCTGCTGCTGCTGCTGCTGCTGCTGTCCACGAGCCGGAGTGCTGAAACCAGGCAGTCAGCCGCGCGCTCAGGACCCTCTCTCTCTCTCTCTCTCTCTCTCTCTCTCTCTCTCTCTCTCTCTCTCTCTCTCTCTCTCTCTCCTGTCTGTTCTGTATATCCCTCCTTCACTCAACGCTCTCTGTCATCCCTTGCTCTCCATCGTCATCATCTCACCTCCTCTCCTTTTGGTCAAAATTTCAACTTAATTCTTCTTTCCCCAATTTGCAGCTCTTATAGAAATCTTAACCCACCTGGATAATTCACGCAATATCAACACATTTTCCAGAGATATGGATGGATTGAGAAATGACATGCTCAGAGAAGTAGACGAGAAAAGACCTCCACACAACCAGGGGTCCTATAGGTGTCTGAAGTTGTTTTGACACAGTGGGTCAAGTTATCCACCCATGGACATTATTTGAAACAATGGCACCATGAGACTGAAGACTTCTCCACAGGTCCCCACCAATAAAAAGTCATGCTGATTTTGTTGGGGCTCTCGATCAGAGACCATTTCAACATTCAGCCACCCACTGAGGGGCAACAACCACATTTTAATTAGAAGGTAATCAGAAGTGAAAAGTCAGAAGCAACCAGTAATTTCAGCCGAAGTCCTAATTGTAACATGCCGTGTCACTAGATTTGGCTTAGCTGTTTTCATCACAGCAACTCGAGAAAATTATATATTATAACTAAATTTAACTGCTAACTTTAATGGGCCATGGTACATTTTATTTACTGGGTAGTCTACCACCAACAGGATGTCAGCCCCAGGCTCTGTATGAGGTGACAGTTCCTCTCAGAAACAACAAAAAAAGATTAAAATCAACTACACAGTCTCTTTCACTGTCCTATCAGCTGCGGCATGATAGGCCCATATTCAAATAAGTCTGCTTTACTAGCACAGCAGGAAGCAACAGCAACATCGGCCCGTTCAAATTACTGGATGTCACCAAACCCACTGTTTACCAGCCTGGAGGAAAATCTGGGCTATATCATTAGCTAATAAGCTGTTTATCCAAAAAAAGGGGGGTTTTATCTCTAAAGTAAATCATTGTTATGTGACAAGAGTCAAATAATCCTTTGTCATTATGGTCTGGACGGCACACAACGTGTCTAAATGTCTCACCATGAATACAGTCAAAGTCTTTTTCCAAAGAGAAGGGGGAGATACAGTGGTGTACTCAAAGAGGTAGGGTGACACACACACACACACCATGACCTTGCAGTGATCTCTTCGTGTTCCTGTAATTACGAGGCATTTTTTATAAGAAAGCTTTCATTGTCACCTGAAACCACAAAACACATTCCCCCTAGAGCTGTTGGCTTTACTGTTGGTCAAAAAGTTTCAGTTCATCAGACAGAAACCCTGCTGTTTCCTCGGTGTCCACCTGGACTAAACCGAACACTGACATACAACAAAGAGACTGAGAGCTAATGAGCTGAGGTAACTCTGCCCTGCTGACCTTAGAGAGAAAGAGAGAGAGAGAAAGAAAGAAAGTAAGAAAGTAAGAAAGAAAGAAAGAAAGAAAGACAGAAAGAAAGAAAGAAAGAAAGAAAGAAAGAGTCTATAATTATTGGATTTTCACTTGACTGATCAACCAAATATCCTGCCTACCAGAATAACAACGCCCAAGATGATCTGCGATAAACACAAGAAGCCTTCCTTTGAGATACATTTTTCACAAGATAATCAGCAGAAATCTTTACTGCACTAATGTGAATTAGTGTTAATCGAGCAGGAGAACCAACAGCATGAACACTTACTAACCAGATGTGCATTATTCACCCACACATCCATCAAAGCATCACACAGCTCCATCTACACAACACATCAGGTTTCCTCAGTATTCATATTCAGCCCATTAAACCATTAAAATAATTCCTCCCTCCATCCTGTTGCACTTTCTGTCAGCCTGACCATCGTCGCCCCCATCTTCCCGAACACAGCTCATTCATTAGAAATGTGATATAGACACAGACATTTGTTGTTCTGCAAACCCTCCCACGCATGAAGGAGGAGCTCATGAAGACGGAGAGAGAGAGAGACAAGGAGAGTGATACAGTGTTTGTGTTTTACTGACCGGTGCTCATCGTGGCTGGCCAACGCTTTGCTGTACAACACTTCCAGTCGTTCCAGGGGCAGGCCGTGTGCTCCAGACGGACGTCGGGCGTCGAGCGGGCGATCCTGGCAGGAGTGTCGTCTCCACAGTGGAGGAAGCAGCAGCGGGCCGGAGAAACGCCGCCGCACGGCCTGCTGGGCCACGGGGAGAGACTCCCGACGACCCTGCACCACGAGAGAAGTGGAAGAAGAGTATGAGCGCCCAAACTGACAGTGCTGTCCAGAGATAATACACAGGATTAATGGAGTAGGACTTAGAAACCATTATTTTGTGCAATTCAAATTGTAGTAGATCCACCTGGTTGATACAGCCTGAGATAAACATCGATCCTGCAATCAATTTATTATTGAAGAGGCCGTTCTGGAGGCTGCAGTTTGTTTACAGTGCTGTTCAATTGTACTGAATTATACACATACTTTAACCAACTTCAATTATATTAGTGAGCCGACAAAATATTTGTAATAGCAGAAACAATAATGTTCCCAAACAGCTTTTTTTTTGCTCATTTGCTCATTCGCTGATTCACCTACCTACTTCGACATTCAGCAGAATAATCTTTATTATTACTGATATGTTTCATATGGCCACCAAGCAAATTGTGTAGTCTATCATATAAATTAGTGAACAGCGATACAAACTAGAAAAAACATTTCCAAGAATGGAAATGGTGTGAATGCTGGAAGCAATGCTGAATGAGCTGAAGAAATTGTTGAAAGAAAGAAAGAAAGAAAGAAAGAAAGAAAGAAAGATTGAAACAAGAGAGAAAAAAGAAAAGGACAGAAAGAAAGAAAGAAAGAAAGAAAGAAAGAAAGAAAGAAAGAAAGAAAGAAAGAAAGAAAGAAAGAAAGAAAGAATCAAACAAACAAAGAAGTAAAAAGACAGAAATGGAGTGAAAGAAAGAAAGAAAGAAAGAAAGAAATGGAGTAAAAACAAAGGAAGAGAAAAGGAGTAGAAAGAAAGAAAGAAAGAATCAAACAAACAAAGAAGTAAACAAACAGAAATGGAGTGAAAGAAAGAAAGAAAGAAAGAAATGGAGTAAAAACAAAGGAAGAGAAAAGGAATAGAAAGAAAGAAAGAAACAATCAAACAAACAAAGAAGTAAAAAGACAGAAATGGAGTGAGTGAAAGAAAGAAGGAAAGAAAGAAAGAAAGAAAGAAAGAAAGAAAGAAAGAAAGAAAGAAAGAAAGAAAGAAAGAAAGAAAGAAAGAAAAAGAGAGAGGGGGATGATAGATAGAAAGAGGTAGATGGATGGATGGATGGATGGATGGATGGATAGAGAGGGAAGGATAGAAAAAGTTACGTAAAATACAAATGAAGGAGTAGAAGAAAGAAAGAAAGAAAAAAAGGAGACAGAGGGGTTAAAAATAGGGAGGGGGATAGATAGATAGATAGATAGATAGATAGATAGATAGATAGATAGATAGATAGATAGATAGATAGATAGATAGATAGATAGATAGATAGATAGATAGATAGATAGATAGATAGATAGATAGATAGATAGGACACATGTTAAAAGCTGCATCCTATGTCCCAGGCTCCACCTGTAATTGTACTACTATTAATAGAGTTGGAAAGACTAAACGTCTGAACTTCAATTCATGAGAAAAAAATTAATTGTTGGAGATGTTTACATCAAAAGTATAAAATAATTGAGAGCCTGATGAATTTGAGCTGAAAACCTGTGTGTGTGTGTGTGTGTCTGGGTGTGTGAGTCTGACGGTCTCTCTGTCTGCGTGTACATGTGCAGAAAGTAAAACTGTTGATAAGCGCCACAGAACTCCTCTCTCCCTAATGATCTGATTGATTACACCTGTGTGGCAGCCTGCCCTCAGAAGTTACCATGGCGACTACCATGCTTACATTTTACTGTGTGGAACAGTGTTGTGTTTGTGTGTTTGTCTGTTTGTGTATGTGTGTGTGTGTGACTGTGTGTGAGTGTCTGTGTGTGTCTGTCTGTGTGAGTGTGATGCCTGTGTTTGTGCGTGGACATCCTCTGTCAGTCTGGTTTATCATGTGTGTGTGTGGGGCTGTGTTTAAAAACATCTTAACGAGCGGCCAGGCTGCACCTGCACTGTTCTAGACTTTGATAACGAGCTGGCCCCAACAGCTGGACCAACTGCACACAGGGCAGAGCAGAGCAGAGAGATTTGAGCTCTGAGCAGCTTCCCAAAACAGCCCATAAAAAGAGAACCGTAACTCTTATCAGAATGTGGCCATCTGACCATCTGGGCAAGCAGACCTTCCTGAGCGAGGCAATGTGCATTAAATGTTTGTAGGGCAAAAACTTTTCTCAGGGTCGCAAGGTAGAAAAGGGGGGCATTTCTGCTTTTCTAAAAAAATCAGCTCCTACTTTTCTATTGAAGTGGATGAGCCACTGGAGCGGGTCTAGCTGGACAATTAGGCTCACAGAGACAATTCTGTAAGTCTGTCTGCTGTTTTGAACACATTAAATGAGACACAACAAGTGTGGCTACAAACCGGTGAGGAAATCATGTGTCTAGAGTTTAATTTGTGGCCGTGCTGGCAATTTATCCAGAAAAAATCCTGAATGTTTTTTCGATCCCTCTCACTCTAACGATGATGTCACTCACTCTGACCCAACCCCATACACACTCATTGAAAAGTGTGAAATTTGTCAGAAATCCTCATGTGCTTTTAAAGGATTTATCTCAAAAACGGTACAAGCTATGAAAAAGTTGTAAATACAGGATGAATACATTAGAAGTTTGTCTACAGCTCAGAATTTGAATGAAGTCTCTAGCTGAAAGTATGTGGACGCTTTAAAGGCTGAAAGAAGTAAGAAGATTTGAAGAGTTTCAAGACTGTTCCAATGCATTCTCTATGGGGAAAAAGAAATCAGAAATAGTTGAATATTGCAAAAAGTATGAATAGTTGAAAAGAGAAAAGACATAGCACACCTGTCCCGAAAAGGCTGAACATTTTGATATTTGAATTGTTGAAATAGCACAAAGTATGAAGGACTAGTTACATGACGAAGAAAGGCAGAAAATGGCCGAACCGAATAACAATAGTGTGAATGCTTCCAGCATTCACACTAATTAACGAGAGGTCCATAAATAAAAGATTGGAGATGAGACTTTAGTGTGCAGAAACGAACGATGGACGTTACCATATGTTTCCAAAACATCACTGTTGATGCATGAATGCATTATACATACATAATTTATTTTCCTGCCATAATACATTTTCTCACCAAGAAGATAGTTCAACAAATAACTTGGAGAATCGACAATGAATCAACCTGTAACTCTGGGACATGTGGCGCTGTGGGCGCTGCAGGTGTAACACACTTTTCACATCTGACACTAAGTAAGCAGTTTGTCTTTTTGCCCGAGCATTAAATTGGCCTCTTTTGCATTCGCGCTCCTTGCAAATCCATGTCACATCCACACTGAAGCAGTTTAATGGATAGCAGCAATGAGAGACGACAGGTGGAGAGACAGCAGCTTTGTCTGCCTGCATGAAGGTGTGTGTGTGTGTGGGTATGTGACCAAAATGACATCGCCCCATTAAAAAATACCAAAAGAGATTGAAGCACCTAAGAAAACACAGACACCCCTGAAAACCCATGTCTGTTGTGGCCGAGCCCCCGACAGCTCAGACCCCCTGTGTCTTTGTAATCGGTGCTGCAGCAGAGTTCAAGAAGTTGTCACCTGGAGCTTCAGTGAGAACTGAGTTATTGATCTGCTTCTCTACTGGCTACAAAAGTTTTTCCCGACCGGTGCTGCCAAGCATCAAAAAACAAACGTGGCATCCATCCCGTCAGACACAGTCTTTGTCTCCAGCGCTACTGGATATCGAGCTGACATTTTATTCCTGAGCTTATTATTTTTGAAAGATGTGTTTTTCTCCACCTGCTGCACCATTGATTATTTTCTCCCCGTCAATACAAACAAAGTCAGTCCAAACAGAGTGTTTTAACCCATGTATTGCAAATAATGCTCTGCAAAATTTAATTGTTGACTTAAGCGAGCATTTAAGTATTTATACCTGATTCAAATATAAAGCTGGACCCTCAGACTGCAGGAGGAGACGTGATATTGTTTAAATACGGGGATGATGATGATGACGATGATGATGCACCTATTCAGACTGTCTCTTCTGGAAGATGCTCATGTTCTTGTAACAAGACAGAACACAACAAGTCAGTTGTGTAACAAATGAAAAAAGAGACATCGAGAGGGACGATCAAACACTTTCTCCCCTCTGCACAGCTGGTTAACCACAGTGTGAAGAGGGTTCGATTGTCAGACACAACTCCCCCAATCACACACAGGAAAAGTGTGTGTGCGTGTTTGTTTTCCAAAGCTATTCAACTGTCGGATAAGCAGCTCCGATAACAATATTACACTGGCGTACGGGCAGGGCTAGCGCTGCATATAGTATAATAAGGTTGGACTCCAGGGTAGGACCTATAGTGCCCATGAGCCTGACCTCACTTCAGAAGCATTTTATACTTGTGCTTGTTGAAGGAGTGAGTAATTGGACCACGAGTTGAAATAGTTCTATAGGCTGCTGTCGAACAAAAATGAAGCTCATCTTTAAAGCACAGACAGATGAGACAGAGCCAGAGTATCGAGTGTCAACTCCTGAAGCAGACTGTGTGTGATAAGGACACTCCACAACAAATGGACCTTGAGTTGAGGCCAGGAAGCAACCATCAATCTGGACATTGACTTGTCATCAAGTTGAAGAAGTTGAGGGACTCGTATGGTCGCCAAGGCAGCCCAGGCCCGGGAATTAAACCGCAAAAAAAAAACAGAGAATAAACTTCTTAGTCTTTCATTATATCAAAATATAAAGATATTTCACTCCTTGTTACGATCTTTTCTTCCATCCAGCCGCTCATCTGTCACAACTCTGTTCTCACCGTCTGTAGCCTTTGGCTTTTAGAGCCGCCACGTTCAGTTATATAAAAATAAAACCTGTAAGAAAAACCCAACAACGACCTGGTTACCTATGCACACCTAAATACCATGCTGGTTTTTGGGGTTGACACACACATACGTAGCCTATTACAACCATCCAAACCTGAAAGAGGTTACTAATGTACTAACAAGAACATACTGTGGTGGCTGCCTGTGGCTCAGGAGATAGAGCAGGTGATTCACTAACCACAGGGTTGGAGGTTCAGTCTGCAGCTCATCTTGTTCATGTGTCAAAGTGTCCTGATCCCCACTTAGCTCCCTTGTGTGGCAGCTCCGTCGCTATCAGTGTGTGAATAGGTGAAAGACAAACTGTGACTTGTTGGTTTAGGTAGAAAAGTGCTATAATAGTACAATGCATTATCATTTAATCTTCTCACTGGCACAGACTTTTGTTTTTAGTGTCACTGACTCAAAACGAAACTTCACAATCAGAGATACCATCATCTATTTATTTTTGCTCTTTCCCAAGCATTCATCTGATAATTTCTCTCTAAAAGTTGTCATTTTGTTGCGTATAAAGCAGCCCATTGACGTTTGCTTCAGCATTTTCTATTTCTCACCACATTTTCCTCCAGCCAATCAGCAGCAGAGAAGGAGCAGCTGGCTTGAGTTATCACCTGGCAGATCTCCCACCATGCCACAAACAGGACGTGAGAATGAGATGCAGGCAGTAAGACTGGCATGTGTGTGTGTGTGTGTGTGCGTGTGTGTGTTCAGACAGGACGGGAGATTCTCAGTAGGCATCTGCCTCGAAAAAAACCAATGAGCTGACGGCACTCGTCTTCGCTGCACACCTGTCCGTTAATCAAGAGCACAGCACAGAATCGATGCTCACGACTCTCAACTCCTCCTAAACTGCCTGTTGTATTTTCAGTGTGGTGGGACTCAGTGGGAGTCAAACCCCAAACCTTAACACCTTTCAACACTCTGGTAACTGAATCACACAGTCATTACTGCGCCAGCATCTGATTCTGCTGTACCTTTGTGCTTAAGGCTGTTAAAAACAGTCTGTGCCTCTATGTGTGATTTCTGAGCACTGCAGTAAAATTGCAGTCCTATAAATAAGCCTCTCCTCGTTAATACTGAGGGACCGGCACCTAAACCTGATGTTTTAGGTCGCCAAACAGTTTCTTTTGTCGAACTCTACTTCATTTATTGGTTTAGTCAGTGACAAATGTGTTTAATATAACATATCATGACATAACACTGTGTAGATATTCATGGTTTCCAGAGGATAAATCCTGCTGATGCTCATCTCTTAAAAGTTTAACTGTTAACTTTGTCATCGAGGTTGTCCTCCGATTCTGCACTCAACACATGTTTGGAGATGTGTAATGCTTTAGAGTTGACAGGTCTGTTTGAAATAACATGACATTTATGGCAAGATGAAAGTGGTAAAGGAAAGAAGAGGATATATACTGTAAGGAGTTACAGGATCTTACAAATGACTGGAAATTTCAAGTGCATGGCCAAAATGTGAACAACCAGTGCTAACCACATCCCACACTGATGATGTCATGTTCGACTGAAACACCATGCCAACGAGCAATAAATGCTCTAATATATCAATCAACATGAAAAAGCTCACTTTCAAGTTCATGCTTGAGTCTGAGCAGAACAGGTTTAAACACTTTTTCATGCATCACTACATGAAAACACACAACAGTCATGATTCAATCACAGACCCTTCACTGTGCACACCCATCCATGATAGATTTATCTAAGAAGCATCTTCTTCTGCCAGTCTGGGACAGTTGGATTGTTTTATTATACTCTACTCTGTCTGCCCAGTTGGCAAAATGATCCAAGTGGAACAACCCATTAGCATGCCTTCAATCTGTTGCAGCAAATACAGATTTAATTTAGCTGTAGCTTCTCAAGCAAGTCACAATCTAAATTCATATCCATTTATCGTAATTATAGCTCATTTACATATTTATTTGTCGTCTTGGGTTTGTGATTTCATGAATCTTTTTCGCTCCTTTAATGTGTCTGACACTCTCTTGCTCTCTTTTTTTTATTTTTGTAAATTTAGCCTGTTGTGTAAATGTGGCAGCTGTCCTCCACTGCAGTCGATCTTCATCACAGCTCTTATGTCACAAAACAGATGCTTTCAATTTGGTCCTGGAAACTTTCCACTGCTCCTCATCATTTTCTTACAACACTTTACAGAAGGTCCATATAACTCAGCGTCTGTGCTCTGAACAAACAGCTCAATCGGTGTCAGGGGCGTTTTTTTACCTAATCAGGCGGCGAGGCTGTGTAACATTTACGACTGGTCTGTTTCCTGTTATCAATAGGAGTAATACTATATACTGTAGAAAGAATACTGGTTGAGATAGAAAGAAAACAAAAACGAGTGAAGGTTTTCTGCCATCTGAGGAGGCAGCGCCAAATAGTGTGTATTAGTATGTGTGTGCGTGTGTGTGTGTGTGTGTGTGTGTGTGTATGTCGAGTGCCAACAGCTCAGGCATCTTCCCACTCTGACCATAGTTCATCTTACAAGTTTAACGCAGCAGTTATCCCACAGTCCACTGGGCTCCCATCTGCTCCACCCAGCATGCACTCACTAAAACGCTGTGTGCTCGTACATTAAACACATATGCTTACACATATAGACACACACAGCTTGTTGTTTCACCACACACACACACACACACACACTCAGACAGCACACTGACACAGATCGGTGATGTAATCAGAGACGATAACAGCATTTCATTACGACATGTTGATCTTTCATTAAATTATGAAAGCAATCAAAGCCCGTCGCTGATTTCCTCATCAGGAAAATGAATATGAACTCATCATAAAGACGAGAGGAGCAGAGCTGCATGGATTAAACCTCCCACTGTGTCTGTGATGACATGTGAGTGTGAACAGCAGAAGGCCAGAAGCTAAACCTGTAACATTCACCTGTAGGTATAATGAGTGTAAAGAGCATGATTAGCTCGTCTCCATGAATAGAGTTAGTCTCCAATCAACCGCGTCCTTTTTCACCCTATAGGTTTGTGTGCCGTGATTAACTCTGCAGGAGGACAGAAGGCTGAATGTTTTCACCAAAGAAGTTCACTTGGAGAGCAGTGAGTGAGGGGGAAACTCTCAGCTCAGTTTCTGGAAACTTGTCTGTGATGATAAATATGAGAGTGAGTCACAAGTCAAGAGTAACTTCTACAGTCATTGTGAACATTCAACACCAAAAACCATGGATTGGAACATAATTGTGCAAGAAGACTGTATTTAGTTGTATTAGCTTTTACATTGCAGAGTTATGGATTTTATTGTAAATATACGTATATATATAATTTTAATCAGCATCTGATATGAGTATGACCTGCTTGTGGGCAAGCTGAGTGCGTTTCTGTAACTTTTGAACCCAATCAGCACACGCCCTTGAAAACGGATTTGTGTCCTAGTTTCTACATCTACCTGACAAATTAGGCAAAACAGTGAAGCAAGATCAGCCTCCTGTGGAAAGGAATAATTAGAAGGCATCATTATAAAGCGCTTCTACTGTAGCTTTTCAACAAACCACAACAGATTTGACTCTGTTCATGTTCGTGTGTGTGTGTGTGTGTGTGTGTGTGTGTGTCCCTTGTGTCTTTATTAACTGTGAACAAAGCCCTGAAGTGGAGATAAAACTTTAATGGCTGTGAAGTAATCCAACTCCAAACCCACTCATCATCTGACAGAGACACAACGTGACGCACAGCTGCAGAGTCACACTGAGGTTTGGATCTCACGTACGACTTATCAGCAAAGTAAACTGCAGGCTTGATAAGACTGGTAAGAGGGTGTGTGTGCGTGTGTGTGTCTGTGTGTGTGTGTGTGTAAGAGGAGAAGCCATGAATTCATTTACCTCAAACCGAGACATTGGTGTTGGTTAGATGTTGCAGCAGAATGGCAGCAACTAAAAACAAAGATGAGAGGAGAATGAGAGGTAGTTTTTAAAATGACATCCATCACAGTTTTGTCAAAAGACATTGAGACACATTGATCATCATGCAGAATATTAATAGAACTGGTTCAGTCTTAGAGAAAACAAAAGAGACCGATAATGTCTCAGAGGACGAGACGAAGAGAGATCTTCTGTTTTTTCTCATCATCTGTAACTTCACTATCTGCTGTTCAAATACAAATTATACTCCTCAAATCAAACTCACTTTATACTTTTACATTAGCAAAAGCACAGAGCATCAATAGGAACTTATAATAAAGATTTAAAACAACAAACAAAGAAGAAAAATGTGGTTTAAAAGGCCTATAAAAGACAAACATTAATGGCTCTGACTTATCTATTAAGAATTCATATGAGTCATCATCAACACCACCTGGCATTACCATGTGATTGAGTGAGTGATGAAGGGTGGATGGATGGATGAGGATGCCAGAGACACCACAGAGGCTAAAAAGCTTTTTCTGCCCAGACAGAAAATGAACTGGATACAAAGCACTTTTATTACTTTGATGGGCTCATTTATTGATTTTCAAGCCACACACATACCACTCAGCAGGCAACAAACATTTTAGTACAATACACACACATTACTCTACACACTTGACAGCATGGACAAAAAGCGTGGTGTTGTCTTTTGAGCCAGATTAAATTAGGAGACACTGATGTCCTTTCTCGCTTCATATGAGGGATAATAACTCATAAAATGGTGGATGAACTGCACTTATGTGGAGCTTTTAACCCGAGATCAGTACAAAGTGCTTTCCAACGTGTCAACACTGAAGCTGTGCCCGCCATTAAGGACGCTGACGTCTTCTTCGGTATGTTTGTTTGGACTTTAACAACATGGCTGTGAAGTTTGTGACTGACTGACTGACTGTAGTTCATCCATTGGTCAGTCAATCACCACGTGACTGAGTTGGAGATTGCCAATTGGCTGTCTCACTTTCCAAATTTACACTGGATCCTACTCTTTCCATACTGCAACAAAATACTGCTCATTCTTTGCTCAGAGGCGCCCTCCTAAAATTATTTTGATTCTGCCACCACTGGTTCGTTTCATCATCAATATCTACACTGACCTTCAGTTTCCCTTAATACATGTTTAGTCATCATGATTTACAAACATAAATAGTGTGTAATATTTGGCGAGGTTTAATGGCAAAATCTGAATGTACTACCCATGAATATATTTGTATAAGTGTATAATCACTATAAAATAAAATTTGTTTGGTTTCGTAGCCTTATAATTATTCTTTTATATACATATAGCAAGTGTCTTGCTTAGAGAGTCGCCATCTTGTGTCACCATGTTTGTATTGGCAGGCAGCCCAAACAGATTAATAACGGCGCATAAATAAACCAACAAAGAATAAGGCGGAAGGAAAGAAGAAAAAGGAGGAAACAGCAGAGAGAGTGAGTTGGTATCGGTAGAGAATAGTGAGACGTTTTTGAGTCATAAACATGAGAGTTTGTGAAGGGATCAACAATGCACACGTTTTTTTTGTCCTCTGAGGCCACCGTCACTTTGCCGACGGGAGGGGTGAGCGTGCGCGAGCCAGTGAGCGATGCAAACTAGAATCTGAACACTATAGATGTCAAGGTTTTCCCCCCATTTTACATAGTGGACCTTTAAGAAACCAGAATGCTTGTCAAATACCACATCCAAAAATGCACATGGCTGAAAAGTTCATCTTTGTTTGTAGCATCTTTATATGAATCGGCCAACTACATATGTGCATTTCATTCAATTCCAACTGGTGCTGGATAAAATATTTCAAAAAACATTCCCATATATCTATACTGTATGTACAGTATATACTGTAGGGTATATGTAAAATCAGTGAGGTGCCCCTTAAACAGACAATTCCCTTCACCCACCTCCAGTCGTCTTTGTGCTGCTGTATATTAATGCTTCCCTTGATATTTCTGTTGTGGCTCCAGGTCCATTAGATTATTCTACACTGGAGTCTCAATCTGACTTTGTTTGCATAAGTTAAAACCTACTGTAGCTGCAGGCGACGAGACATGATGAGCTGAACCAGAGATTTGTGTCTGAGGTTTCAATTTTATCTGAATAATTCGACAGGACTCTATAAAGGTCATGGATTATTTAACTTCCCTCTAGGCCACAATTGTCCATTCAGTCTACCAGTTCATTTTTCTTCTGCATACATAATAAAAACACAACATAGAAACTTTCACAATAAACTTCTTTATCGACGCTTGCCATCCAAATCTGTCAGCTAACGGAACACAGTTTAGCCGTTTAACATATCGTGGACTTTGCTTTCCATCTTTGATTCTCAACATTTGCTGCCTCCTACTCTGCTACTGAAGGTCTGCTTTGTCAAAATGACATCCACTGTTGTTTCTACCAATGACAAACGAGCTTTAGATCTACATGCTGCTCATCACTCTCCTGCAGCCTCTTTAACTAAACATGCACGTCTCTGTGGAAAAGCAACCTGCGCACCTCCCCAAAGCCAACAGTAAACAAGCCCTGCTGCTCACATGCTGGAGGCAGATCTTTGATTACACATTCAGATAACATAAGTATGACATGTGGGATTGGCCATTAAAAGGTAAAGGAATGTGGTGGAGAGTGACAGGGATGTTACTCCCGAATCTTAATCTTGAATCTTAACACAAAACTCTACAACAGTTTCAGTTTTGTGTGACTGAATTGAATGAATTCAAATATTGTTGATTTAATGTTTATTTAATGGAGAACAGACACTTCACTTCAGGGTTCTCCTCCCTCTACCAATGTTTTTGTTGGCACAATATCTCAGATTCTTGTGCACAGATTTCAGAAAAATGTTACTTCTGTCCCTGCTCAGTTTTATCTTAAATATAATTAATTTTGACATGTCACAGTAATAAAATCAATGAGGGATGAATTCCATTAAGCTGCTACAGTTTTCTGCCCTTGGTATTGTTCATGCTGGTCACTGTCTCACTTTAACACACTTTAACAGAGCCAAGTCTCTGTAAATGTTATTATAGTGGGAGGGTCGGGAAAATGCTTTTCCTTGAGTCTTTATCCCCCGTTTCAAAATGTTCTTTAACAACTTTAATTAACTGTGACTGTGAAAGGGAAAGTAAAGTGTCTTGAAGCCTCGGTAATGTGACATATCGAGTACCAGGGAATATGAACTCATTTACTTTAGAGTTGAATCATTCAATTTTGTTGCTCCAAAGGTTCTCAAGAAGTTTTTTAATCAGCTTTCTATGAATCATTAGTTTCTTTAGCTCCCAGACCCACGCATAACAAAAATTCAAGCTCTGTGATTGGACGTTTCTTAAGCAAATGCACTTTGGGAGTTGAAGTCGGTTTCTTCCCTTCCTACGTTTTTATGGATTGAAGATTCATTCAGTTCCATGCAGATTCAGGCCTATAGAAATGCTTCCAGCTGTCATGTAATAATGTCGATGAAAGAAATGAATGGGACTCTCACTTCCAGAACCAGAGGCGCCCCAAAATAGCTCCTCCAACGACTGTCAAAATGTCATCTGTGAAACAGGCCTATTATTGAAATATCAAAGTTAACGAATTGTGCAGCTTTGACAGAAGTGTGTGCAATCTGAGATATCCCTCCTTGTATCTCACTGTATTCGTTATTTCTTTTGCCTCTAAGAAAAAAAAAAAAACCTAGAGTAGATCTTTGATGATTTCCGCAGTGTGCCGGCCTGGAAACCCTCTGCCTCCTGATCTGCTCCACAGCAGTCTGCCAGAACCTTTTTTGATCACAGCATCTTCCCAGCTTCAAGATGCTCTTTGACAGCGTCAGCCTCTGACAGCAGCCGTGACATTTTGGTCAGTTTCTTTTTAAAGAAGTCTCTCAGTTATTAAAACAGTGACACAGCCTGCCTTTTCTCTCTTTCTGTTTCGCTGCTGTCAAATTAGGACAACAACAACACATTGTGTTCAACCAGATCTCATTAATCATAGACCACACACTTACTTATCTCATGTAAATAACAATTTAAACACTGTTTTCTGTTTAGTTGGACCAGCTTAACGGAGCAAGGCCATTAATAATGTCATCAGCTTAATGCCTGCTGTGTGGTAGGTGTATTTAGGCCCCTAATTGGTGAGCTCTCAGGTCCTAATGAGGGTATAATTAGTGCTTCATTGAAGGCTCGTGCATTAGGAAGGTCAACCAGTGAAG
This sequence comes from Trachurus japonicus, assembly GCF_045865225.1. Classification (NCBI taxonomy): domain Eukaryota; kingdom Metazoa; phylum Chordata; class Actinopteri; order Carangiformes; family Carangidae; genus Trachurus; species Trachurus japonicus. Next base: position 22,073,673 of record NC_140910.1, read on the forward strand.
GTCTCATGATAAAACATGCAGTGCTCAACACTAACACAAACTGTTCTTTCTACAAGTAATTTGTTCATTTTTAGAGCAAAAGATGGCAAATTGGAGAATGGAGAATACGTTCTGATTAAATAAATTCAAAGCAGCGTGCTCTGTGTGGTGGTGCAGCCGCGTCATGCTGAGCGAGTGCGTGCAGATTGAGCCGAGCGCTCCCCTCTTCCCCAGCACAGAGGAGTCTGTCTGTAATCATTAACTACCTCAGCAGCGGTGTCCTTAAATTCAACAATCAAACCACCATAAAGTGAACACCCAAGGCGTCTTGTGATGCCGTCCTCGTGGTGACGCACAGCAGATAGAAGATAGGCTTGTTTAAACCAGAGCTGATAAGGTCTGCAAAAGAGTCTGAGCAACGTTCAAGAGCTCCACTGTGGAGGGAAAAGGACTGAGAGCGTGATCCCCCCACCCCCCTACACACACACACACAGGGCTCTATCATTATAAACTATGGCTTAGCTCTAATTCAAATAGAATAATATTTAGAATATATTAGAATAATATTCTAATAATAGAGTATTAAACTTATATTTATAGAGAAAGTATGCTCACCCGTTCTCTAACTGTCAATAGAAAGTTGTCAGTCAACTTTAGCAAAGTAACTGCTGCAGCAGAGAAACGGTCTGGGTAAAACACATTCTTCTTACCCTTCCCCATTTTTTGTTAAACAAAGAATAATATAATGCGTGTGAGCTTTAGAGGTGCTGGTGGGTGGATTGTTTTACTTTTGGACAGATCCAGACTAGCTACCTGTATCTGTTTGTTTAAGCTGAACTAACCAGGTGTCTGCTGCATGGAGCTACATATACATCACACACATGCAGACATGGGTGGTGTCGACTTTCGACCTTTTAAATGTTAGACTTCAGTTTTTCTTGAACGTTTAGCTGCTGTAGACTTTTAGTTGTCATTTAACTGCTACAACATGATTTTGTATTCAGCTCCTTCACATTGCAAATGTCACTTTATCTGAGTGTACTTTCACATCCACCGTCACTTCATCTGTGCTCTTCTCAGTTCAAGGCGACATGTCTCTTTTTTTTTTATAACATTAATTTCATCTTTTATTTATATCTGTTGATTTGATTTGAATTAAATGTTGTTGTTGTGTGCTAAAAACAGTAGCGCATGTTAAGTTAACATTTAACTAGTTTCAAGAGCGTATAACAAGAGCTGTCTGACCTCCACTGTGACCAAATGTCTGTGTATCATACAGGAAAGGGCTCAGCTATAATAAACACATGTGGGTTTTCCACCGAACAGTGAGTGAGTGTTACTCAGACGTCAAACTCTAACAGAGGATAAAGTACCTTGTTCAGCTACGGGTGGATAGTAATGACTGAAGGGCCACGGTGAGTCACAGTCTATCTCTACAGGTGTGTTTCTTCTCTGTTTTCTCTTCTGGTTTGCTCTCTGCCCTAGTCGTACTTCCTCAGACTCATCTCAGCTCAGTCTGCTCTTACTTCTGGTTCTGAGTTTCACCCCTCTGCGTTTTCAAGTCACAATCTCCAACCTCCAGTTTGTCCTGTTGTTTCATCACTGCCTCCAAAACACACACACACACAGCTACACATGCGATCTGAGCACCACAAGGAATGTTGCAAAAGCCACAACAAATTGCCTCACTCCTCGTGAAACTGAAAACAAAAATGCTGCTGATGTGACAAACTTGAAAAACTGACAAACCAAATCTCTTTTAGTCACCTCCTCCTCCTCCTCCTCCTCCTCCTCCTCCCCTTATTCTTCTCACCGGTGATTTCTGAGGAAGTTGCAAGACAAAACCACTTTTTGGTTAAATTACTTAGTGAGTCACGCAAGAAGCAGACGAAAGCAGATTTAGGCTTTAGGCTCTGGAAATGTTTGCAGATGAAAGAGGCTGAGATTGTGATGGATGATAAGAACAGCCGTATAGCGCTGGAGGAGGATGCCATCTAATGGACGCCAACAGAACAGGCACGCTCGGCTTTTCTGTGCGTGTTGTTAAACTGATGACACTGAAGGATTCACAAAGTTTCCCACGATAAAGAAACGGCTCAGACAGAACAGGGTTTAACCCTGCAGAGACCTCTCAAGGCTCCGTGCTGAATTATGTAACTCCATGGGTGGATGGCTAGAGGCTGGAAACAATCACTGCTGGTCCGACAAAAACATTTCATAACTCACGACTTCACAAATGACATGAACACATCAACCGTCCCTGACTTCTTTTAGACGGATGAGTTATCACTGAACCTTTCTTTGAATGCGTGGATTTTTATTCAGACACGTTTTCTTGCTCAAAAAACAGCTAAATCCCATCTTGGATTTAACCCATAAAGCTGAAGGAAAACAACATTTGCAAGTCCAATGGGGAACATGCTGAAAACACATTGAATTCAAACAGGCTAAACACAGTCAGGACAAGTCTCTTCACGCTGAATCCAGAGAGAAATATGTAATAATAATTCTTCCTCTTTGACATACAATTTGGAAAATGTGTGAGTGTGTGTGAAAGAAAGAGACACACAGTCATACAGAAATGACGATATAGCAAACAGAAGAAATGATGATAGCAAGATTAAATGAGATCAGATGTTTCGGCTAAATCTTTCCCTCTTCCCTTTAAGGCACAAATAAAATTTAAAAAAAAAAAAGAACGGAAGGGATCAGACTTTGTCAAAATGTGGAGAGACAGTGTCCCTGACCATCTGTGTGGGGGGTTATAAAGACAGAATGAAGGAAGCAGATATGGAGGAAGGAAGCAGATAAAGACAGGAGGAGGGAACGCATAAATATTTTGGGGAAATACATTCCATGTTGGTTCGGTCATGAAGCTGAATTATTCCAGCGGCTTCTCGGAGATGACCACGGCTTACATTACATCAAATACAGGACCACACAACACAGTGACTGGAGACTACTGCAACTGATACTAATGAATACGTGCTGCACTGATGTTATGATAAACACCACAGAGGATATTATACAAATATCAGTGCAGGGCGAGGCCATGTGGGAGTATTAACAATGATCCATAAATCCTGGGAAGAATTTCCATTCAAGTGTATCATGTTTTTTTTTTTTTAAAGGCATATTATGGGAATATTAAAGAAAACACACTAAAATACAACACAAACACTTTATCAAAGTATGTATAGTGTTTAAAAGTGATTGGCTTTTGCATTCATTGAGATAACATCCCTCAAAAAATCAATGTTAAGTGTCACAGACAAGGCTTCATGACCCTATAGGAACTAAACAGGTTGTACAAGTTTCTCATAGAGACATCAGTGCTTTTAAGGAACTTAGCTCCGCAGCTTTCTCACACTGTTTTCATGGGATAGTTACGTTGTTTACACACATCAACCGCATCTACGAGCGCATCTACCGCCACTGATGTGACACTTTGGTGTTATTATGATACGTGTTAAAAGTCTCATTTGTTTTAAAACTCACCTCAAGAGACCGAGCGTCTTCTCTCGCGGGGCTTTTTTTCCTCGCAGGTAAAATGCTGCTCCACCAGCTCGGAGGTGTGTGTGTGTCTGTGTCTGTGTGTGTGTGTGTCAGGTAACGCTGCTACACTTATCGCCGTTGTCCATTTTTTATTGCTGCAACTTAAGTTCCTTAGTTAGTAGACTTCAAACTCTGCGACATGCTGAGCGACGTGCCCCGAGCGTCACCGTGACGTCGGCCGTCGGGGGGGTCACATGACAGGAAACGTGGCGGTAGGACGTAAACAACTTTACTACACTAACCACGAGGTTTGCTGAAGCAGCGCTTTACTGGCGCCCTCTGCTCAGCATCGGCCCTGGTGTTACATCCAGTAAATGAAATGACACTTCACACCTCACGCATGCTGATCTGTCCTTTTGTCTGCCTATCTGAGGTTTATTTAGGTCACAAAGGCGTGTGTCGTCTTTTTCTCCATTAGTCATATTTTGACCTTCAGTCCCCAGTTTATGGCTCACAGCCACTTTATTAATACAATGTATAGTCCTGACTCAAAGAGTGTGGACTCTAGTCGGGCTATTCAGTATTGTAAAATGCCAAGTTGGTAGTCTAAATGAATATATTGCACTTTTGATGTGTCCGATCTGCAAGGGCAGGTGAATATTTCTCAAGTAGCTGTGTGTGTGTATTCAACATTGACTGTGTAGGCCTATTCAACATTAGTAAATGCAGAAATGAGTTCATTCAGATTTGACAGAGTCTAAACACTGAAGTGAAGTTGTCTGTCCAGTATGAGGACTGTAAAAGTGACCGTGCCTGCAAAAATAGGCTATTGAGTCTCAAGCAAAAGTCTGTGTATGTTTTGAATAATGTGTGCATGTGGAAGTTATAAAAATAGCCATCAAGGTGGTCCACAGACAAGAAAACTATCTGCATGGCGAGGAAATAACACCTTTTTTCTTTTTCTTTTTTACTGTGTAGTGAGTCAAGAGTGCTGCAGGATGTACGTTTCCTCCATGACCATAACCTCAGAGAACTAACCTCAAGATGCCAACCAAGATTCAAAGACAGTTACAGGCTACAAGTCACACTGTGCAAAAAACATAGTTTGGACAAAAAAAAAAGTTCAACATAGTTTTGGGCACAAAAATCAGCCTTTAAATCAAAATTGTGGAGAAAAGTGAAAATTTAAAAAAGAAAAAAAAGAAAAGAAAAAAAGAACAGCTCAGGCCCCAAGGTCACAAACTCATTCACAAACATGGTGCTTGCTTTAGGTTTGGCATACACAGGCATTTATTGATGATCCCTCTGTTGAAGGAAGTAACAGGGAGAATGCTGAGCAGCTGAGGTTTGCAGTGACGGCCTGAGAGAGAGTGTCACCAGGGTAGATAAAAAGTTTTGGCTGATCTCTTTTTGTATCGATCATTTTTTTGTTGAGAAGGAAAATAAGGACAAGAAAATGCATTATTAAAGATCAATCCATTTACAGTCCTCATATGTTAGATGGAAATAATGTTTGTTGTTAGATGCAATTCCCTTGTGCTCACAAATGTTATCAAAAATATCTCAGTAGGTGAGTGAGGTTACACACCCAGCAAGACTAAGCCCATAATCAGATCAGACACACATCCAGTTTGACCACACGGAGACACAGGCATCCAGTGGCTCTTACCTTTTTCGGTAATCGACGCGATCAAACCCTGCAACCAACATGCTTTATCGCTGGAGTCTGAGTCTCCTATCTGGGGAAACTTGATATGTTCAAGTGTGGCTGACAGCAGGTTTGTGGGAGTTGCATCTCCTGTCCTGCACAAAGTGTACTGTAGGTCAGGGACCTGACAAACACATTACCAAAATACAACACATTAAAAGAAAGGAGAACAAGAAGAAGAGGCACATTTGGGGAATATTCCTTTTATTTCATTGAAAACATTAAAATGATGTACTTTACATTTCCCTGATGGTAAATGCATAAGGCTGGGGTAAAACTCTTACTGTTTACCTGAGCATTTAAACACTGTGTAATATGATAGAATATGTATATGAAAGAAGAAAGTACCAGTAGATTCAATATTTCATTCTTGGAAGAGGAAGGCTCTGTGTGTTGGTCATCGATAGAGAAAGCTGTATGTTGGATTAAATTAAGCAAAAATAAAATTCAGTAAAAGGTCAGAATGACATTTTAACAGAGGGATAAAAACAATATACCGAACAGTTGTAGACAGATCTTCACCTGATATTTCCTGGCCATAAATGCAGCATGCTGAAATTTACTGAAGGCAGTGACAAGTGAAAATAAAATTATAGTCTTGTTTTATCTTCTGTCTTCATGACTGAAGAACAACTGAAGAATGTTTTTACAGTCTTTCCAAGGATCTTAATTTTTCTTTTCAATTTGAAAAAACGCAGAAAAAGTTTTTCCAGGTAGAAATAAAAACATTGTCATTTCTTGTAAGACTCATTCTGGCCACAAGCAGCTTGAGTGCACCACTACCCCTACCCCACTAGCTGTGGGCTATGATGAGCAATGGAGTCCACATATTAGGCAAGTGTTGAATGAGTGAATCAGCTAGGAGGTTGAAGGCCATTTTGTTTTCCTTGACCATAAAAAAGAAAGAAAGATTTTCTAGGACTCTGAGAATTGTCTATAGGACTTAAACTACAATCTGCAGTGGAGTTCCCAGGCCAGAGAAGACATTATTTATATATCAACGATGATAATAAATAATAGGATTTTCACATGCACTTGTATATTGTAATCTTAAATGATTTTAACCCCAAATAAATTTGGATTTTAATTGCCCAAAATGTATGCACATGCACATACGTTAATTTCTTGTGGACTTTCAATGTATCTTCTATTTTCATGACATGCAGGTGTGCATATCATTATGGAAATACAAAACATGGTAAAAGTAAGGGTGCATGAATTATAAGTGCTTATGTTGAAGACATATGTCACAATCTCACTAACACCATGTCATTCATCTGGGAAACATGACATTTACATTTCTAATTTCTAGGCTGAAGAAACAGGGGATAAACTCCAGAGCCTAAATCAGCAGAATTACAGACATATTAACAGGTCAAAGGTTTAAATCTACGGCAGAAACATTTCACCATCAGTGACAAAAGTGCTTTGTAAAGAAATAAGAGCCTAAAAGAAAACCATAAAAGTTGTCTTTTTCTTGTGTTCCTAAAGTCAGAGTCTCTGCTGGTGTGGACGACTTGTCTGTTTTTGTGTTCAGAAACATCAGACTCCCACAGCAGACCAGACTCCTCCTGGACTCTGGTGTCTGATGAAGTCTCCTCTTTCATTTCGAGTACTGGGCAAAAGGAGAGTGTTCATTGACTTTGCTCTGCAGAGATGAAAGAGAGACACAGTAAAGAGAAGGGTTAAGAGAAAGAAACAACCCCTAATAACCTGCGACTTGATGCCGATGTCTGTACTGGACGTGTGATATTACAAACCTACTCTACCAAACTGAACAAAGTTTTACAGTGAGTGGGTGCGTATAACTGCTACAGTGCCACATTTCAGTCCTTCAAGACATCCACCTTAAATAAACAGTGAAGCTGAGCAACAGCAGGGTACAGAATCTTCTTCTCTCAAGACCGACACTGACACTTTCCAACATACCTGAGATAGTTGGCGAATATTGTGAATATTCCCCTTGAAAAAATCTGGTAAATGTTAAAATGTGTTTGATTTTTGTTGAAGAGCTCCGCAGGCAAGGAAAATGAAATTCAACATGCCATAAAATTCCTTTGTGTTTTGTTAGTTTTTTAAAGGCACAAATCTTTTTAAACACTGTGTATTTGATTTTCTCATACAAATAAATATAAACAAAAATGTTTTGTCCTTTCTCGGGCAGAAAAAGATATAAGCAATATTAAAATAAACCAAGTTTGTTGACATACTGCAAGAAATTTAATCCATTCGATTCTTATTAAAAAATAGTCCACCAACAACAAGACCTACTGCAATAGTCTGGTCCCTCACTTGTTTTTGGTGTGTGTGTGTTTTTTTTAAAGGTAACAGGTCCAGTCACTTATTAAACCTATAAGTTATATTTAGACTCAAATATTGTTAATAATGAGCTGTGGTTTACATTGTACACTCTGTTCTAACCCAATGCAATGTCCTGAACATGTTTTACAGCATCTGCAGTCGTGTGGCAATAAAGATTTATAGACAGCTGCCAACAGGTCTCAATGGGGTGTTTTGCTTTTACTTCTGCAGAGACATTGTCTCATTTATGAGAAGCCCTGATTCTTAGTTACACTTTCACTTAAATCATTTAGGGTCTGTGAATACTTGCTGACACGCTGATGGAGAGCCAATGATAAACTTTCGTTTCCCAATGAGGTGCTTAGTGGTCACACGTTCACCATACACTGACCTGTTTGTTAAGACTTGAAGTCAGCTTTCCTGTTGTGTAAAAAATAAGAGAGCAACAAACCACTGTGCTCACTGCTGAGGGGAAAGGAAGAAATGACACATCCACTGCTTTAAATGCAAGCCTTCACACACTGCCAGGGTTCACAGTTCAGTATATGAAGTGAGACTAATGTACTGCTGCCAAGTTACACCTTGTGTGTGTTGTTGGTGTTGCCCCCTGCTGGTGTAGATACAAAAGGGTTGCACACACCAGGAAAAACCTTTCAATATTATTTTTGTCATATCATTGTTTACTGTGTTTTTCCCTTTGGGTTTTTAGTTTCATGCATTTTATTTGTTAGTTTCCTTCTTGCCTTGTCTAAATGTGGTTGCAACTGGACAAGATGCTCAAGTGTTATGCAAGTTTGTGTCATGTGAAAATGGCATTACATAAATACACTGCCCGTCCCAAAAAAAAGTCACCACTTGGATTTAACTAAGCTAAAAGGTAAGAGCCTCCCATTGGATAATTACTGCATGGATGATTATGTTATTAAGTTATTTAACCCTAACTGATGCAGTCTCATTTCTTAAACAACCATGTTGGAAGACGCACTCTGTGGTCGTGGAGAAGATGTTAATCAGTTTCAGAAGGGTCAAATAAAATAAAACATCTAAGGAGATTGCTGAGACTACTAAAATTGGGTTAAGAACTGTCCAACGCATTATTAAAGACTGAAAGGACAGTGGGGAACCATCATCTTCAAGGAAGAAAAGTGGTCCAACGTGACCACAGAGTCCAGTCCTTAACCCACTGAGAATATTTGAAAAATGAATGCAACTCTGGACGGAAATAAATGTTGTGACATTGCAGATATTGAATCAATGCCACATCAAATACGTGTGGAAATCAAAGCTAAAGGCGGTCCAACGAAATATTAGAGTGTGTGACTTTTTTTTTTGGACGGGCAGTGTATAAAACAGTACGTTTTCTAACTCACCATTGGCACATCTTCAAGTCTTTCAAAGTTGGGTCTTGATGATCTGACACATTTCACAGTGGCGACCACCAGCACGAGGGCGAGGATAATACAGAAGATGCAGATGATGGCCACGAGGCCGGGGTTTTCTGCCAAGTCACCTTTTTGTTGATCGTGTGAAACACCTGAAGAAGACACAATCACATCATGAGCTCCTTAACAGATGAAATTGTGACCACTGGATGAAAATATCATCACCTCCATCCCAGAAATGACACAGATACATTTCATCTCAGTGTGGACAGATGGTGGTGTCGGATGATAAGTTAACCTTTGGCTCTGACCTGGGCTGGTCGTGTTCACGGTGGTTCCGGTGTTGTTCGGCGAAGCTGAGGCCTGTGGGGTTGTCGACCCGTGGGAAACTGTATCGTTGGGCGTCTGGTTGGTCATTGTAGTCTCAGAAGGACGACTGGTCTGGGTCTCACTTGTCGTACTGGGTGTTTTTTGAGAAGTCGGCGGTGGTGGTGATGATGACATTTTTTCTGAAGTGACTGAAGATATACTCGGGTGCATGGTAGTTGGATGCTGCGTTGTGGCAGTTTTCGTAGCTGATGAAGTGACATCAGTTTTCGTTATCGCTGACGAAGTAGTGGTGGGATTAGCATCTGTGGTTGAACTTGTCACAGGTTGAGTTTCAGGGGCAGTGGGGGCGGTACCTGCAGAGAGACAAATCGCAATAAGTGATCAGACCTAATGGAGATAAGGCTGGAAAGAGTGTATTTGTAGGCCTTTCAAAGGCAAAGCTGAAATTTTATACTAAAAGCAGAGACACAGCGGATACAGAGACACAGCGGATGCACAGACAGCGGCTGTGGATCAACCTTAAGTCACAAAACTAATAGAAAAACTCCATACAGCTAAACTGAACTGAAAAAGAATAATTCCAGGAAGTGATTCAGTTTAGTTTGTTCACTTAAAAGATTCATTCTTATAAATAAATTGTTTGCAGATGACAAAACATGGTACATCACTGAAGTTCCACCACTGAACATCAACAAAGGCTTCACCGTCAGGTGGTGTTGACAAAAAGTGTTAATGTTATTGTGTTAATTAAGTGTTAATGCTGAACTTGCATCATTTATTTAAAGCTCTTGTTGTAGGCTTTAAAAAAACAAAAAAAAAAAAAAACATGTTTTATTTTCCAGAGGATCCTTGCTGTGAACCAATTTACAGTTTCCTCAGACTCTTGTAACCATGTGGATTAAACCTGTTTCTACGGATAGCTGGAATTGATTTACTTACATCCAAAACACAAGTAAAATGTATGTTGAAATAGAGCAAGTTGGCAGAAGAACTAAACTATGTCAATAGAGGAAGCATCCACTGGTGAAGACTGTGTGGTATGACCGAAAGTCACAGCTTGAAAATCAAACTTGAGGTGACGGTGACATTTTGTCTGTAGGGGCTGTATAGTAACAGTCCTGTGTTTGGTAGCTGTAAGGTGTCACTGGTGGTTTTCACAGTAGATGAAACAACATAGTTTTTCCTTATCACGGCCAAGGTGACTCCTGTCATTAGGTCTATGTCTTACTTTGAGATTTAGCCGAGACTGTTGACTGTGCTCAGTGAGGTAGAATTAATTAAAAGCCTGTAAGGTAATGATTTGTGGTCGCTCGTAACGCAGGTGGAACGCTAGTATTGTGTATGTGTGTGTGCATTTATGTGTTTGCATAAGTATCAGACACCGCAGTAAGTTTAACCAAGGAGCTCTCTCACTGATCAAATATTTGCATCAGCTTCCCCCCAGACGTGACCTTCCCATTTCCTTTAACGTCCTATGATTTACTGTTCGCAGTTCATATTTCACCATTGTTAAGTATATTGGATAAAATGCTGAGTGACAAACTTTGACATGGATTTAAGAGCAAAACATGTGCTTGAATAAAAAAGTTTTTTTATTACTGTAAGAAAGGTTTTTTTTTAACAAAACCCTGGCCTCAACTACTGATGAATGTTTTAATTCTAAGGTGTCAAAACTGTTAAAAAATAGAAGTATTTCCTGCATATTGAGGGAAAACCTGCAACCAGACTACCTCAGACAAACCGACTGAACCTCCCACTCACAGCAGTAAGTTTCCTGTTTGCATAACTTTGCATCTTTACAAGACTTAAACCTAACGTTTAGGCAAATTGTCAAACAAGCAAACCAACAGTGAAAGCGTGAAATATTGACTTACTTCTAGAAACTGTCACAGCAAACAGGAACACCAACACCAACACCACAGTGAGGTGCATCGCTGCAGGCATGTTGAGACAGGGAAAAGACTGACAATCATCACGGCTACGATCAACCACACACAGACGCACAAGCGCATTACATCCTTGACAGCAGGATGTGTTGAGCACCGGAGGAGGAGTGCTCTAAAAGTTGGGTTGGTGCATATCAAACCTTTCATCAATGTTTAAACAGGGCTCTGTGTTTGCTAAAAGCTCCATTCTGCTATTGTTATTCAGACCAATGCAGCCTGCAGGTTTCATTTCTAACACATTCAGATGACATTTAAGTTACATTTATGTATTACTGCTGCTGGGTGCTCGAACGTGTGATGATCCAAATTACCCCAAGGTGAACACTGAAGCTTTTTTTCTGTTGCATATAACTTGATGTCTTATTTTCTGTGCAGAAGAAAGATGACGGAAAAGATAAAAAAAAAAAATTAAAAAAACATAACCATGATTTATGTTAAATGCAATTTATTTTACATTATTTGCTAAATTTCAAGTTGTTTTATTTTCTCGCTGCCATGTTTTTTTTTAAATAAATTAAACTGATCGTAAAATTCAACAATAAAAAAAGCAAAAACAATAAAACCAGTATAATAAAATTTCATGTAAGTCATTACAGACCTCTGACACATAAAAGGTGCATATTTCCTGTTGACACAATTTCTGCAGTTTATTATTATCACGGAAACTGATTATGGTCTGAACTGCCAAAACTAAACTGGAGATATGGAGTACAGAGTATCATGAAATTTTTACAGTCACTGCTGTAAAACTACCGTTTGAAAATACTGTTAAGTAATTTCACATCTTCAGTCCATCAGGAATTCAGTTATACAGTTTAGGATTCTGTGAAATATAAAATATAGACCTTCTTATATTTAACAATAACCAGGTTATAGTTTCACAATCATGCAGCATCGCATAGGGACCTCAAAGAGATAAACTGAAGACCAGGTAGAGATCATTTGGCGTATAGCACTGACACTGGACCACATATTAAGGCAAAGGTTATTACAGGTAAGATCGGTTGGCATTAAAAACACAGCAGCTGTTTCACATCAATAAGTATTCTTACATATCAAACCAGAAAATAAAATAAAAAAGATTGAAACAAAAGGAATGATACTCTGTTAGATTTGAGCTATTCAAAAGTTTGGGTACAACAACACAACAAAGACAATACTTTGTTTAGAAGTTAACTGTCTGTGGGCGTCATCAGCCTCCCACTTTAACCAACCCAACAACTGGAAAGTGGATTCAGTTGCAGTGGTTTAGGGCAGTGAAGCAGCTTTTTCTTCCCTGAATGCTCCTACAGGAGTAAACATCAGTCAGACATACAGAGACACAAGGGTGATGTGCTCCAACACCTCAGCATCCACATCCCCTCCGAGTCCAGACAAACACATGGTCGATTTAAACATGAGAGAGGAGTGATTTTGTTGGATGGAGAAAAAACCATCAGAATAATTTAAACTGTAGTGCAGCAGACAATGGTCTTACAGCATCTTGCAAAGGAGGAGACGAATTTAACAGAAACAGCAAAATGTTCTTTTGCTTCCAATGGAAACCTCACAGCTGAGCAGGACCGTTAAGTTTTCTCCTTCAGAGGTTCGGACGCTTCCTTCTTCACATCCACAGCGCTGCTGTCTGACGCCAGGTCAGCGTGCGGACTGTCGTCCTGTCGGCACAACACAAACCAGAACACACAGCAACCTAATCAATATCACATCACTCATTTAACTTATCAGCACGATGAACAACACAATTAATGAGAAAATTACAATACGACTATTTAAAAAAGTAGTTACTCTTATAGTGATTTATTATTTTGCCACTTAAATTACTTGATGTAGTGTAGATAAAAGAGGCACAATGATAAACAAAAACAGTGTTAAAAACATATGATTTTAAATGGTTAAAATAATAATAATGATAATAATTCACACACAAATTTCCCCGCAAGTAACATTTGTAGGTTAATACTTCAGTTAAATAACAAGTGAATTGTGGAAACTATCCAGAACACATTGAGGAGAATATCCCTATATTCACCCATGACACTGACTTACTCTGTGCTTGAGGTAGGAGAGGTACGTGTCCCACCCTAACGTGATAAAGTTGATGTACAGGACGCGATATTTGGGCGAGAGGAAGTAAAAGTTGATCATCTGAGCTGCAGGCCAAACACACCAGTCCGCCTGCCGGGGAAAGAGCAACACTGATTAGCATAAACAAACCCGGACAGATTACCCAGCGCAAACATTGTTAAACTGTGAGAAGAGGAGGGAAGTGCACTCTGTCAGCTGCCCGAGCGAAGAAATCAATCCAGGACTCGGGCCAAACTGGTAAACATGGGCAGTGTCTGGGAGGTTGTATTTGCTCTGTCAGTCACTCTCCAACGAGCCGCCAAGATTTGGAGGAACAGGTGATTTAGAGGAAACCACCATTAATGTAAAAAAAACACGACTGTCAAGAATCAAATCAAATCACAATTAGCGTATCAACTGTTCAGTGGTCATAGATCACTGACTTTGATGTTTTACCACTTTAAGTCAATTCATTGGTTCCCAACCTTTTCTCCCATCCACAACTCCTTCCTGCACAGATGCATCAATAGTATAAAGTGATCAATTTCAGTCTTTTATTTACAAAAATAAACAGCAGTTGCAGGTTTTTGTTTCCATTATCTTTGTTTTTACGTAATTTTGATTATCCAATTGGATGTGTAATTGGGATTTTAAAATGTTGATAAGCACAAATCTAATTTTGATAACATCACAACCTCAGAACAGACAAAGCTCTGTGGACCCCCTGAGAGGGGGGCCTGGACCCCAGGTTGGGAACCAATAATCAGTTTATATACTGAACAATTTGTGCTAAATTTAATGAAATCTCTTAAGGGAATTACTAAGATATCGGGTTCATGAGTAAGGGACAAACCCACATATGGACAACCCAAATTCTTCCAGTTATGACTCTTGCAGGTGTGGAGGTATGAAAAGCTGCCATGTCAACTTTCCATCGAGTGATAAGATGTGATGTGACGATAAGGTGAACGATAAGGTGAATGCGTGAGCATCTCCATCTGCAGGTCCGACCCCGACAGATGTACTTGCCTTATAGAATTCCCAGAACTTGTCTCTGAACTCCTCCCATCCTTCGGAGACGGTGTGCCCCTCCATGACTCCCATGCCTGCAATAAACAAAGTCGTCTGTCAGATGTGCGTCAGTGCCACGCTTCAGAAAAAACAACTTTAGATAAGCTTCGAGGCTGAGGATGGACTCTTATAAAACAATGACTGACGGTCTCAAACACAACATCGGTCAAATTTACAGTTTATCACAGACGACCTTTGGACTCCACCTCTGATATTGACAAACGCCTTCTTTTGTCTTACCTCAGCCATGTCTTTAGGAGCGAACTTTGACTCTGTAGACTGTGTCTTACGTGTATGTGACTCTATGAGTCAACTGCTTGCGTGTTAACACCCTGGTGTACGTTGAGGGTGTGTATGTGTGCGCTGAGAATGGAAAGGAGATGAATTCTTCTGAAAGTCTTCTCACCTATAAAATACCACAAGCCGATGGATGGCGAGGCGATCAGCTGGTCCACCAGGACCTTCTTTCCGACCGTGTGCATCGCTTTGCCCACGTAGACTCTGTCCAACCAGGAGTACCAGTAGTGCAGCAATGGACCCATGGAGCAACCCACTGCAATCATACGACCTGTAGAGGGACAGTGATAAGAGACTGATTGATTAATGGTCTCTTATTCTTTATTAGGAGATTTGAGAGGAGTGACGTCAGAAAAATTAGGCTGAGAGTTTACACTCGTGTTGCTGTTTTGATTCAAAGTACACACAAAGCATACACCCAGGTCTGCTGCACCTGCAACTTAAGTCAGCAGTGAGTCACAAAGTTGCAGAGTGCACTCGTGCATCACTGGAACTACGGCTGACACAGTCATGAAATCTCAGTTGATGATTAATTGCCACACAATTAACTGCAATGAACGATTTAATGCGGATGCCAGTTATTAGAAATGAAGCCACCCGAGATAAACAGTTTATAGTGCTCCACTCATGTGTCAATAAACCATAGCAGAAGAAAGGGGTGCAACGTGATGATGTCATTAAAAGAGCGCCATTCAAGCCTCAAACAGTGGAAAACGACGAGGAAATAGTGATGGAAATATGACGTTTCATCCAGCTGTTTTTATACAGATGAATGGGAATGGATTGTGGACAAAATGCAAAAATAATTGAATTGGCTCAAATAATTGCAAGCAGGCAGCTGTACAGTACAGTATAATAATTGTGACAGGCCTAACTGCAACAAGGTGAGAAGTTCAGACAAGATAAGACACGGAAAATGTTCTTTAAGAAACAAAAATGGGCTCGAAAAACATGTACCCAAAAAAGATTAAAATAATTATGAATCACTATATAAAGACAATGTTTATGGGTGCCATTAATTAGTGGACCATACATGAAGATAACTGAAAGTATCCAGGGAATTAAACATGGTATACTGGAGAGTGGTTGTGTGATAGTAGTTGAAGTAGCAGGTGGTCATTACTCAAATCTAAGAAATTTCCCAGTGGACAAAACTGTTTTGTAGAACTGAGAAGCCACCCAGATGCTGATGCAACTATTGTAGATATATTCATCATCATTAAAAGTGTATTCAACTTAACCTTAGTGTGCAATCATTGTTTGATTTATTACTACAGAAACTGTTTAATTCATCAAAATCACAACTATTGCCAAAAACTAAAAGCCATTACAATACATTCATTTTTTCAGATGCTGATTTCCAAAGCGACTGAGAGCTTTCAGCTTTTGTCAAACCAATCTTTTATGAAGCTACAGCAACTCCTTACAGGTCAGGAAATCTCTAGCGTCTCTTAAATGTCGGCCAAGAGAGGAGTTACTTCATCAGTTTAAGAGAGTCAGGGCCAAACACAGGACGAGTGACTCTGACAAGCTTGTTTTGTCTACACAGGATTGATTAGAAACAGTCTGAGAGGACTTTGACTGAAGGGCTGAATCTGAAGTTGTTCTCTGTGTTGGGATGTCAAAGAACGGAGATCAAAGAGAGATGCAAAAACAGAAGGATGTGAATGTTTGAGGATTGTGGCACAGTTGGTCATTTCATGTGAGTTGTACATTACCTGTTCTGCCCCAGTCTCTGACTTTGCCCGGCTCCCTGCGGATCTCCCGGCTCTGCTGCAGGAGGTCTCCCAGCCCCAGCATGCCTCCTCCACTCAGGGTGTTAGTGAGCAGCAGGTACCGCCCCTGGAAAAGTGGTCGCCAGAAGAACTGTATGCGAACCAAGAACTCTTTACCCGCCTGGGGAAGCATGATGTCTGGACCGCAGAGGACAAACTGTCATCTGCAGAAGAAACATAACTTATTATCTGCTTCAAAATACCACATACAATACAGATGTGCTTGTGCTCAGTGTGTGTGTACAAATGTATTACTTGTCTGTTGATATTGATGTTGGCAATATGCAATACCTTCAACACAACGGTATCAAAATAAAAGTATCTAATATTCCACATGCCCCAGTCACAAAATATCATCACAAAAACATGATAAACAAATAAAACTATACAAGGGCTTCAAACTGCTTTACTATATACACATTTAATATAACATTATTAAAAAAGTAATTTTAAACAACTTTAAATATCTATTCAGATAATTCATTTGGGAATCAGAGGGGACGGCTTCAACAATTCAAGGAAGTGATGATGGTCCCCCCTCTTGGTCCTAAACTGATCAATACAATTCATCAGTGAATGTTTAGTCTCAGTAATAAACCAACTAGTTAATTTCAAAGGTACCACTGTTTTTGTTAAACAGGTGATGATTTTATATTGATATTTTTACATCTTGCTTGTGACTGGACAAATAAAGTGTTTGGTCTCTTCAGGTAATAAATACTGACACAGTTTTGAGATAAGGTTGCATCAGTGCAGCAACAACGATTGCACTTATTGACTTGAGTTGAATTAAATTCAACTTTCACACATTATTTTCTTTAAATTGTGAATAATGTGTTTCTGTTTCTATTCTATTTATATACACCTTGTATTCTATATTGTGTGTGACTGTCTTTAGAGATGACATAAGTTACTGTCAGACAGACGCTGTCGGTACCGAGCAGCAGCCACCGACAACCGTACAAGTGTCACGTTTTCTAACAGGCAAAACACAAGCACTGACACTGACACTGACCTCGGTGTACATACACAAATATATAAATTAATCAATCAATCCAGTTTGTTCTTTACAATAAAAAAGCACATGAACGTTGTTGCGTGAAACAAACCGATGAGTGACGTGAGGTCCAAGCCGGTGCTGCCGCTGAAGTCCGTTTCACAATCGATGCGTGTTTCCCGTCTCCTTCTCCCGGGTTTAACCTTCCCCCGAACAACAACCACTCGTCTTTACGGTGTTTAGCCTGAGTCCCACCTTACTACAAAAACAAATAGTTATATTTACTTACACAAATATTTAACTTTACCTAAGCACTACCTACAATTTACATGCGATGCACAATATCTGAAGGTGGAACAGACTTCGGCACAGGCCCGGTTGACAGTGTTTGGTAAATGTTTGAGCGCCATCTGGTGGCGTGGAGGAACAATGGTCTGCTGCGCTCCCATAGTAAATACTGAAAATGAACTAAATTGTTGTTTTTACATGATTGATTTGAAAATTTGAAATACAAAACATCTATTTATGGGACGGCTTTTCAACAGAGAAGATATTTTACAAACCTATGAGAATTTAATAAGAAATGTGAAACCAAATATTTTTTGTTAGGTTGCCAGATTATGGAAAATTCTCCTCCTCCCCCAGCATGATGTTAATTACAGACCTCTCTGATTAAGTATGTGACCACTTGTTTTTCCTCAGCGGAAACAGCTGCAGTAGGCCTACACCTGGACCAAAATTCATGCTTAAATTCAGATTTACAGTGGCTGACTTGATGGATTGTAAAACTCCTGACAAACTCATTTATGACTGCAGCTGACTAACTTTTGATCATTAGCCACAATGACCCATTATTATTGTCAGACTAACATTTATCACCGTATTCCTCCTTTATAGCAATATCTACAACTTTTTGCTGACATAACATTGCAGTCTGCAGGCGAGTGGCTCCTCCCTGTGTTTCCTCTCTGTACTGCTGAGAATCATGAATAAAAGCAAAACTATCCATCACCATTTTAATTTTTGAGATATGATTGTTATTCTGCAGTTATATGTTACTAACTTTAATATTGCTATGAGTGTACTGCAACATTCCTGTCATGTTGCCGTAACTGTGCAGTCCAGGGTGAACTAAAGATTTTGTTAGAGTGACATTTGTTTTATTTTCATCCCTCTTGTATGGTGGTGGTTGATCTATAGGCAAAAGCTCAATGCTCAACCCAAGAGTTTTAAACAAAGAAATTAGGTAAAAATCCAATGACACTATACTGTTCCTACTTATCTTGGAGTGCCCACATTGCCACCCAATTATTCCAAA
This sequence comes from Trachurus japonicus, assembly GCF_045865225.1. Lineage (NCBI taxonomy): Eukaryota > Metazoa > Chordata > Actinopteri > Carangiformes > Carangidae > Trachurus > Trachurus japonicus. The sequence goes on from NC_140910.1 coordinate 22,092,336, forward strand.
AATAAAACTAAATAGACTATATTATATAGCGGCTATATAATATAGTCTATTTAGTTTTATTTAGTCTATACAAAAAAAAAAAAAAACTCTAAGAAAAAATAGAACACTACAATACTAACTTAAATAGCCAACAAAATTAATCAAGACAAAGAAAATATTCAGGAAAATCTTATATTCAAGACAAATACATATAATAAATACAGCAGACAACACTATTACTATTACTATTACTACTATTACTACACTATTAGTATAATTCATTAAATGTTTATGCAGTGATATTTTTACAGGCATAAGACAAGGGTCCGTTATTGGATGGAAATGGCAGTGGCTACTGCTGACCTCTTGATCAATAATTCAACCACTCAGCCAAAGCTCATCAATAATAAATGACAGGTTGAATATTTGAGGTAGCGTGTTTCAGGACAGTTGTGACGGCGCGTCTCTGGATTTGTCAGACAAGGCCGTCAATCTCCCACACAGCCTCCCCCACCGCCCCACCCACCTGTCACTCATTTTACGTCGACGTTTTCTGCCTGCGTAAAGATGGCGGAATTTCAAAAGGACAGAAATAATTTTCCTTTCAAAATAAAAGAGTTAAGTCGTTTGCATTCAAATGCTGAAACATACGAAGATTCAACCCTGCAAAGAGGTTTCATGTGTGACCCCCCCCCCCCCAAAAAAGAAAGAAAAACTACAAGTATCGATGTAAAAACGTGATTTTACCAGAAATCTCATCAAGCACTTAGCACCTCAAGGCTAGCCACTATATGAGCATATCCGATCCAACCACAAATGCATTGGACGGAGGTAGGCCTACTGCTGCTTATTATTATTTTATATTAGCCTATCCATTACTGTCACTGTATATTTGCTAAATTGATGGGGCTCTTTTTTTTGCATGGACAAAAAAGGACTGAGTGGCAAGGTAAAAAGACATGGAAACCAGTAGTCTGTGGCCTACTATATATGGGCTAATGATAGGCCTATGCTCGTTGTTAGATCACTATCATCAGGCATCATTTTCCATTTTGAATTTGAATTTAAATTTTGAGTTTTATTGGATTTTTGGTTCTGACACTTATGTAGTCTAGTTTGCAAAAAAAAAAAGACAACGCAGGAAGCAAACAGTAAAACAAGGATATCAATACGCATTGCTTCAGAAGAGTGACAGGAAATCAGAAAAATTCTAACTGGCGCCTTATTTGCGCTCCTTTACAGGCTTTTATTTTGAAACTGGTATCCGGATGTAGTGTTGCGCGAGCTTTCTCACTTGACTGTGGTGGTGTTTCTGCGGGTGCTGGACGCGGTGGATAGCAGCTGGATATAAATCTATAAAGGTGGGATTTCTCTCTTTATCTATTTATCGCATAGACATGGAAAAAAATCACAGTTATAATGTTTAAACATGTACATCTTGTATTCATCGTTTGTGTCTGCGTATAGCCTACTGAAATATCAAGAGAAGGATTTCAGATTAAAGAACCAATAGCGTATAGATGCTCGCTGTAGAACAGCTGTTTTCGGTGTGAAAACCCATTATATCGTCTCGGATGTATGAAGTAAATATTATTTGGTGATATGTGTGTGGATGGATGTGTAGGCTGATGCTCGTTTAGTGCATCTCTGGTTTGACTTGAGGCCTGTCCTGCAGGAAAAGGCGTTTCACACCGGCCGATGGTCTGAATAATGAAAAACGGGGGGTAGCCTATAAAAGAATATGGGCTAGGCACAAATAAATATATAAAATCCAAACACCGATATCCATGCAAAACTGTAGGAGCGTAATCAAATGTCATTTTTGACATGCATGTGTCCAATTACCAGTCATTTAGTAGTAGTATTTAGTAGGGTAGATGAGATGAAAAGAGCACCGGGCCTATCGTGCTATAACCTAAGGTCACAGCTGAATTCACCATTAGTCCGAGTGAGGATGATCATAGGAATATAACTGAGATCTAACACATTGTGTTGAGCCATATTTACATGTAAGACCGCTGTGCTCCTTGGTAGCCTTCAACGATATGTGTCAGTACTTTCATATGAATGGGCTTGAAGGTGTGTGCTCGCAATAAACAGAAAAAAAACGACACAGCAAAAGAAAACTGAGAAATTGACTGTATATTTTAGGAGCTCTCAAAAATTCACAATATATTGTTTTATAGTAGCCTATATAACTTTGAAAATAGACATTTTTCTAATGCCCCTATATTGAGTATGGGCTGTACATGGATGAATACTGGCAAATAAATGTTTTGTTCAGGATTTGCAGATTTTGAAATTGGTGTGCAGTTGAGGTGATAGATGAAAGTGTCTGTGTCCTGTGTGTCTGGGGGAGGGGGCATCTGTTGGCTTTAAATCGCCACCCCCAACTGTTTTCAAAGCTACACTGTTGAAAAATTATAATGAAATGATTCAAGCCTCACTGGTCTGTTTGTCTGTAAAGTTAAAAGATGTTGGATACTGCAAACATAAATGGATTACTGAACAGACCTATCTGGCACTGGCCCAGGGGCCCAAAGGATCAGGGGCCTAAACCTCAGTATGAAGTGACTGGAGATATTCATGATTTGTGAGTCAAAGAGCTGAAAACACCCACAGCGAGACACAAAGTGACTGCGAAGAGACTAAAAGAACACACAACGATCACAAACAGATGCAAATAAAAGTCACAGTCAACCGTATAGGCAAAAACAAAGCAAATACAAAGAGACTCAAAGGGAGCACAAAGAGACACAAACGAGTACACAACGATGCCAAACTATCAGAGTGATTATGAGCTCACAGTCTACGAGCCGCATCTGCACTTCCTCTGCTGACGGTAAAGTTACTGGCAGTCAGACCTGAAGGCGAGAGTGACGCATCTGCTGTTTCTCATGGGAAAACAGAGGGGCGACATCCACACTGCCTGTGACGAACACTGCTCAAGTACCAACCAGTGTCAGGCCGGTGCGATGGGTCGATATCTTGTATTGTGTTTTAGATGTTGAACTTCAGAGTCTGAGAGATTCTTGTCTGACCAGTGAAACCCTGTAAAGTATTTATTTACTCGTCATGTCTGCATGTCTAATGGAGCTGCTGCTATTGAAAGAATCATTTTCAGTGAATTGTCTAAAGCTGCTTGAGAAGCATTTTACATATTCATAAGAAAACCAAAACACCCCTGAAATGGAAACAATTCTTGAATTCCTGTAGGTTGTAGAAAGAGAGAGATTAAAACACTGCAATATAAACACAAAATATTGGATATCGGCAGCTTTTGGGCAAAAACTATAAATGATTAGAACTGGTCTAATATGATCTAATATATTACCATAACCAAATATTACGTGACCATTTGAAAGAAACACATTTTGATCAATGTGTTTTTGAAAATTAAAACAAGAGACACATGCAGTAGGACGTATGTGAAGCCTATATTTGTGAAGTAATAATAAACCGGCTCACAAACAGACCCACGTCCTGGATTCACCTGCAGACTCTAGCGCCCAAAACCATCTCTCCCTCATCCTGCCTGCTCCTCGCTCCTCTTTCTGTTTGCTGTGAAAGAAAAAAAAAAAAATGAAGTGATGCTATTTTTAGCTTCCCATCCTCATCTGCATCCCCACGCTTCCTAGAAAAGGAGGCACGTGATTGGTGGAAACAGGGGGAAAAAATGCCGTCTCAGGCAACCTGGGAGCAGGACAGCAGCTGCGCAGCACCACTGCTGTGTTGGTGAGGAGACATCTTCTCTTCTCTGAGACCATTGTGACTTATTGTTTCACAGCAAAGGCTCGTTAGTGATAAATGATACGTCAGGTGATAATCGACTGTGAAACCTTGACGGGAGATTAGATTTATTTTTGAAAGATTTTTGTTTATTAATTTCAACAGGCTGCGGTGAAGTGGTTCACTTTTAGTTTGTAATCCTTAAGATTTTTTAACACATTGGCATCAAAAACCATTAAATACTGAACATTTATTTAGCAAAGAAAGAGAACAGCACTAGTAGGCAGTAAGAAAAGATGCCAGTGGTTTGTGAGAGGGGTCAGAGGTCAAATGGCTGCTGCTGAATTCACTTCTAAACAACTAAGTCCCCTAAACTAAATAGATTTGACTGTTAAGAGTTTTGTGGCAGCTTTGAAATTACCCAAAGGATTGAGGATGGAACGAGTTGTACTTCATTATCCTCACATATGATATCCGCATAAAATGGAAACTGTCCAATTAGGTACAAGTAGCTCAATGTTGCTGTTAAATGCAGCACTTGTACCTATTTGTTCTAATAGAGGAGGCAACGAGATGCATTTGCTTACTGTTGTAAATACGTGTCAAACCTTATTCACATTGTACATCGTTCTGATTGATCTTTAATTTGTGAAGCAGCAACTCTCATTAACAGTTTGAGAGTGATTGACCCCTTGATTAGGAAGCATTAATGCTGCCCTTTCAAAATAAATGTCTGTGTAACTGTGATTAAAAAACAATTAGTAGAAAAAGCAACCAATTGTTTTGATCCGGGGCTGCAAATAACAATTATTTTGATCATTAATTTATCCACAGATAATATACAAAATATTTCCCAGAGCTCACAGTTTGTTCGACCAGCTGCCTAGAACAAGATATTCAGTGAATTATCATGGAAAACTGGGAAATGCTGCATACAGGCTGGTAGAGTCACATGTTTGTCAATCTCGCCTGAAAAATTACCTAAATTATCTAAACTGTCGCCCTTCAACGTTATGACAGCCACCTGCTCACTTGATTGTTACAAATCTATTGATGTAATACCTCCAAGTGCTCATATACTGCCAGTTGTTTGAGTATGTTTGGTGAAAAGTACCATGAATTAACGTTTGAGTGCTTTTTAATGTATCACATAAATAGATCTCATGAATGGTTTCTGATTTCCTCGCTATTGATCTTTTGGCACATGAAATGGATTGTGTTTTTAGATTTCATTTTACATCGATTAGATGATCCCGCCAAGTTAAGCTCAGATGTGCTTTTTCCTCTATGACTGTTTATGTCACCACAGTGTTGTCAGGTGGTGCTGAAGACGCTATCTCAGCAGGTCTGTAACTATCTTTAAGCAGGAAGGTGTTTGGGTGATCTGGAATCAGCTGGGGATAAGCTGTGAGTCTGCAGGAAGCTGGCCAATACTGATTAAATGGGCCCGACTGGCCGGCCACAGCACCACTTAGCTCTGGATCAATCCAGCTCCAGTAGGCCGTCAATCTTCTTTAGGTGACAGGTTTAGGGGAGAGCTTGATGATGTCACTGTCCGGGACTGAAACTCTCAACTCTTAGTCATGATTAAATTAAATTAAATAAGGATAAAAAATATATATATTCCCTCTGGTTATAGAGGGTGGCTTGAAAATCCAGGCAGAGAACTGAAGAGAGGACTAAGATCTGTGTGCTCTTGAGTAAAGCAGATAACACTCAAGAGCCCTCATGGAGACGGATGGACGTTAAATTGCATGTTGGTGATAAAGAGTAGTTTTAGGAAAAGTCCCGTGGTTCACTAACACAGCGTTGTCATAATTTAAGGGCTTTTTAATCGTCATATGCAATGCGTTTTTGCTCATCTTCTATAGAAGTCTCACCACCAGAACTGGCTCGATCGCATCTCAGAAGCATAAAAAAACTGTGTTGGGACAACTAAGGCAGCAAATCCCATGTGAAACTAAACTAACAGCAGCAACCCGGGCAACAGATGTAGACATATGAGTCCATTTGCCAACATTATTATCAATCCAAGTATCCATCTCTCCATCTACCCTCCCTCCCTCCATGATGGAGGAGCTGTGTTATGTTCCACAGATGACGTCAATGGCTATTTCGCAGTTTTTTGTCCCTCCTAAGATTCAGTCTCGTCTCACTGTCTCAACTGTGATTGTCAAACCATGTGAAACTATGATGACATTTTATTCATCTCGGTGGGGAAGTATGGCCAGTCTGCACATGAATTAGAAATAATATAAAGAAACTAAGTTATTAGTAGCTATACGCCGACCAGGCACCACTAACAGGTGAAGTGAACAACACTGCATAACACTTCAGCATGGCACCTGTTAGTGGGTGGGATATTAAGAAGCAAGTGGACATTTTGTCCTTAAAGTTGATCTGTTAGAAGGAGGAAAAATGGGCAAGCGTCAGGATTTGAGCAATTGGACTACGGCCAAATTGTGATGGCCAGTCGACTGGGTCAGAGCATCTCAAAAACTGCAGCTTTTGTGGGGTGTTCCCGGTCTGCAGTAGTCAGTATCTAAGTGGTCCAAGGAAGCAACAGTGGGGAACCAGCGACAGGGTCAGGTGCAACCAAGGCTCATTGATACACATTGGGAGCGAAAGCTGGCCAGTGTGGTCCGATCCAGCAGTCGAGCTACTGTTGCTCAAATTGCTGAAGAAGTTCATGCTGAATCTGATAGAAAGGTGTCAGAATACACAGCGCATCGCAGTTAGTTGTGTATTTGGCAGCAAATGGGGGTCCAACACAATATAAGGCAGGTGACTGGTCTATGTGAGAGATCAAGTCTTTAAAGGTGTTCAGAAATGGCCGTTTGTCCTGTTTGTCGTGCTTCCTTCTACGAGTTTCCACAAGTTGCCGCACGAGTTTACCCGAGTAAGGAAAACGAATTTGATTGGTCCTTAATATCGAGTGGGCGGGATATTCAATGTTTGGGGCGAGACCAAGCTCGGTGTGTGTGTGTGTGTGTCTCAGACGTTTGATTGACGGATGACGGATCCAATAGCAATGGCTGATGAATCGTGAGCAACGTGACGCATAATTCATGAGCCTGCATTATCCAATGTGAAAAAAAACTACCCCACTTTCATCCCGGATTTACTCAAAAATAGAATTTTGCACAAAGTTTGGGCTACATCGTCTGATAGATGAGTTATTACACTCATTTTATGACCCATAGTGGAATCAAATTCATTTTTCTTTTCTGTACACCTTTAATGTAGTCTCTTATTTTTGTCAGTGATCAATTTGAGGCGCTTCGGTGTAAAAATCTAAGATGCTTTTGACAAAAGTGTCAATATGAATACAGCACCACTGCTTTAAATTAGACAGACTAGGTATTGGCACACCTGATTGTAGCTTTGTTCAAAGACAGTTGAAGCATCGATTCGAGGCCAAATGAAAGCAGCAGCAGTGTCCTGCAGCCTGGTAGACATTTGCATAATGAGAATTTGTTAATTGCTTTGAGATTAAGCACAGAGGCCTCAGTCTGTAAGCTTGTGTATCAAATTAGTGTTTAGTGAAGGTTAAGCCAACTCTCTTCTCTGTAGCTAATCTCTGAGACGCAGAGGAAAGGCTGCAGTAATCTCACCGCACCATCACACACAGCAGAGAGTGAACAGCCTCTTCTGAACACCAACAAAAGGCCTTGGTGGTGTTTGACAAGACCCAGACTTCCAGCAGTGGCTGCTAATTTTTAACCTCCCCTAATCACTGCTATTAATAACTGTCCCATATTTACTTTTCAGTTTCAGCTAGTTGGTTCAGAACAAGCTCAATAAATATAAGTTTAAGATGTCCAAGTTTTTAGGAAAACATTTAAAAAGAGGTTCAGGGGAAGGTCAAGCCAAAGCACTCACAATGATGCAGGTTATATTATTGAGGAGGTAAATGAAGAAAGTGCTTGGGTACACAAGTGGAGTTTTTGATATACATTCAGTTGTGAGCTTGCAATAAATAGTGCGACACAGCGTAGAAGCAAAGATAATCAAAAAAGTTTTGAGTCCTTGGCTTGAATGTTTGTTTCCAAGTTTAAAACTCGGTCTTATTGCGTGATGTGCCATTGCTGTAACACAGCTGACTCAGCTCGAAGGAACTCATCGATGGGCTGAAATAGCTGCTGAGCTGAGTGGACACTTTGGTGCAGCGGTAGTGCAAGTTTTAATAAGGCCGCCCAGAGAGGAAATCGAACACCGAACCCCGGCTGTGATCAAATGTCATCTCACCTTCAGCAGCTGTGCTTTTGTCAGAGCCAGAGAAACAGACTTTGTTACATTTTTAGATTTAGTCTTCGTGTGGTTAAATTTAGCCAATTTCTATGAAGCATGTGACGTAAAAGATTGATTAAGAATAGAGGCAAATCAAAACATGAGACTGAAATGTTCCTGAAATTTATATAGGAAACTAAACCAAAAGCAATATTTCTATAACTGCTTTCTTCTGCCGTGGCTCAGTGGCGCCTGAAGAATTAGAGCTACCAGTTGTTTATCTTGAAATAGCCCACTTCTAATGTGGTGCACTGAAATATTTGTTCTCATTTTCCTTGCTTTCAGACTGTTGAATGTTCAGACGACTGAAACATATAAAATGAAACATAAACAGTGCGAAGAACCCTTAAATTAAACTAAACTGCATTTTCGTGTGTCGTCCTAATCTAACAGTTGGGTCAGTGAGACGGCAGTTATCTCCTCCTGTGCTTTAGGACGACCTTGTGTTTGCTTTTACACTGTTAAACTCGCTGTTTGATTACTGTTGGTTCACTGGATACAGTTTGTAACGTTGGCTGTCAACATAATATGCATCTCTTTCAACCTCTGTGTTTGCACTCGCTCTCCCTGAAGTTGGTTTGGAATACGCTCTCGCCCTCAGTGAGTCACACTGCAGGTCTCTTGTTAGAGCACTGAAACTAGCGTTTGCAATCATCTAGAGTGAAAACGCTTTTGGACGCCAACAGTGCTTAGCAGACTTCAACAGACAAAGTGATAAAAATACCCTGTTCTAATTTGAGTTTGTTTACATCTGTTGGCTCATCCTCTCATCTTTAGAGATAATGAAAATTGGACAAATTAACATAAAAATAAACAGATGTAAATATTTATAGATTAACTATTTTCTAATCATTTGCTGTAAATTGGCTTGGCAGTATCTTCTCTGTTAATGCCCTGTTCTCCAGCCAGCAACACTTACTGCTTGTATAAGTGTTTTCATAAAACTAATAATACTTGTTGTAGAAACTATTTGATTGCCTTTTCTTTATGTTTTGTAAAATTGGTCTGGGGCTGTGCACAACAAGGCTACAGGTCCTGTTGCTGTGAACACCATGAAAGAGATTTCATTTCAGGCCTAATATGGTGCGAAGAGCCAAAACAGTAGAAGGCATGTCACCGTCACTCTAATACTTTTTGACATAACAGTATATTATGTTAAGTTACACTTATGTCAAGCACATTTGGATTGCAGGGGGTTAAGCAAAGTCATTTCAGAATAAAACCCTCTGGTAGAAAGTTGCTGGATAATGGTTTGTTTTATCAATGTGTTTTGTGCTTTTGAAATGTGAAGATCACAGTCAAGCACAAGCATTTCTGGCAACTTCCAATTTGAAGGGAAAATAGTTGAAAAAGCAAATGTTGTATTCTTAATTTAATTTTATGCCTATGATATATATGTTTTCAGGTAAGGGTCTCCCATTTTATTTAATTTTGGAAGTGAACAATTCAATGATATAAAACATTTGCTGTATGTGGTGCAGTCTATTGAAGCACCCACAGGAGCTTCAGGCTGCAGATTTGTGAGGAGTTATTGACGTCACAGGCAGAGCTGAAGTTATCGTCAACTGAATAGAGATCGACAACCATGCTGCTGCAGCATATTCTGATGTTCTAAAATTAGAAACACGAAAAGAAAATCCCATTTACATATAGGACACCAGGAATTATCAAAAACCATTATCTCGATAATTCCTGCTTCTATTATTCTCCTTCTCTTCAGTTTCCTGTCTGAACCCCACTGGCCCAAAGCAGGTTTACTGGCAGCTTTATAAGTCAATTGCATAACAAATCACCAGTGTGTTGAGGAGGGGTCGGTGCTTCTTCATTATTTAGCAAGCTTCTCTCTGTTTCTTCATGTAAACTGATCCAGCCAGAGCTGTGAGGAGGGTGCGCTTGTTTTGTTTGTGCTTTATTCCCTGAGAGTTCTAGTGTTCCACTGCAGCTGAGTCGAGATAATGGTCTAAATATAGAGCAGGGTGCAGGGACTCAACGTCCTGTGGGCTCAAGTCATTGTGCAGCAAGCTTTTCTAAATCATTTTAGGTCTTGTATGTATCCTTAAAGTCTTGTAGCTCAGTGAAAGCTATTGTGGCTGTTTCCTAGCAAATGTCAGTCGGTCTTAAGGGGAAACGATCCAGACGATCGACAGTCTCACTGCGAGATGATGATGAGGACAGAAATGTTGAAATCCATTTAAGTTAAGTTGTCTCCAATAGGCTACACCCCGCCTCATTTCCTCAATCTCAAATGTTTTAAGCTAAATTGCCTTCATGAGGGTGGTGATAACTATAATTGTTTATTGACCAAGAGCTATCTCCATCCAAACTGGAATATAAACTCTTTTCTGCACACATTTCTTCTGCTCAAGTTAGCATGCTGATAGCGACTCCCTGCCCTAACCAACCAGGCGCCAGCACTAACTCCAACAAGACACAACATTCGGCAGCAGCGAAAAACGTATAGAAAGTCCTTTTAATGACAGAAGTTGTCTTTGAGTGTGTCTAAGAGGAAACATGCTGTAGGCCTAATCCTCTAAAAATCTTCAGTATCAGTTGTAAGAACGTCTGCAACAGTCATAGCTAACCTCCCACCTGCCACAGTTTGTTCTGTGAGTGTGTAGGTTCCCACACCACAGCTAAAGTTACCACAGTCATATTCTGTACTTACTTGTTAGCAGTGTCAGGGTTGGTTTAGATGTCAGGCTACATCTCCCCCGGACTGTAACTTTAGCTGTAAGTATGAGACTCGTGCCATCGACAACATTTGCCAGACCTTTTCCAGAACAAGTTGTTCACACAGGTACCAGCATCCACCTGTGTCTCTGGCATCTGTCTCTGGTCTTGACTGACTGCTCTGCCACTGAACAGCAGGGAATAGTTACTTTTGTTAATCACCCAAATGACAAAAGAACATCTGAAATAATGTTTTGGGATAAAAACAAACAAACCCCAACATAAGACCTTAGCTGATGATATACTGACTTTAAATGACATCCAGCTGGTGAATATCAAACTCCAAACTAACTTCATCTTGGTGCACCACTCTGCAAGCACAATAAATTATTCCCCACACATCCTCCGCTGATTTTGACTGATTGAGCCATTTGCCTCCGACATTTCACCAAATGGAGAAAACTCAGATGGGCTTCCTGTTTTTCCCCTGACTTGGCAAAATGCTGCTTTGATTAATTACCTTGAAGCAAATGCCCAATGTTTAAGCCTGACTAGTTAATCAGTACCATTTGTAATACTTAGCCTGACAGATGCTGACAGAATCTCATCTTTTGTCTAAATACTCATTAAATAGATGACCTTCTCTGCTTGAAACCATGCCTCTGTTGTTTGTTTTTTTTTCCATTGGTTTCTTGGGTTTATTTTATAAAAATGTCTCCATTAATTCAGCCAGGGTTGGCTGCCTGTGTTAACAACCAGGAAACCCCTGCATTCTGTCCTAGAAAATATGTTTAAATAAAACTAATTTGCAACAGCAAATATGTTTTGTGGAAAAAGTAATTGCAGCCAAATCATATTTTCTATTAACACAATGAGGAAACATTACATTTAAATAATTAAACAAGCTGGACAATAAATCTGACTATGCCATGAAGTGTACTACTCAGCTACTTTTGTTTGCCAGTTTTCGGTAACATCGCTTCACTTCCCATGTCCCATTGCGTTCCCTCAGGATTAAATTCTGCAAGTCAGCACCCCAGGTTCTGGATCCATGCACCATCACCAAGAGATTTAGACAGTTCAGTCCATATCATATCCGCAAGTTGAATTGGCAGAAGTCCTCTCCAATCTCTTTACAGCCCATGGAGAAGACCGAAGATTTGGTTTACTACCATGTGTTTTTGTACGATAAGGAAGTTCATTGATTAAACTTTTATATATATTTTACCTTCCTCTCTGTCCATAGATGGCCTCGGCAACAGCAACCTACGGGCAGAAGGAGTCCTCGGACCAGAACTTTGATTACATGTTCAAGATCCTCATCATTGGAAACAGCAGTGTGGGAAAAACCTCCTTCTTGTTCCGCTACGCCGACGATTCCTTCACCCCGGCCTTCGTCAGCACGGTGGGCATCGACTTCAAGGTGAAGACCATCTACAGGAATGACAAGAGGATCAAATTACAGATCTGGGTAAGACTTCCGGATATTCAGAGTTTATGGACAAGAGTAATTGAAACTAAAATCTATCATTTAAATCTAGAAGTACTTGTGAATGTGCTGCTGCAGCTCCAGTTGGATGAGTATGTAAGTGAATGATATTACCTGAGTCGATTAGAATTAATGAAAATATCTTATCACATGGGAGGAAAATCTGCAAATGGACTTAACCATTTTATTTGAACAGGAATCAATACAATATTGCTGTGAGACACATCAATTAAATTAGTTAAATATCACAAAGATGGCAAAATTCATTTTGCCTTATTTGAGTTGTTTAGTTTTTTTTATTGTTCCTGGAACCATCTTTCATTTATTGCATATTCTTCGAGAAGAGAGTGTAATTCATTGCCTTGCTCATAGGAGCTAATGAGAACAGGGTGTGAAGGTGGAAACGACTAGAGACTACTTGCCCCATTGGTTTTCTTCACTGTGGTGTGCAAGCTCATTGAGAAAAATGTTGTTCTGTTTCCCACATCACACCATCACCTGCAGCAGGTTCACAGTGTCCCATGTGGCTCGCTGCATTTTAATACATGACCTTTGGCTCAGTCCGACAGTCCAAGTGCATTTGTCTTTTCTTTCCTCTGTGTATTTGTGAGATAAAAAGAAAAAATATTTGCATAAGTGCAGTTCTGTTATATAAGTTCTAATTAGAGACAGGGGTTACCAAATTGGCTCTTCACCCCACCTTTCCAGACAGAGCTGCACACTATTGCACATGGGCAGGGTACATTGTCCAAAGTACCTCACCAAAAGTCTGAAATGATCACAACATCCAAGATGTTTCTAAGCACACAAAACATTCCTTTCTCCTAAAATGTCCTTCACAAATGTGTTAAAATCCTTGTCAGTGAGCACTTCTCCTTTGCCAGCATCATCCTTCCACCTCTCAGTCAGGTGTGGCCTATCAATGCTGATTACACAGCATTATTGTCACACAGGTGTGCCTTGGGCTCATCAAAAATAAAATACCACTACCATTAAGTTTTATTTGGAAACAAGGTATGTATTAGGCAATGAACTGTGTCATGTCACAGACTTGTGTTGATCGGGTTGTTGATGCTGTGGAGTCATGGCCAACATCTGTTTGTTCAGTGGATCTCTACACACTACCCCAAAAACGTGTAACATCTGTGGAATTGTTTTATGTGATAAAAACTACCACATTTTGGACTGGCCTTCGATTGTGACCAGCCCAAAACACACATGTAGCATGATCATCATGCTATGTGATCAGCCTTGGATACGCCACACACGTGACGTTGGGTGGAGGGAAGATCTTGGAAAAGGAGAAATTGCTCACCAACACAGATTTAAACACATTTGGAAACAAATTCTAACAAGAATCGCCTCTCTATGTGAGCAGAAACATCTTGGATCCTATATTTAAAAAAAGATGAGGTTCAAAACAAGTGTTGCGTTCATGCTTTTGTTTGGTGTGGTTTGTTTTTAGCACACACCTCTAGCTCTACATCTGAAGCAGGATGTTTGCTCAACATCACTGACAAAAAGATATTTCTGAAGTGCTTGAGTCTGTAAAATAAAACTTGAATTGTAGCTTTAAGAATATGGGTCATGAATTTGAGTGACTTGCCATTAAACAGCAAATAACATTTCATAAAATATAGTAAGATAAGTCATTTGCTGCTCTGCAAAGGGTGTTTAGTCCAGCTGACCCCCTGGATGAGTAGAACAGAGTAGAAAGAGTCAAGTCATGACATAAGCCCAACACAGAGTCACAGTTACGACGACGCGCCCTGAGGAGCAAACAGGATGGTGTTTATTCTGATGCTTTTGTTACATCAGACGTGTGTTGTCTCCTGGGGGGCTCAACGGTAAACACAATCATAGAGTGAAGACAAGCCGGCTGAGAGAACAGACCCCCCGAGGTGAGCTCAGCAGCAGGAGCCTGGTGTTTCAGGTTCATGGTATAGAGAAATAGCTCGTCACATAATTTCCACCTTAACTCCGTGTTCGACAGCAGACCGAGCTGTGATGGCGAGCAGAGACTCTGTATGTGTGTGTGTGTGTGTGTGTGTGTGTGTGCCTCTGTTGTCAGCCTTTGCCAGGTCTTGCCTCTAGTGAGGAAGACATCATTGGCCAATCAGAACATGAGAGGCGAATGGCTGGGTGCTGCTCTCCCCTCCCCCATTACTACACATCTCCCTGAGTAGATATCCCCCTCCCCTCCCTACGCACACTCACACACACAAGTACACCACACACTTCCATACAAATACACACACACACACACATACATATGAAATTCCCATCCCCCATATCTCTACATTTCAGCTGACTCCAGAAGAGTAAAATACAAATGGTTTGAGTCGTGGGCTCAAAAGTCATCACACCGTAAGATGTACACTTGCACTCTCTAAATAGGGTCATTTGTGGGTCTTTTTTTATTGATAGATCAATAATTTAGTCTCATATGTTATGTAACCATCAGAGTTCACAGTGAGCACAAAGATGAGTAGGCTGCGGCACCGTGTTCATTATGAAACGCCACTCGGTGCTACCTACACCGGCACTTTCAGGTATGGAGATGATGCTCTCTCATCGTGAGCGACCTGCAGCACATTATGCTGAGTGCAAACTGCAGTTACAGAGCATAATGAGGAAAGTAAAGGTCAGGGCTGCGGCATGCTAAAAATACACGTCATACAATATTCTTGTGACCTGAGACCGATCATGTGTGATTGAGTGAATAGATACATTGATTAGTCCAAGAAAAGCTAGGGAGTGTGTTTACAGCACAGGCCTGTCAACATACAGCTGAAGCACCTATACAGTTGTGCCTTGCTATTGCCATCTGTATAATTTTGTGTATTTTTGATTGATGTCACTGCTTATGACAATATATAATGTATATAATTATAATACTCAAGCAACCTATACACATTGTTTGATAAGAAATATGTTTTTCTTCATATGAGGTAAAGAATGGTTTAAAAGATACACTTATACAATAGAAACAGATAGCCTGGCTTTATTTAAATGTAATTAGATCCACTATCAACACCTCTAATGTTCACCAATTAAATAGTTTTACCTGACTTTATTTAACTTCTTAGTCCAAACCTATGAATGCTATACTAAGCTATGCAGCTACAGCCTCATATTTACTATATTTGCACTATATATCTGTCATATTTACACATCTATGTAGCCTATATACAGTATAAGCTTCACATTTCCTGGTCATTTTAAGTGGCTGTGCAGTAGATGTCAGTCTCTGTCTTTCGGTCTGCTGATCGCAGAGTGATGCTGTTCAACCAGAAGCTGCTCGGCTCAGAGAGCGACACAGGGTGTTGGGTATCAGAAAGCACTGAGCTTTAATTCCCTGAGCATTCATCATGGCTTAGCACTGAAATTCAACCTCACCAGAGTCTGTGGCCAAGGAGAGAGCGAGGGAGGGAGAGACACTTTCTTGGCAAAGCTCACAGCGGAAACAAAGACAAGAGGAGGAGCTGATGAAGTGTCACCTACTGGCAGATTTTAAAACCACCAGAGGCCCTTTAATACACTGGCTTTAATGGAACATGTGGGCAGTCTGACATGATGAATGTAATGCCTGATCCTCAGTGTGTGTGTGTGTGTGTGTGGGGGGGTTAGGGTAGGCTAGTTCATCTTTTGGCTGTGGTTTTCTGAAATCATGGCAGGAGTCCTCTGGGATATTGGCAGGTTTGAACATCTAAATCCATGATAGACGTTTTGTGTAGAGGACTCTGAGGATTAAAGAGGAAACTGTGCTGTAACTTTGAAATAAGAGGATACAAAAAAATAATTCAGATGGGTCTGGATTTGGCTTCTGCACCCTGCAGATAGTCTTTTATCATTTTACAAGCCAAATTCATTAACTGAAAACAAGAAATCAATGGAGCGCTATCTGCCAAAGTGGCTGGTATAATTAACTGAAACCTTTTCAGAAAGAAGGTGCATTGCAGACTCACAGGATGGAAAACTTAGTCAATTTATTTAGTTAGATTTTAGAATACTGTCTTTAATACATTTGCTGATGCATCAAAACTGTAAGCGCAAAGCAAAAGTTTGTATTTCTTTCTACTCTGCAGCGGTCAGCACACTCAGCAGCTTTGCTGTGTGTGGGCTGTAGTTTTTCCCTAGCATAGATAAACTTACCAATTACACTAAAACAAGAACACACACACGAGCTGTTTTCAACTTAACTTTTTCTAGACAGTACTTTGATTATGTATTATAAACCACAAATGCTAATTAGAGAATTTGAACTCTGATCAGATATCTGGACCTGCTTGTAATTAGTGCACGACACAGCAATATTATAATATTTATGTGCCTTTTTAAGTAGTATAAAATTGTGGAATAATAATGATATTTGTGTTTTTTTTCTCCTAAATTGTCCTTTTGATGGTGTGTCTTTGAATTTAGAAGCAAAAACTGACATTTTGATTCAGAGAAAAAGCTGTAATGATATTACTGTTGCATAAAAATATTGCCTCCATCTTTTCCAGGACACGGCGGGTCAGGAGCGTTACCGCACCATCACCACAGCTTACTACCGAGGTGCCATGGGCTTCATCCTTATGTATGACATCACCAATGAGGAGTCCTTCAACGCCGTCCAGGACTGGTACGTGACTGGCTAAGGGGTGTTGTCACATGACAAACAACACCATAGAGCATTGTCCTGTGAGAGGGGGCTTTGCGTGGTATCTAGATTAACCAGCACCAGTGTGGAAATAGATGTAGAGATAACTGTGGATTGATGAACAGGTTCATCTTTCACTCTGTATTGTTTTAATGGTCCACTGCATCCATGTCCTGTGTGTCTGCAGGAGGGCTGCATGCAGGGATCTACTGTTTTTTGTGTCCTAGCAGGACTTTAGGTTACTCCTCACCTTCTGTTTTCTGTGCAGTGTAACATTTAATATCAAAATCCTGGGAAATAATCATCATAATCTTATTTCTTTGTTTTAGTGTAATTTATGTCACTGTCAAAGTTTTAATTTACCTTTTTAATCCGTCCAGACACAGCTTTAAACCAGCGTTGAGCTTGTTTGTAATCAATGTTAAAGTTTTGTTAAACCAAGTGACTCGAAATGAGATGAAGAAAAAAACATTTTCTTGGTAAACAAAAAAGAACTTGAGTTTTTGAGAAAAAGAAATTCAGACTTCCGGACAGTTTCAGCAGCAGTGTGTGATCACAGCTTTTGAGTTTCCTCTCTGACAGCTGAGTGTGTCGGTCCCCAGGTCGACCCAGATTAAGACGTACTCATGGGACAACGCCCAGGTGCTGCTGGTAGGAAACAAGTGCGATATGGAGGACGAGCGTGTGGTGGGTGGAGACAGAGGCCGGCAGCTGTCTGAACACCTTGGTGAGTTCATGGTGTACACACACTCTCTACGCTATACAAACACTGTACCAGCACTTCATATCTACAAGTCACAGTTATGTACAGTGACCTGAGTTTGCAACAAGAAGTTACATGGTCATGCTATACAGTAATGGTTGTGATGATGATTTTATTCTAGCCTTTAGATGCTGGTTAGAGGATTTTCTAACCTTGTGACAGAGCCAGGCTAAGTGTTTTCAACTATTTCCAGTCTTTATGCTAAGCTAAGCTATTTGCCTGCTGTAACTTTTTAATATACTGTGTAGGTTTTATGCCGTATAATATATCCTTCAATTTTGACTGAGGAACATTCACACTCATCGCCAATCATCAAGTTATATTTATCATGTTTACTATATAAAACAGTTGGTTAACAAGTGAAACCAGATACAAAAAGAAGAAAAAAAAGCTTGTTAAAAGTAGATGTCTTTCTCCTACTTGGCTTGCACAGATGAGTATAGTAGTTAAAAAGGGGTATGGTTGACTAAGCGACGCAGTGGACAGGTGGACATTGTGTCCCATTAGTGTTGCTCGATGAACTGATTGAGGATAATCAAAGTCATAAAGACCAGCCCTTTTAGGAACCAGAAATGTATCTATATAGATATTTCAGTGTGGGCTGACAGGCCAGCAGAAATCACTATAGACATGCTACTACCATGATAAACGTTTGTATATCACTTGATTTACTCTGTGCCACATACTGTATCCACCACTGCACTACGCAGCTCCAAAGGGGACCGTGTCCTCATTAAACCTCTCTGACCGTCTTTCATACGCTACGTCCCCTCCAGGTTTTGAGTTCTTTGAGGCCAGCGCCAAGGACAACATCAATGTGAAGCAGACCTTTGAGCGTCTGGTTGACATCATCTGTGAAAAGATGTCCGAGAGCCTGGATGCTGGAGATCCTGCCGTCACAGGAGCCAAACAGGGGCCCCAGCTGACAGAGCAGCCTGCTCCACCTCACCAGGACTGTGCATGTTAAAGCTGACTACTCCCCCGAAACCCTTCTTCTCCCTCTTCCTCTTCCTCCTTCTCCTTCAGCTGGACCCCAGGGCCTCCGTTCCATACTCTATCATCCTTTTCACTTACTCTCCTGCTTCTTTGTGCAACTTGGGAAAGATGATTGACAGATGGGCTCAAGAACACGGTTGAAAAGTGTCTGAAATACTTTGTGATTATAGTGGACCGGAACTTGAGGTGTGTTTGTTTCTTGTTCCTCCGCATACCGGAGCTAAAATGTGTTGTTTTTTTGTTTTTTGGATCAGTGCGGGTGTTGGTCTGATGCCAAAGCGAGTTCAGTTAAACTAAAGTGTTTCAGACTCTTTGTAACCCGTGTTCTTTTCTCAATCCATTTTCTGTTGTCTCCCTGTTCCTCAGTGTGGTTTTACAAGAAGGATTTGACGGCGTCCGTCCTCAGAGTGCCATTTAAATCCTTCCGATGTTTACAGTACTTTGTTTCATGTCAGTCAAATGTTTTGAAAAGATGTCAGCCTTGGATTTGGTGACCGAGGAGGTCACAGTGGAGTTACCTGTCAGGGGGAGGAAAGATTCAGCTGAAAGCTGCTCCACACTCATGTGTTAGTTTCTTATGTGATTCTGGATACAGATGCAGAATCAAGCATACATGGATCTGTTCTGTGTCATCTCACCTGCTATCTAAACATGGATGCTGCAGGTATTAGAGTTTTGTTGTTCATTATTCATCTTAGCCTTTTCATTTGGCCTTTTTTTTTATTTTATTTTATTTTTTACATTTCTTCAGCAGACTTTTTTTATATTCTGGTGCCCCATTTATTCTTTTCATACATGAAACACTGGGTGGGGGAAAATATGAACAAGGTATATCTAGGTTAAAAAAAAATAGTAAAAAACAATAATGAAGAGACACATTTTATTTAATTATATTTATTTCAAATGTACATATAAATGTTGTGCAATATATATAATATCTACAGGTATGCATTTCTGGAAATGAATTTTAAAAAGTATGAACTTCTATGAGGATAGTATCAAATATATAAAAAAAAGGTTTATGCTGTAGGGTTTGTTTGAAAGGTGTGTGGAGTTGTTTGCCTCCTCCGTGAATCGCGTCATTTCCCTGTTGGTTTGGAAATTCAAACTTCTTGTTAAGAAAAAAACGCAGTGCAATGGCACCTCGAGCATGAAGTACAAGTCAGAAATTTTGCAACATGTTAATCATCCTCCAAATCTACTCAATGTGATTTCCAGCATTGCTGCTGCTCATGTGTCACATCTAAGCAGAGCTTTGTTATCAGTGGAGGGAGCAGGCTGGAGAAACTTTGTGCTGTGTAATTTCGGTTTAGCAGAAAGATTGTAATTATGGTGGCAAATTGAAATTCCGATGTCTTCAGTCCTAACAGCCTCAAGCTACTATTGTTCTTGCTATCACTTATGGACAATATTAAAATCTAAGGACATATGAAAAGCATCCCGTGACCCACCATTCAGTTTAGCTATATATTGATTGAACAGTATTTTATGTCTGGCAGAGAAAATCATGCAGCCCCCCTCAACTTTATCAGAAAGACAATTATCATTGACACATTTTAATGTTTTCTAAAACATGTTGAAATGGGTTTGGAGGATGCAAACAATGATATGTTCAATGATTTTTTTTAATGGTATTTTGTCTTTATATGATAAAGATGATGACCCCAGGGAGTGAAAGGAAACATCAAGAGAGAATAAATTAGCATGTGATAAAGATCAACAACTGGGCCAGAGCTAAATTTGTTGCTTTTATACGGCGCAAATATGAAGCCACTATGATGTGCAGGCCTGGTTTCAACATCACTGAAACTACCACAACAATGGCAGTTTCTTTCTAAACGAACGAAGGCCATAATCGCTCAGCTGCAGTCATTGTACAAGTTATATTTGAGACTTGAAGACCCAGAGAGCAAAGATAATGCAAGACAGGAAAACAATCATATGTAGCATGCACTGCATATAGTATCTGTCTCAATCCAAACAACAGCCAGGCAAGATATCGTCTGTTTTTCATCTTTTTAGATCTTAAATCTAGTTTGAAAGGATCCAGGCCTGTGTTACTGTATGTTTGCAGCTCACGTATCGTGTTATCTTGAATTTTTTTTTTTTTTGAGATACTGAGAGACAAATGTGTCAAACTACACACTATCGTAATGCTTCTCTGCTTATTAAACAACAATGATCATAGTAAGATGTCTTCAGTATCAGTATTACAGATGTGTGGACTTAGGTTTATTTGTCTGTTTGTGTGTAATGTTATCTCTGACGCTTAGTCTTCAGGTGAAAAACTACAGACACCACTCTTTTAAATCAAAGAGGCATCAAACAGCTGCAGGTGGATTGATTGCAGATGAAGCAGCTGTTAAGCTCGACTCTTCTTTTGAATCAAATCAAATAGTAATATTTAGGAGGTTTACTGTGTCATCAGAACACAATTTTGTTGAAGAGCTGTTTTTGAGTAAGCATAGCAATTCCTCGTCTTGACAATACACCACGCCCCCTTCCCTCAGAAATGGTCATACAAGCATTTGTACACTTGTTTTAATACAGTTTCCACAGTTAAAACTGGATTGCCAGGTATTCTTTAATTTCACTTCACCAAAGATCCAAAGCTCCCGGTTTATTGCTGTAGTATACCAGAATGAGCAGTGCGACCAGTTTTAAAAGTTTAAATTTGTAATAAAACAAGTGATGTTGGATGTTAATGTGGACTGAGAGGGACCCTGGCCATTAAAGAAAATCATTACCTGTCATTGTTATTTAAGTCTTGCCAGTGTGAAGTGCAATCTTAAAGTCTGAAATGCTGTTATTCCTGATAAGACATGGACAAGAGGGACATCACCTATGAATTGAGAGGGCAAAGCATTATAAAAAATTACTGTGGTTGTCAAAATCATAATTACTTGATGACGTAAAGATAATCTGAATCATAATTGTTAATATTGAGAAAAACCACTGCGTCCACTGTAGCATACAGTAAACCTGGACTCACAGATCAGCCATTGGTGATTAAAGTTTGAAAAAAAGGAGGCCCCAGGCACAGTAATGATGCTGTTATATCAGAAAGGAAGTGAAGTCTTGGTTAAGAATTATCACAACAAACCCGGGAGACGATTTTGATCCTGCATATATTTTACTGGTTGTGACTGTTTCCTGGTAAAATCCAAACTTTTAAACTGTTCTCCTTTCTAATATGTCTTCCTCTCTATATAAACCAGATCTGTAAATATTGTACCTTTGAGTCATATGTGTGGATTGTGTTGTATCGACTCAGGCTTGCAACAACAACAAAAGAGAAAAAAAAAGAGTGAAAAAAAAAGACAGTAAAAACCTGAAAACCCTAAAAGAGCCATGTTGTACTGTATTCTGCATTCATTTCTAAGGCCTGCTTGTGAATGAATGTGTCACTCAGTTACAAAGCAATACACACTACAGTATCTACACAAAAAGAAATGCCATCAAGCTTGGTAGAGGTTGCCGACTTTAGATCTTCTACTAGCACGCAGAAACATGTAACTTTATTTGGTCTCGTATCACTGCCTCTTCAAATCCTCCTCAGTTTGGGCCATTAAGGTGAGAGAATATGCTGTGGATGTTTTTATCTGTACTTTGTGGTAAAACAATAAAAAAAAAAGTTGCTAACAATCAGATGACTCTTGTTTTGAAGACTTTGTACCTTTGGGAGTGAGAGGGAAAGAGTTATCTGCAAGTCTAATGTGGAGTTACACCATGAAGTGGCAGGGTGCAAAGGAATGTGTT
Source organism: Trachurus japonicus (assembly GCF_045865225.1). Classification (NCBI taxonomy): domain Eukaryota; kingdom Metazoa; phylum Chordata; class Actinopteri; order Carangiformes; family Carangidae; genus Trachurus; species Trachurus japonicus. Next base: position 22,114,656 of record NC_140910.1, read on the forward strand.
ATCTTATTTTTAAAGACAAAGTTGAGATTTTCACATTTTGTGGCTATTACAGCTCAGTCATGTGTGTTTTGCCATAAAATTCTCAGTTTGGTGGGAAATGTTCTGATGCCACCGCGTCAAGATGTTTCCTTTATCACTGGCAGAGCATCTAGAAAATTAAAGGAAAGCCAAGTCAGACCACTCTCTTTAAATACATGAAGGATGTGTAGCCTACTTGCAATAAAATGTACTACGGTTTCAAATAGGTGAGAGACTTGCAAATCTTGCTCTCCCCAGTCACTTTTACTTCCTCTATTAAAAGTGAGGTGTGAGTGAAGTTTTTGTTTCTATCCAGGTGGTGGTAACATGAAATGTCAAATCTTGGTCTTGTTTTTTGGGGGGTTTCAGATTTGCAGCCACTGATTGCATCCAACAAAGTACATAGGAGCATGCGTTCAAACATGTACAAACAGATATAAATACTTTTTCTTCATACTTGCTGCTTATTGGGAATATAACTGACGACAGTAACTATAACTATAACCAACCAGGTCACTTATGATCTTGCCCAACAAATAGTCATCACATCATATATGATTGAATATGAATTCTAGTATTACTTATGTTACTGTTTGTTACTGCCTCAGGGACTAAAGGCATGTTACCTGCGGCATGAACTACTGTATTTATCTCTCTGCCATCTTAAGTTGTTGCTCAGAGGTCAACAGGCCCAAAGCAATATCTCTGTTAGTGCTTGTGGACTCTGCAGTCTCACAAGGGGGAATGGTGGGGAACATAAAACAGAAATTGGTATAAATATTTCACAGCTCTTGTCTGTGAACGACACCCTGTTCCTTATATCTTGGGTCATTCAGAGTTTACCAGACGATTAATCCATATTTGGATGAATAAATAAAATCTAATAAATACTCTTGAAGGCACGGTGGAACCATACCTGTTTGTTTAGGGATAATAAGGAAATCAAATTGCATAAGCAACTGGCTAATAAAAAGAAAACACTTGTGATTGCTTCCTCCAATCTAAAAAGCCTCCTGCTCATACCAGCTGGGCAACAATGGAGGCTGATCAACAGTACTTTATCAAACCCTGATCTTAAAAGATGTTAAGATGCCCTGGATATAGGCCATACTTTTATGTCAGATTTAATTCTGTAAGTTGAGGAATAAACTAGACCAGTACATATCAGCCATATTATTCCCTTTAACAACATGCTGACAACAAGTGAAATCAATCTATTCTTCCTTTTAAAACAAGACAACCTGGAGACTTTTCAGTGATCCTTAGGGACAACTACACGTCTACAGTTTACATCAAAAATTGCATAACTGCCTCTACAATGGCCTTAAAACCAGTGGTGCAAGATGTATTTTTGTTGCAATTTTGCAATTAACCAGCAGATGGAGATAGACACCATGGTGATGCTATGACGCTCAGAGCAGAAACCATGCAGTCAAAATCCAGTTATTATACAACACTGATTTTATTCATCAGAGGACAAAGGAATAACCTGCAATGTGTTTTTACTGTCTCTATGAATGTGTTATTCCTAAGACACCATAGAAAATAACCCACGGGGGCTATTTTCTATGGAGCAGCACCTGAAGGCCTGGATGCACCTGCAAGCTGCAACATCTGGTTCACAGCTGCACACTCTGACTTCATCTATATGAATGTAAATACAAGAGATTCACCAAAATAGAGGAAACAGTGTTTATTGCCGAGCAGCATTTAATTCAGAACACATCGGCGTGAGGCCAAATAACTGTAGGCTAGAGGTGACAGCAACAGTCAGTGCAACAAAAAGGTTACGACTTTTCACATTTAAAATGAGGACACACGGAAATAAGACACAGCAGAGTAAAAAATATATAATTACAAGTGTCTGTAAAGGTTAAAGATAATAAACACTGACTAATTGCGCCCTGTGACACCCAGCTGTGGGCAACATTCGAGTTTGTCAACAACATGCAAATTGTTCCCTACAGAAATATGTGGTAAACAGATTACATGTATATCTCTTACTTATCAAATATGGGTGTATACATTTTTCTTACAGCCAACTCCTCATATATTAAGGATGTATGTCACAAATATGCATATATAAATATTTTTAATCTGCTTGGTCCAGGTATGAGACTGTAAGACACAGCCAGTCTGTAAACATTTTTACAAGAAAAATTTATCGACATGTGCCATCTGGCCTGGTTGAAGCTGAGCATAGCCTATTTTCTCTTTTTTCCCCCCATCAGTGAAGCCTATGGCCAAACTCCATTGAAAAGATATAGCATTTTAAAGCTGCCTTGTTCATCAGTAAACACAAATACAAGGTAGAACAGGATTGAACATATCAAAGGAAAATGCTCTTTATTTCTGCATAAATCCAAATAAACCAATAGGCGACTGTTAATTTAAGAAATAATACTGTAGGCTATTTTAGTCACAGTAGAGTAATGGGTATTGAAAAAACTGCTTAAGGAATAAAATTTGTCCAAATAGATCAATACATCTTGTTCTACCACGTAGCCTGTGTTTACATTTTGCCAATGGTCAAAGCATTTTTAAAACAGTCTTGTACAATTTGGCCTAAGTGGCCTGGCACTGGTTCCACCAAGAACAGCACACATCTGGGCAACGCTACATACAGAAAAACAAAAACACCATTAACAAAGTCCATGAAGCTTATATGCTGGTCAGTAGCCCAACTGCAAGTCTGTCCCTCAGGCTCTGGCTACTAGTGCACTTGAACTTCGTGTGGCAGTAGCTGACAGCCGCTATTAACATGGGTGAGGACTTTCTGTTTCAGCTGGGCCACTTGCTCTCTCAGCACGCTGGCCGTCGAGGCCAGGTCGGTGTTTTGATTTTTCAGCGTTTTGACCTTGTCCTCCAACCTGGAGATGCGCTCCAGTTTGCGCCTCCGACACTTGGTGGCTGCGATCCTGTTCCTGAGCCTCTTCCTCTCGGCTTTGATGCGATCCTGTGAGTCCATGTCGATGGGGGACAGCGGCGGGCTCTCGCCGAAGCTCTGCACGTCGGGGACCGTCTGAGGCTCCTCCTTCAGCGGCTGGACCCGAGAGAGCTCCGACTGCGGCGGGGCTGCCCCCAGATGGTGTGACGGAGGAGGCGGGAAAGGGACCGTGTCTGTGGAGTAGTTGACAGTGGTTCCCAGTGGCCCGGTGCCGTAGCTGTTAAGGTTCGTGTATACCGGTAGATCCGGCTGCACGGTGACCGGAGCGATGTTGGCGCCCAGGTCCAGCGCGCTGTTCGCCTGCACGTCTCCGCTCAGCTGGTTCTGCTTGTGCAGGTCCTCCAGCGCCTTCACGAAGCCCTCGGCGAACTCCTGCTCATCCGTCACCGTCTTCGGGTAGAGGAACTGGGAGCTGGTCGGTGTCGTGGTGACCATGCCGTTGGACTGGATGATGAGCCTCTCCAGCTCCGGAGAGGCCAGTTTGAGCAGCCCCAGGTCCGGGGAGCTGAGGATGCTCTCAGCGTCGCGGAGATGCGGTTTAAGGTCTGCGTCCTCCGCCAGGCTCAAGTTAATATCCTTCTTCATCATAATTTCCGTGGGTAAAAATGACAGAGTGGTGCTGCTCGGCGCTCCCTCAGAGCGGCGTCTTGTCCATAACCTAACAGGAATACTCAGCAGCGTTGAATATCTTCTATTAAAACAATATTTTTTATACTTTTAATATTGAAACCGGTGCCTGTCCTCTGCTCTCGAGCGGAATCTGAGCGTACTGTACGCCCGCGCGCACCGCCTCCAGCTTTTCTATGCTCGCACGTGCCATTACGTCACATCAGGGCGCGCGCATTGGGCAGAAATTACGTTTTGCAGATTTTTATTTGAATAAGGGACGAACCACCCAGAGAGAGGGGAGACAGATGAGAGGTCTCACTCCGAGCCTCTTCTGGTGTCTGACTACTACAGTCCTGAAACTAGTGGCCATGGAAGCAGGCTGTTAGTGTGTTTTCTATCGCTTGTATTGCAATGAGCACTGTGTAGGCTAGAGGAAACAAACATTTGGATTAACAGGAAACATTAAAAAGGCAAAAAGAAAAGAAGTTTGAATTCCTACTCTAAATTGAATATTCACTTATTTCAGGGACTAGACCTGACTAGACCTTTATTGAAGTGAGGTGAAGCTATAACTGCCTGTGGTCACCGAACTTCAAGAGCCCTTTAGGTGAAGCTTAAGGTCATGGGAGTGAAAGATATCAGTCAGTCTATAATGTGAGTTGTGTAAGGAAGTCCATGGTGCTTTTTTCAGGCAGACCACGAATGACGAAGCCACAACTTTCCAAACTCGGGGCTGACTTTTGTAGATTTTCTGAAAACACAGCAGCCATATTTTCCTTAGAGAAATATCTATCCCCTCTGCCCAGAAAACATAACTGCCTTGAAAAACAACTACGATGAACACAAAAGATATGAACTTCAATCATGCTCAATCCAGATTATAGGCTTGTTATAAATATCTGTAACTAACCTTGCCATGAAAAAACAAGGTTGAAAGCTCTGGGAGGTAAATGTATTTGAACCTAAGATTTTTCAAGGACAAAGATGAACTTTTCTTTGTATGGAGTAATTCATTTCCTTCATAGATGATCTTTGGTACCAGTTCTATTACCATGGAGATGAGGATTAAACTACAAACAGAGAGGTTGAACATTTATGTTTGCTGTGAAAGGAAGTATTGACTAGTACAAGTCTTGTTTTCATTTTCAAACTAATAAAATGAAACCAGGAACAGTGGGAGCCACATTTTTCACCAGTTTGTCATTATGTAAGACAGATAATTGTGTGCTATAAAATGTGCTTTTCAGAAAAAAGTTGTACCCACTTCTGTTTTATGTCTTCAGCCAAGACACGGTACCCTGCACTATGCCCTGCACACCCAAATTTGAAGAAGTTGAATCTGAAACTGATGTGATTTCAACACTTCCTTTGGTCAGTTAACAGTTTTGGGTTGTTTTTCCAGTCAGATCTGGTCTTACACCCAACACACCCATGTAATGAAACGCATAATTGTAATTTGCGAATTTCCAATTTAGGAGTTTCCATTTTCTTTTACATATTTTCCTATTTTGGTATACATTTTTTAAATTAAAAGATAATTTCTAATATCAGTATTTAAATTTTCCTTTTTAACATTTAACAGGTTGATCAACAGTTTTAAAAAATATACACATAAATACGTATATGTTGTCATCTCTTTTAAGTGACTTTCATTCAGTACATTTGCTCTCTGTGTCTCTGGGGGATTAATGAGGTGGAAATCTTCAGTCTAAGTTTGGTGAGCACTTCACATAATGGAAGCTCTGTTTGTCTACGGTTGGTACATTTTGTCAGGATTTTCCAGACTAGTCCTCCTGCCATGTGCAATAGACTAATTATGTGTGTATTGTGTAACTTGTACTCCTATGATTTTTACACCCTTTTATACATATTCAAAATCACTATGATGTAACACAACATACTTAAAACTACAGACATTTGTTTAGAAATGTTGCTATGTGATGTTTTTCATCAATAACACTATAAACTGGACTGAATACTGATTATTTGTTCCTTGACTCTTAAACATGTTGCAATGTTGTACACATTTTGCAAATGTTTTGTCCAAAACACAGAGATGCCCAGAGCAGTTAGTCACTTAACAACAAATTCAAAGCATAAAATATAATATTTAATTAATTTATGACAAGACAGCAGCCATTGTTTCCTTCATTATCTGTCCTCTGGCATGTAAAGGGTTACAGTGAGGGAGGCATGTGCGTCACAGGTAGGCCCTATCCATCAGTGAGGGTGGATCACATGACGGTCCCTGTAGTGTCAGATCTCTTAATGCTGAGGCGGAAATGGAGGTGGGGGGAAGTAAACCAACAGAGGAGAGATATTTTTGTCTAAAAGCCGAGTATCGGAGTAAAGAGTGGGGGTGCTGAGCCTGCACTCAAGAAAAAAGGCTGGCAGTAACTGGAAAAGGATGTACCACTCTCTCACACGCACTCTTTCATTTCCTTTTTCCTTTTTTTTTCTCTCAACAAACCAATACAAACTGTGAGCAGTAAGCAAAGAGTTAGATGTGTTTGTTTACTGAAGTTTTGCTCCCTGTCAGAATAACTGTCATACATGTACAGTAGATGATTCTCTTACTGTTTTTGTGTAAAACAAGTTTCAAGCTCATTGTCAAGTCATTAAAGCAATGTATGTGGTCCATCTTTGTTGAAACAGTGAGTGGTGGAATACACTCACAGACTATATAGAGTACATTCTACATACACAAATGTTTTGTGGTATGAGAATACAATAATTAAGATTGTTACATCTTAAAATGTAAAATTGCATTTTATGTAATGTACATATTGGGCAGTCCAAAACATCATTTTCATTTTCAAATTGGCAGGCAATGTAGGCATCCTAAACTATGCAAACTTGTTAAAACTGAATGTGAATATTGAGCACTAAATAACAATATGTTCCCGTGTTGAAGCCAAACTGCTTAAGTAGTTTTTGCTCATACACCTAACTACAATCTGTCCATTTCACAGCCTCTACCATATGTTTATAATTTTTGTCATGACAATTTTGCGCTCCTTCTGGTATCACACAAGGTCAGGGACAAGCAATCTATATGGTGGTGGTTAAGGTTGTGGATTGAAGATGTTGAATGTTCTGGATAAAGACACTCTCAGCTAATAGCTTTGTTACAGCGTGTCATGAACTTGAGTCAGCATGAGTTTACGAGTAAATTCAGAGCTTTACCAATCATTTTCATCAGTGTCCGTGGGTTATGGCTGCAAGTCAAGGCACAAACTGATGGGCTGGGAAGGAATGCTTGGCATCACCTGGAAGGGTTCAGCTCCTGATGTGCCAGAGAACAGGAGAGATTAGGAAAGTTCTGTACTGTATTGGGCAATATGTGATTGATGAGTGGTTTGTACTTGAAACGCTACAGTATGTATGATTCACAGAGAGGGGAAGAGTAAAAGTGGGTATTAATAGAAAAAAAGATTCCATTAGAGATAAACTTTAAAGGTTGGCTTACTTTCACCATCATTTCTATGAATTCCTTTATGGAGCTTGAAAACGAATGAAGCCATTCACAGACGCGAACTGTTTTGTTGTTCTTCTTGCAACTGATTTGGCATGTGAACATATCAATAAATATTGTGTGAGCTTGCAAAGCATTCTTTCAAAGTAGTTAAATAATGTAGGATCTTGCTCCTGGCCACTGGTGATACACTGCCTGAATGGCAGGTATGTGACTTTGTGTGGGCATGTGTGCTGAAAAATAAAACAGATGCCAAGCAAAACTTGGAGCTCATTTCCTTCCTTCCTTCTTCAATATGTGATGATCATGTGCTGCTCAGACTTCTTGACCTTGGCTGTAACATTGATAATTAAGGAACCAAAACCTCTGCTACTGTCACATTCACTATGATCATTATATTAAACTATAAATGATGATGATAATCCAAACTGTGTGCTTGTCAAATAGCGGAAAAGGATTCTGTAGTTCAGTGAGTGCGTATGATGGGAGGAGTGATGTGTCCATACAATATAAATCTTTTGCTACTCCTCATTTCATTAAGAGTCAGCATGGGTAAGTTTTTTTTTGTTGAACATATTTTAAGATGTAGTTCATTTCAGGATATGCTTTGTATTATACTATTTTACTATTGTAAATAAAGTAAATAGCAAACTTTGCAAGTACAGGTTGTGTGAGCCGACCAGGCTTCTCCACCCGTTCTGATGACGTAGTTTCACAGTGTAGGTGAAGTTCCACACAGCGGAGGAACCCCATGCACAAAGTGAGATTCAGTCTGTGTGTGTGTGTGTGTGTGTGTGTGTACACTGTTGGTTTGCACAAAGCACACCTGCACCCACACAAAAACACACTGCTTTGAATACCTAACCACAAAACCACAGCAGGCTCACACCTTTTCACCAGCTATCAGACAAAATCATCTGATGTTTGATTAATATTGTTTCCAGAGAATGTTACAGTTACAGCCGCACTTGTGGTATAGAGCAACATACATCACACCCTAACGTTTCCACATATTTATAGCCCATGACTCATGTACAATAAGAATACTCCAGGATAAATTAAGTTTTCCAACCCCTTAACTTTTCCATACTGTAGTGTTAATGTTAATTTTAAAATGGATAAATGTGACATTTGGCCATTAAAAATACTCAAAATTATTCATACTGACAAAGTAAAACACATTTTTGAATTTTTTTGAATTTTTCAAGGTAACTTCAAACATTCATTCACAAAAAAAAGTTCTGATTCTCCAAACTGTGGACACATGTTTATAGAGACATGGCCAAGACTTTTAAAGAGTATGGATGGACCAGATTATTACATACCTTTTCATGCCAGTAACAGTGGAAAATCTCTTTCTGGGCCTGTCCTTTCTCATGATTTTGTGTTGTCCATCTCTTTCCTTCATTTTGCACCTCTCTGGACACAGCTTCATCATTCACCTGAGAGAAGAAATAGTATTAGTCCTCTGAATTAAGAGTAAACATATCGAATGCATATACGAAAAAAAAAAACTTTTATCAAAAGTAATTACCATTATCTGACAATATGACAAACTGCAGTGACAGCTTGTCTTCATGTGTAACCCAGACTGATGTTAGCTTACTTGTTAGCCTTTCCTGGTTAGTTGGGAAAGCACTGGCGAGACACAGGAACTAACGTTACAGTCTCGAGTGAAAGCTTTTTCTCTCGCCAGCTATACGCATTCAAAGCAGCTTGAATTAGCAATGTCTCTCATATAACAATATTATGTCTCAAACCTATTACACGGAGATGATAAATGAGTGTAAGTTCCTGTTTTACTTTCGGTCGTTGTCCGTTGACGTTTCATACGTACCTAGCCTACTTTTGGTCTGTGCGTGCGTGCGTGAAATGCGTCAAACCGGAGCAGCGTTTATCTAATCTTCAACTAGCGCAAACATATCGTGGTTTGGGTTTTTCCCCTCTCCAGTCTGTGAACGGGTTAATCATGATACATCCATTACAAAGGCGAAAAGTTAAGATCTTTCAGTTGGTCAATTAACCGGTGACTGCCTGGTGACTGCTAGCTAGGCGAAGCCATTTTAACTTTCAGGTTAACTTTTACTCTAGCACTTTTGAATATGGCTAACAAGCCTAAATGCTACACATATGCATGGTTGGGTTTATTTTCTCCGTTTGCACCTGGAGCTAATTAAGTTGAGAGGCAGGAAGACAAAAGGCGGAGGTGACGTCATGCAAGGTAAATTGGTTTCCACCTGCTGAAAAGTTTTTTTTTTTTTTTTTACCTGCTGAAAAGTGGAGACAGTCAGGTCAAGTCTTGCAGCAGAGGTAAACTCAGAGCCACAACAAGCGGGCTACAACAGCTGAACATTACACAGTTTATTTATACAGTCTTATACACTTTCAGTTATTAAACACTTCCTTAGGACATAGTGGATTTCACACATTGTTGGAAACATTCATTCATTCATTCTGGTCTATGTTGATATGATTGCATAACATATTTGTACAGATTTATCAGATACACAATACACATTCAAGTTACTAATTGCCTGTCATCCCATAGATGTTCTATGAAAGAAACATGTGATTTAGGTGTTTGAAAGGAGGCCAGAGGTATGGCCAAGTTTTATTTTGGTCAGTGGTGCTAGTGATGTATTACAACATGTAGACATGTTTTTGCTGGGTGACATGGTTCTTCATTATGCTAACAAATGGGCACATGTAAACTGGTAATGGTTATTAGGTCAATTGGATAAGTACCAGGTGTGAAGGTGTAGGCTACCTCAAAGTGCTTGGTTAGTTTATGCATCCAGCACCTTTTTGGATTAGACCACTTCGTTTTTTCGGTTTCTTACTATGGCAGCTCTGCTTACAAAAAAATACCATAGAGCACCTTGTTTGTTGTGCTTGTTGCACCGTTTTCAAAATCATCAGTCAGAAATCTGTGGGCAATTTAATTTTGAACTTCCTTTACTTTTATCTTTCCCTGGCACAACAGGCAATTACTCAGCTAACGTGGCCTTGCGCAAAACTTCAATCACTAAACCAGCTCTGAGGCTGGTAGTCCCTAACCACTGACCTCTGACGTCTCGATGGAGGGTGAGTAAGTATGAGTCTGGAATTTCCCTTTGGTGACATGATACCGAGAGCAGATACTAAAACATGATTGTACGAAACCTTGAGAAGTGCTGTCATCTCACTCTAAGGGATAAAATATGCTTTGAAAGAAACAGTATTTCTGTGGGTTGCAGGGAGGAGAGAGACAGAGGTGCAGAGTGTGAGGAGGGATGTTTTCCTGGCAGGCTGGGATTAGACGCGGTTCCATAAATATGTTGGGCAGCTTGGTATGCTTTGTGCCCAGTGGTAAAAATAGGCCTCCTTCCCAAGGGAAGTGATGACGTCTGCAGCCTGCCTGCATCACCAGCCACAAGTCGGCTTCATCCTCATACTGGAAGAGGCAGTAGAGACAAAGTGTGGGGGGAGCATCAGTGATCGCCATGGCAACACATGCAGAGTGACGCAGGTAAAGGCAATAGGAAGGGATAGAGGTGATTGGCTGCCGAGTGCAGTGGTGTGTGTGTGCGTGTGTGGCAGAGATGTGTGGGTGGTAAAGAAGAGGAGGAGGACTCGATAACCCAGCACTGAGATTAGGCCCAACAACTGCCACATATATAAACACATACACACACACACACACACACACATACACACAGTCCAAGCCTGTTAGCACGGTCAACAATTCAGCCTTGCAATGAGATGATATGATTTAGCACGCTGTTTGAGCACTGACTTCAGAGGAAGTGGAAAATGATGTTATTTTCCCCCCTCACAAATGCCATCTTGGATATTATGCATGCATGTATTTTAGGAGGAAAATATTCCCCATATTCGCCCTGCATGCACTCAAAATATCTCTGTGCCATTAGAATAAACCTTTGGGCAATGTAGCTGCTTTGGCAAAGACTTAATGTTGAATTTAAATAAATTTCAAAGGCTATTCTGCCCTCTAGTCTCAGTCTTAAATACAGTTGTCTCTCCCTCATCTTCTACAGTCTTTCTAGTTTCAATAAAATGTTATAGGATGATGAAAACCTTCCAGCTTAACTGTTCACATCCAGATATATATAACACATAACACATTCAAATTACAGATGGGGTGAAGTTTCTTCATCTTTACACTGTTGGCGTTCAGTGATTGCTGCAATCTGGTATTTTAAGCACAAATCCTGTGTTTATTGGACCTGAGTTGGAACCATTGGTATCCACATAGCCAAAACTGAAGCAGGATTGCACTTTTTTTTTATTTTTTACATTAATCAGAGGGTTAGCATATTAACACAGGAATTGGTAAGTCCAAACAAGCAGCATTACCAAGAGGGTAAAGGAATGGGGAGCACCTGACACCATGATAGCTCTCTACTGACATCTGCTGGACAGACAGGGAAAGGCAGCGTCTCAGAGGGTAGGAGTGATTTAAATTTTAATGGTAATGGTATTGATTAATGTGGCTAAAGGCAGAAGAGGTAGAAGGTGGATGAAACAGACACCATGTCAAAATCGTACTTGTCCACCATCTATGGTATAATAATAAAAGAAATAATAAAAGAGACACAAATATTTGGTGATACCAAAAATTAGAAACACTTCTCAGTACAGAGTAATGTCCAGTAAGACAAGGACTAAACATTATGATTTTCGAATAGGTCAATAATGAAAGAATTATTCTTATTTATTTCAGTTTTGTTCAATTTCTAAACAAGGTGTGTCATAGGTACCATCACTACAGCTATTACTTTTACAACTAAAAGTACCATCCATAACTAGAA
>NC_140910.1:22126615-22219846 GCF_045865225.1 Trachurus japonicus
TTAATGACAAAAGCTTGTACAATGCCTTCTTCTCCATTCTTACCTTATTGTAATCACTGCATAGTGTTTCTTTTAACTATTTATATTCAATTGAACCTGTCTGTAATGTTGGAGTCTGATTCTCTTTCAGATTAGAATATACTGCCACCTAAAGGCAAACATTGTGGAAGTCTGTGTGTGCATTTTAAGATTTCAGAACATGTCACTTAACATTGTTAGCATAATAATCCTACACATACTGGCTACCACTTAATAGTGATAAAAAACTACTGCCGCTGGGGAGTGTTCATCAATTCTTAAAATAATGAATATAGGTAGCGGTACTCTAATGTAGTTGAAGCATTTGCTAAACTTTAGAATCACCATAAATCAGAGAACTGATAATATAATCTGCTGTAACTGTAACTTGTGCCATGTTATTTCTAAGTGTATATATCCTCAATATTTACATTAAGTTCATTTTAATACTGTATCTGCTCCCACTTTACCTGCCCAGGGACTACAGACGGACATTAGCAATTGACCCTTTGTTGGCCTTCTGATTGGTCTGCTGTTCCACCAATCAGAGCGCTTCTCCCCATGTCACGTGTTGTGCAACATTCTAAGGTTGGACAACCCTGGAATTAAACCCTATGAAACAAGATAGGTACATAGCAACTTTTGGGCAAAAACTACTTTATAATTTTTCAATATGGTTAAAATGTGTGCCTGGGGTTCCTGCAATAGCAACTCACAATATCTGGAACGTATTTGAGTCATTTTTATCCCATTCCCCAAACACAAGACATCAATAAACATACTTAGCCTATGTACTGTATATAATATTACTTTAACTTTCTGTTATGTATTTAGTTGAGCTTAATAATAGGGTTTGGGGGTGGTCCACTAGGGGGAGCTGTAGGCATAGGTCAGGGGTTAACTGCAAAGTTTTGTTTGTTGTTGTTGTTGTTGTGTGCAGTCCTCATGAGAAGTGAGCCTGTTTTCCCTGGCTGTACTTTGTGCTATTGAAGCTCATTCATTCTCCAGTCCACTCTCTGGTCGTGTTCTTTAACAGAGAAGATCTAATACCTTCAAAGTTATCTAGCAAACGTAACATTACCGCTACTAATGTCTTTTGAACTTTGTGAAGTTTTACGAGGAGAAACGGGAGATCGGCGGAGATTAAGCGTTAGCTTGTAGCTAACGTTAGCTAGCGCCGTTAGCTACTAGCTAGTGAGTGACCAAAACAATGATTTTCCCCCATTTTTCGGAAAAGTCGGGTAATGCCCGTTCAATCGTTCTTTAGCCACGTCTGTCTTCTATCACGGACACCATTTTTCTGATATGTAAGTTAATTCAAATTTCCCTTACTAGCAATTTAAATCTTCCTAATTTTCAATGGTTTCCAATGGGAGTTGACCCTTCCGTGACCATTGTTTGTCCAACCTAGCAACAGTAACCGTGGGGGGCGGGGCCTTGACAAAGGGTCAATTGTTGCTATAACCTGGCTCAGAGCATCTCTTCTTGTTTTACAAGATTAATGTTTTTTTGTGCATTGTCCCTGTTTTAAATATATAAATTCATTCATTCATTCAAGTATGTTGATGATGACAGTAGAAAGATAAAACAATTAGTTGATTTGCTGAAGAATATCATTTTGATAATTCTTTTACCCTTTAAGCCGCTGAGATGTGAAGATTTGTGGCTTTTCTTTGTCAGGCAACAGTCTGTTTGAAAATAGCTACGGTGGTACTTCAGGTTTTAGAAGAGATAATTGTGTTCTTGCTCAATGAAAGCAAAAGCCAAGACAGTCACTCCTTTTCCTCATAAATGAAAGTGAAACTAAGTGCATACCCTCAGTCATAAAGCAAGTCATCAGCTCAGATTTTCACTCTCAACCATGGAAGGGTGATGAGCAGACAAGGTAGGCTTGCTGAACAAATTAATGATTTTCACTGACTCATGTAAGACTATTGTGTTGAGGCAGGGTAGACATTTATTAATTGTTTGTTTGAAATGAATTGTTGGGTCTGTGTTTTTGGAAATGTGTTTGTTATTTGTTCAATCTCTTTGTATTATCTGCTCAGAGTATTCTGAATTTAATTCGCAACAAGATTAAATTTAACTTTGTGCTGGTGAATTCTGTGTTTATCGGTCAGCCTGCGCTGTGTTGTAGCAGAAAAATAATCACAGATCAAGGCGAAGAAGGAAGTGAGACGAAAGTAGTCCACACAACCTTTCATATGTCACAAGGCAACCTCGTGTATAACACGTCGATTCAGGGGTCGATGCGTCTTTAAGAAGTAACATGAAGTCTACTTATGTTCAGTAGCCTATTGTTTTTTTTTTTTAAAGTCTTTAAATGGGATTTTACGTTGTCGAATCGCTTTATGCAGACTTTATTCTCTAAGTAATTGGTAACATCCGCTTTTGTTGCATCGATGTTGTTGAGTACTTTCCGCATTAACGTCGGCCAGATCAGGACACTTTTAATTTGTTTGCGGCTAATTAGATGCTTTCATAACAGCAGGGCGCTGTCCGCCAGCTGAACGAGGCAGACATTTGTTTGCAGTAGGCTGCGCCAAGGAATGGGCAGCCCCTACGTTCATACGGAAGTTGCGTAGGGCTGCGCAAATTACGCACGAGCATGATCTCCCTCTTGTGTCAACGCATGTGTAAAAGTCAAGAGAATCGAAACTCAAAATTGCGAAGTCAGCTAGTCAACAGATGCCAAGTATCTCCTCGTTATGTTCGACTCTCATCTCCACACCCATCTACCTGCACTGGGGCAAGATGCATCAGATATACAGACAGATATCCATTCATATAATTAACTGCAACATTGCTGACACTTTTGTTGTATCCAGTTCTGAGTTGGTAATACATTTTCTTTTAGTGGCATCAAAGAAAATTGTTAAAATTCTTAAATCTGATTTGCCTCAAGCTGCAGGAACCATGATTATAATGCTTATATTGCAACTGTAAATGCTTGCTCTCTTTACCATTTTTCTGTTTACACAGGTCATGCATCATGATTTGCCCTAAGTGTGAAACTTCATTGGGACGTTCATTTAAGTACTGTCCTGAGTGTGGTATCAAGTTATCTGTTTTGAGTCAAAATAGCACTCAAAGTAAGTTTCCAACCAAACTCGTCTTTATTAATTTCTTGTGGTTATTGTATGAAATATAACTAATGTAATACCCATCTGCTGATTATTACAACAGCACAATGTTTCAATGTTAAATTACGTCTTGGTAGCTAATGTTATTGATATTACAAAAGCATTTGGTATTTTACACATTCATACAGTAAATGACGTATGTTGAAGTTTGCAATTTTTCATTTTCTTATCCCATCTGTATAGAGTATAATAAAAAGCTGAAACTAATGCATTTACTGTGTTTAGAAATATGTAATGAATATGTCACATTTATTATTACACAGATGTGAGCACATCAGCACCTCAACCCTTTGTCGTGCATGAGAAGAGCCAAAAAGAGGGTCCAGGCCAGGTGCTAAAAGATGTTAAAGAGGAACAGGAAACTTCTGCCCCAACAAAGGTGAAAAGGCTAAGAAACGGTTGTTAGATAGTTGTAATTTTCATACTCATGTAAATGGCATTGAGCCACAAATTTAACTAGTGGCATTTGAAAAAGAAATCAAAACAGAAAGAGTCAATGCAACATCCTTTCACAATCTTAAGAAACTTTAACTTCTTCTTGACTGAAACTGAAACATGGATTTGTCTGTTAGTTCACTCAGACATTAGTTGGTAAACAAGGTCATAAAACAGGAGAACAGGTTTCTACCATTGCCAAAACTGTTATAAATCATGAAACATGTCTTTCAACAACACAAGGCAGCACTTTACAATACAACGCCGCCAGCAATCAAGTATTATGTCTAAGCAACAAAAAACAAATTTAAAAAAGTGGAACTGAGTTGTGGTGTTGGATATCATTGTACATACAGTAGATGTTCTTTGCTACATATGAGACATAAAAAATGTTATTTTATTCATATATTTATATTCTTTTCAGGGACAGTTGGCTTGTGATGACTCAGAACCTGCCATAGATGATGCTGCACCAGTGGACTTGTCAAATAATAAATCAAGCACAGCCACAGTGGACACTAGTACCTCAGCCTCATCCATCCATCAGACACACTCTAGTACAGTTTCTGAAAGTAGCCCTCAACCACACAGTGGAACAGCCAGTGGGATAACAACACCACCTTCTCCAAAACCCTCCAGTGATATACTGGCAAAACTAATAACAGAGGGCCCATCAAGTATTAGTGCAGAGGCTAGCAGCTCTGGTGCAGTTCAGGTTCCTGCTGTTGATACTCACTCTGGGCCGTCTACGTCATCTCTAACATCAACTGAAGAAACCCTCTCCACTGCACCCAAATCATCTGAGCAAACAAAAGGATGCAATGTGGTGTCAAAGCACTCCGGTCAGGATGAAAACAAGTCAACCAACAATGAGACACAAAATCTGTCTGGCAGGCCAGATGTCAATGAAGATCACACCAACACTGAACAGAATGCTTTTGCTAAGCAAACTAATCAACACAAAGACCATGCAGGCGGAGATAAGAGCGAATCAGATGAACAAACTCCCAATGAATCTGCTTCTCCAACAAAGGAAACGACCCAAACCCCTGAGGTACTGTTGTCATCAGTCAAATATGTAGAATTGTATTCCCTAAACTGACTCGAAAACATCATGAAGCATCAAATACTTATTGCTCCCTTTTTCTTAATTCCTGCACATACACTATTAGGTAATTATTATTGTTATAATTGACAATTTTAAATTGACAATGATGACAGTATAATGATTTTCATTATTCTTAGGTTACAACAATATACACTGTGACATGTATCCATGACTTATAATCATGGACATAGATTATTCACTGCATAATAATATTTACTTGCCTATTTACCAACCAAGGCAAAATTAGATTATCACAAGTAAAACATCAAAATTTAGAGGTATGGTAAATCTACATTATTCCACTCATTCTCAATCCAAGGCAATCATTTTTCTTTACCCTTCATATACTGTACAGATCTTCTTTGCCACCTATGAGACATACAAAAATATATATAGACTGATATATTTTTATTTTATTCATATGTTTATATTTTTCTTTCAGGGACAGTTGGCTTGTGAAGACTCGGAGACTGCCATAGATGATGCTGCACCAGCGGACCTGTCAAATAATAAATCAAGCACAGCCACAGTAGACACCAGAACCTCAGCCTCGTCCATCCATCAGACACAAGCAGGGAGAGAGGAAGAGAAGCTGTCTAGTACAGTTTCTGAAAGTAGCCCTCAACTGCACAGTGGAACCCCTGAGATAAACCCATCTGTTTCCACAACTCCACCATCTCCAAAACCCTCCAGTGATAAACTGACAAAACAAAAAACAGAGGGCCCATCAGGTATTAGTGCAGAGGCTAGCAGCTCTGGTGCAGTTCAGCTTCCTGCTGACAAGTCAAGTGATACTCATTCTGGGCCGTCTATTTCTATGTCATCTCTAACATCAACTAAAGAAACTGTCTCCACTGCACCTGAATCATCTGAGCAAACACCTCAAGAACGCAATGTGGTGTCAAAACACTCTGGTCAGGATGAAAACAAATCAACCTACAATGAGACACAAAATCTGTCAGGCAGGCCAGATGTCAATGAAGATCACACCAACACTGAGCAGAATGCCTTATCTAAGCAAACTAGCAAACACAAAGACCATGCTGGCAGAAATAAGAGCTTGTGCGACTCAGAACAAACTCCAAATGAATCCAGAGACTTTTCTGCTACTTCTGCTAAGGAAACGACCCCTGAGGTACTGTTGTCATCAGTCAAATATGTAGCATTTTATTCCTAAACTGACTCAAAAACATCATAAAGCATCAAACACTTATTGCTCCCTTTTTCTTAATACCCTATCCTTTTTCCACAGACCACTGACCCCCAGTCAGTTGACAAAACAAGCACACACATGGATAGGCAAGAACAGCAGCCAGTCAATAAAATTGTAGACTCCAGGCCACCAGGATCAGAGGAGCAGGGTGTTCAAGTGGAAGCAAATGTCTTTGAAAGGTCTCCTAAACATCCACAAATGTAAGTACATTAGAGGGCCAAAATGTAAATTCTTAATCTTGAAATAGCCGTTAAAACCTGTGAGTCCAGCATTCGGCACCTACAAAACAGTGAGACTCATAAAGTAGAGTACTCACAGTTTTCAGTCCTCAGTAATATAGTGAAAATAGCCACCCTGCTGTACACACAAAGAACATTAACACACACACACACACACACACACACACACACACTCTTGTGGATGAAGAAACATGGAGAACAAGGTGCACATACACTCATGTCCAGTACATTGCTCTGCTTCTGTCTTGGTGCACTCACTTGCGTCTCCCATGTAAAATAACCGAACAATCACTTATGTTCACATTTATTGACAAATCCTTTTTCCTTCTTCTTCTTTTTAGGTCATCAGTCGGTGAGCAAATACAAGTTTACTTCCATGCTGTCACTTCCAAAGACTTTAATTTGGATCCAGATAAGGACTCTGTTTGGATATGTTCTGAAGCATTGTTTGGACACTGGAGTTATGGCCATAAAATGTCCTTTTCTAGGTATGGGTTTTTTATTTTAATGACTCATTATTAAATCAAAGCACTTGTTTTGTAAATTCTCTATTGGAAACTGAAGCAAGAAGATTGTGATTCTTTTTCCATATATTTCCATATTAACATGTCTCTTCCAATACCTACTTTTCTTGACAGGGCTCTGGGGGACAAGCGATATTTTGTTGAAGCACTGGTTACGATTTCCAAAAACAGAATTCATGAGAAAATACCCTACAAATATGCTGTTTTCAAGTCCAGTGGAAATAACTGTACCTATGAGACCCTCTACCTGACAGAAGGAACTGAGTTGTGCAACAGGTGCCTTTCAATCAGGCATGATCTCCTATCACGCAAAGGTAATCTAAACACACTTTTGCTCAGACAGAAATTTTCCTTATTAGTGATTTATTTCAGGCAAATGATTTCTATAAGGTTTTTGAATGTATAATACACAATGAACTTATGAAATACAGAACATTTACCAGTGAAATTGTAATATACTCACATTGTCACTTGTTATTATTTATTTGACCTGTTTTAACCTAATGTGTTCACACAAGACAGTGCTAAAACCGACAGATATTAATTCTTTTTTTTTTTAAGTATATTTTTTGGCTTTTCATGCCTTTAATTAGATAGAAAAGTTGAGAGAGATAGGAAATGGAGAGGCAGAGAGAGGGGGAATGACATGCAGGAAAGGGCTGCCGATGCGGGATTCGAACCGGGGCCGCCTGCGGCGAGGACTGTAGCCTCTATACATGGGGTGCCTGCTTAACCACCTGCGCCACTCAACGCCCCAGACAGATAATATTTCTGTGAAAATCTTATATTGTCTGACAGATGAGTGGCACCAGTATGATGACATGATCCATCCCAAGATGACCAATTACTGGCTTTGGAATTCAACCAAAGAAACTGTACTGAAGGGGAGAGACCTAGCTGCCAAGGAAATGCTAAAGACAATCTTTAATGTTCTTACAACCTGGAATGAACAAAATGTGAACAACTTTTTTTCCATGCTACGACAGTTCTTTTATACATATAGCTATCCTGTATTACATGATGGCTGGGAAAAACCATGGAGATTACCGTATGGTCAAGAACAGGTAAAAGTCAAGAATGGTATTTTACAACAATACACATGTACACTCAGAATGGTCCTCTCAAACCTAAAAATACGTGGTATGAGTCTTTTTTTTTGCTTTACTTTTTACAGGTGAGAACACTGCTAAAACGTCTCCTGGAGGAAAGGTGGATAGGAAAATCTGAATCCCTCTTACCACCTCTGCATGTTGGAGTTGTCAGTTTGCTCATCTACAACATGTATCTGAGGGAGAGTGTGACGGATCAACTATCTCGTCTATGTGATCTTCTTTGTCTGCCTGAAATACCAAAGCTCAATTTCATCTCTTTTTGGGAAGATTTTGTAAGGCCACTACCAGATAAAAAGAGGTAACTACTGTGTGGTTAAAGTTCAAGCATAAAATAAGCATAATGATGTCTCTGGATTAATTAGTTATTCACTGCAAGGATAAAGTAAAAGTGCAGTCTTCCATCAACATCAGTTGGAATAAAAACAAAAGCTAATGGGACGTAATATAATAAATAAATAATTGTAACATTTCCAAATATTGAAAAGTGTTTTTTTTTTATGTAAACAGGATTTCCATTTTAAATATAATACACTCAATTCTCCACTGTGACAGTCTTGCAGATGCTGTTGAGATGCTTTGCAACAATGCCAGCCAACACCATATTGAGAAGTGGATCTTGGTTATTCCACTGATTCATTTACTGAGAGGAGAAAGCAAGCCATTTGAGCCAGCTCCACCGGTCCTGAATCCACAGTTTGACTTGTGGACAGGCTTTATGGGGAGAACAGGAGCACAGATCATGAAAGACCATGCATACCTGGTGGATATTGATTGTCGTCTTGTGCGTTCTTGGATGTCTCTGCTGAGTTTGGAAGATCTAAAGAGCTTCATATCCACTGTGAAAGTGGACCTCTTAGACATTCTTCAACACATACAGTTTAGAGTCAAATCTGGACCACCTCAGTCAACCTATGAAGTATGTATCCTTAACTAAAAGCTCCTACTTGTATTTGCTTGGATTGCCACATCATTGTTAAGCTATTTCTACTAGTGATGTTCTGAAATATGTTCTTTGGTTTACAGGCTTTGAGAGAACTGGCATTGCATCTCATCAACAGAGAAAGCCATCACAGTAATAGGTAAATAAAAAATAAAAAAATCTGTAATTTTAACAACTTATCTGCAGTAATATCTATACTATAGATATTATATATTTCCAAGTTAAAAGTGCTCTGAGAACGCATTATTTGGCCTCTGTATTGTTTATGGAGTTGGAGATGGGCCCTGAGTTGGAAAAGGCTGGGAACCACTGATCTGATCTATAGGTTAGGATTTTGGTATATCATTGGTGGATGGTATGCATACACAACAATAATACATATTGTTCTCTCATAGTTTCAGTGATCAGTACGGAGAGTGCTGCCTGAAAACTGCAGTAAAGCTTCTTGGCACTGTCTGCACTCACACAAAAGGTCCATCCCGCTGTGATCTTCCCCTTCACTTCCTTGATCTGGTCTGTCTGTTAACCAAGTTGTATAACCACAATGATTCCCAGGTAGGTCATATGTCCCCATACCTTGTCATAGTCTACATTTTTAGAGCAATTTCAGCTTTATTATCATTTTTTAATTAGACGTTAATGCAACTTTGAGTACAAAATACCGGCACAAACATCAAGGAAGAGTCCGTGAAAACTTAGTGTAGACAAGCAGTAACATTACAGATGCAATCCATCAGGCATGCGCTCAGTTTAACCTAACCCCCATATAGGTTTGAGGTTAATGTCAGGCATGAAAATAAACAATTTAAATCTTTATAATATGACCTGTTTGAAAGTTTTCTCCAATGCATTCTGAGATGGTAATACCCATTGGTAAGACCCAGTAGTGAGACTGGTGAGACAGCTAATTTACTGCTACCTGTCTTTAAGGTTTTGGATAGCGGGCTGATTTGATATGCAAAAAAAAATCATATTGCTGTTAATGTAGTTGATATTGTAATTGCGATGAGTCACAATTTTGAATAGAATAGAAAAGAATAGAATGCCTTTATTGAAAAACAAAAACAGTAGATACATATGTATAAAAATTGTAAATACATAAAAACAGACATTGTGCATGGTATTGCATTTTTAAGTGGCTGTAGAGGGATGGGGGCAGGGGGTGGGAGTTCAGCTCATAGATGACTGTTGGGTAAAAGCTGTTTCTGAATCTGGAAGTGTCAGTCTTTAGGGCGCTGTAGCATCTTCCAGATGGTAGTTATTGCAAACAGGTCATGAAAAGGGTGGGAGCTGTCCAGTGTAGTGGTGGAAAGACTTCATCTGAAGTGGTTGAAAGGATAATTTTTGGAACTCATTGTCACTGAAAAAAAAAAAAAAAATCTAAAATAATTACATGATTTTGTCTTGGGCCTGTACCAAACAAGCATGTTCCCTTGAATCTGATTTGTAGGTCGGAGCATCTCTACCATCACAATTCCTATTGTGTTACACATTTTACACTTTTATCAATAAAATTGCAGTTCCTGCGTATATGTTGTGATCTAGGATTCTATTGTGATTTGATAGGCAACCACACAGTTTACCCCATTTGGTATTTGTTGCATTTATGGATTTGGAATAAAGGTCAATCTCTTGATGTTTGTGCATCCACACTTGTAGCAGCCCTTATTTTTGATGTTTATCATTAAAAACAAGGTTCACAGCATAGACTGTAAAAAATATGGACGTAGCATCTGTGACCTCACCCATTGGTTTTGGAGAGTTGTTTTTGTGACTCAAATATGGCGCCATGTTGGGTTGGCCGGCCGAGAACCCGCCCACTCGCCTCAAAGCAGCTGTCCACGGACCGCTCTGGACCTGTCACTCAACGTTTCTGTGCCCTAATTGGCGAGAATTTTAACCTAATGATACTAAAACGGTAGAGTTAAAAAAAAAAAAATTCACCCCCCTCAGAGTGTGTGCGGGGGTAGAAACTATTGGTTGAGACCAAAAAACGTGATGACACCAGGCTTTGATCATGTTTAGAGGAGGCGATTTCAAAGGGATAGTTCACTCAAAATTGAAATTTCACTCATTATCTACTCACCCTCATGTCGACTAAGGGGTGGGAGTAGTTTCAGAGTCCTCCGTGCCTTCTCGGAGTTACAGGGGGGCTTGGCGCAGCACTGCACTGCCATATGACGGTTGCGAACGGAGCTCACTTTTCTTCGTCCAAAAAGACACACCAAAAAACCTCTTGTATTGAAGCCCCAACATGAGAAATTGTTCCGAAAAAAACAATTTCTCATTTTGGGGTTTCAATACAAGAGGGACATTACAGACAAGCACTATGGAGGTATTTGGATGGTTTTTGGTGTGTCTTTTTGGACGAAGAAAAGTGAGCTCCGTCCGCAACCGTCATATGGACATGCAATGCTGTACGGTGCCCCGCTGTAACTCAGAGAAGGCACGGAGGACTCTAAAACTTCTCCCAGCCCTTAGTCGACATGAGGTTGAGTAGATAATGAGTGAATTTTGGGTGAACTATCCCTTTAACATGGGGGTCTATGGAGAATGCTGCTTTCTGACACCAGCCCCCAGAGGCAGCCGAGAGGATTGCAGTTTTTTGAACACGGAAGTGAGCTTCACTTCTCAGACCGACAACTGCCCCCTTGGTTCACAGCAGAGCTAATAATGGACCAAGAGCTAAGATATAATGCTTAAATGAGTGCAAGTCACATTTGAAATTGAATGTTTATATGTTTTCACTGAAATATTATTATTAGTAGTAGTATTATTACTGTTGTTGTTGTTGTTTTTGTTATTATTATTTAGAAAAGAAATGAAAAACATAGTTATATATAATAATTTATAACTGCTATCCCAGTCAAGAGTGAGAGTTCATGAAGAGTCGGTCGGGGAAACATTAGAAACAATGTGGGAATGGCGGAGAAACACCTTCCAAAACAAGCTGCTTGTTCCTGATGAAATACAAGTAAGAAGAAATAAATTTAACATGCACATTGTTCTCTGTTATTGTCTTACATTGATTTTTTTTTTTATTTCACCAGTGTGGTAGCCATTTGATCTTATATGTCTTTTTAGGTGTGGAACAAATTGCTCACACTGTCCTTTAGTCATAAAGAACACACTTCAAGCTGGAGAAACACCTTCATGATGGATTTTGAGAAAAAACTAAAACAGGTAAGACTAAATTTGTGTTTAGATTCTTTCCATGTGGTCTTAAAAAACAAAACTAAGAATATGTGCATTTGTGATAGGAACGACCACATAATCAAATTGGAATATACTGTGAAAAGATGGAAGAACTGGGCAATACAAGTTCATCTTTATGGAGCGCAATGGAGAAATGTGCAGTGGATGCAGTTGAGGGTCTTTGTCAGGTATGATTGTGAGACGTAGTACTTGAAATTAATTGAGTCAGTAGATCTTTCTTTTAAAGATATTAATTTCTCCCCCAAATACCACCCTGCCCTAGTTGAAGCAGTACTGTGGGTGCCTAATTGGTATGCATGATTTTTCTTTTTCTTTTTTTCAGAAAGATAAATCTGGCAAGACTGTTTTAGATCTGTTGGAGAAACATGATATCACAAAGTTTGGGAAGCTGATGTCTGCTGTTGTGCTGAAGACGTGGCCCACAGATGCTAATGGAGTTTGCATTGAAGGCGATGACTTGATATTTGAGTATCTTCTAAACTGGCCCATGGCTAAAATTGTCTTCCAGATGACAGGTAACTACCTAAATTTAACATGACGTGAGCCCATTACCAGGAATTTGCTGTTTACTAATGTATGGTGTGTGGTCATATTCCATAAAGTATACCTGCAGCTGTCCCAGCCAAAGCTCTCTCTGATCCTGTCTCCTCACCAGCCCCTCCTCACCGTCTGTTACTGTTGTTGCTTTGTTACTGTCTCATTTATGGTTGTCTAGCATCACTGTTTTTACTTTTAGTGTCTCTGTCCTTACATAACTTATTGTATGTCACTGTACGTCAAACTAACTGTCATTTTGTGGTATGTCATTGCATTATGTTGGCTTATTGTCTTTATTCTTTATTCTTTTGTGTCACTGTTGTTGTATGTGCTTTTATTGTCTATATTTTAATGTTATACTCCCCCTCTCCCTTGCCCTTAGGAGGTCTCTCACCTCCTACCAGGCCATTACCTTAATAAGAATGTATTCTTAGCAATTCTTGCCTGGTAAAATAAAGGTTTACTACTACTACTACTACTATTCGTACTGTAGCTGTGTGTTTGTTTACCACAGTTTGTGCATTTAATAATTATCTCAGTACAATAATTTGTATTGTTGTACTTTTATTTGCACAGTAAATAATACATAAGAAGATTTTTTAATATTTCATGTTTGTATGCTTATTTTTCAGGTGCAAGAGTAAAGCTCATTGACAAACTGTCAGATGAAGCACAAATCAGGATGACTTTGGCAAGCACAGCATTTAAATCTGTGTCAGAGAAGTTCCTCAGTGGAGACATCCAAATCAAAACCTTAAACCAAATCCTGCAAAAAAAAGATGAGTTCGTTGAGTTGTTGAAAATAGGTAAATATAAATATTTATTTATACTCTACTACTCTACTACTCTACTCTACTCTTACTTTGACTTTATATTTCCTTATAGTTCTAACTCTTGATTGTGTATGCATACATCCAGTAGCAGTATTGAAATTGAAATTACGAGCTCTGAAAGATATAGTTGATTTATTGAGGTTTTGAGATCCCAACCATTGAGACCTCAACTAACTCAGTTAAAAGACAACAGATTAATTGGATTTGAGATACTCAAGGCATAGATCATCATTCTGAAGTCCAGAAATCAGTCACTAGATACTCCACATAACTGACAGTCAGTTCAACTACTTTTTGGAAGTGACTACTTGTTGTTTAACAAAATGATTTACATTAATCACAAATAAGATGTCTGAACACACACACACACACTCACAGTCACACCTATGGGCAATTTAGGGTTGCCAATCAATAGGGGTGGGAGAAAAAATCGATTCACATAGATATCGCGATATCTTTTTTGACGATTTTTAAATCGATTTTTTTTTTCAAAAATCGATTTTTTTTTTTTGAAAAAATTTTTTTTTTTGAATTTTTTGAATTTTTTTTTTTGAATTTTTTTAAATATTGTGCAATGTGTATTTGTTAGCCTCTTTTACATACAGAGAGTACAGGCTTTGAAAAGGGTTTAAGTTCATTTTATAATGGAGTATGTTAATTTATAGGCTCCTACAGTGTTTGTGTGCAGATAAATGTTAAAAATGTGACTAAAAATCGAGAGAATCGGCAATATCGTAGAATCGCAATTTAAATCGAATCGGCATCCAAAAAATCGTAGAAGAATCGAATCGGGAGAAAAGCATATCGTCCCAGCCCTACCAATCAACCTAATGTGCGTGTTTTGGACTGGAGTACCCAGAGAGAACCCACACAGACACAAGGGCCCCATTTCCATCGAGCTGGTTCCAGTGTCATTGTAATGGTGTGCTTTCAAGACAATATAGAGACAAATGAGTCAGGCAGGAATCATTTCCAACTCTATGTACAGTATAGTATTAGTTTCTGTATTAAGTGGCCCATCCAAAATTACTCAGGCCCATCCAAAATTGAAATCCTGCCGCTGCGCCTGGTTATAGGAAAGCTTTAAAATGTGTGTGTGTGTGTGTGTGCATCTTTGTTGAGTTCATCTGGTCTTGTTTGTCTAGATGGGCACTGTGATGATGGCCGCTGCAAAGATGACAGAAACGTAAGAAGATTACTGAAATCAAGAAAAGATGAAGTAGAAGCTGTCCAATATGAGAGGGAACTGGCCAAGGGTCTTCTGCAAATGTGCCTGGAGCTTCCTCAACATATCAAAGGTAGGCAGTGCACTGCTTACACATAATTATGCTATTTAGTTGTTTTTTTTAGAGACCTAGCCTTACAATAAAGAAGAAGATGCTACGCTAAGACATAGTTCATCATCATCAGCCACATTATTTCCTTTAGAATTATATGTATTATATTAAAGTTGTAAGTCTGTCATACTATGTGTGTAAAAGGCCACATAGGGACAGAAGTTGGAGATCCATTATAGTAGTCATAATTGTGGTCAATTTTGTTTCTGACATTATCATCAAGTTACTTCTCTCAAGATCTTAGATTCTTGTATTGTAGCATTAGAAGTGAAAGGGTTGTAGAAGAACTTGTATGTATCTGTATCTACACACATTTTTGACAGTATCCTTTAAATCCACAGTTGACTTTGAGGGGTTGGACAAAAAACTTCAACAGAACTTCGAGATGATGAATCTGAATGACTTTTTGAAGGTTCACACTCTTGATGGACAGACATCTTCTACAATTGAGAAGGTCACTTATTTCAACCTTTGTGATGTCACTCGTCAAATGGCCTCAGAACTTCTTGACGTTAAAGACAGCTTAATCTTCAAAATGTGTTGGAGGATCCAAGTAGAAGAGCTTTCAAAAGATCAGCCTGATACAGATGACACTGAACATCTTGATGGAAATGAAGAAATCTATACTCTTGAACATGTTTATAAAAAATATTTTCAGAGCTGCTACAGCAAATACGAGGACCTTTATGATAGTCTGAAGAGTAGGGAAGTGTTGCTGGAGGAAATAGACAGCATTGTTGACATCTATAAAGAAAACTATGAAGAGTTGCAGAAAGATTTAAATATCATGTGCAGATTAAATCCATCTGATGACAGAAAATGGATCAAAGTAACAATGTCCCAGATTCAACACTACCATGATCTTTATCTGGCAATGGAATCTGCCAAAATAATCATGGATATCAGGAACACACTATGTCCTGAAGGAGACTTCACCGTACTCGAGAAACTGCTGCAAATGGTACATTTACATTAATTTATGGTTAATAAGAGTCTTTAAAGAAACATCTGTCTTTACCTGTAAGATATTAACAGGCCTACAGATGTGGCCTCATTCATAAAATAAATATTCTCTAGTGTATTTTGCTATTGTAAGTAACTGTTCCTCAGTTCACATTTTTTGTTGAGCAACATGTAATACAGACATTCTCTGAAAAATAGACTGAAATGTTAAAGCTGCCCTGTGGAGCTTTGCTCATTACGAGCCATCAGCCGTGTTTTTTTTCGAGTAGGCTACTGCAACAGTCAGCCTGCGCCGTTCGATGACGTTGAACCCCCCTTCCGTCCCTCCCTCCCCGAACGGTAAGTGCAGGTAACCAGGCAACCAGGTGACTGGCGAAGTAGGAAGAGAAAAAAAAGTTGTGGTCATTCAGCTTTGGCATTTATTTAGGGGTGTGACCTTATACATGTGTAAACGTTTACACGGAATGAAACTGTAAACGTTTAGTAAAAAAAAAAAAAAAAAAAATCCCTAAACGATATCTAGGCCTACACGCAATTTATTTTCATATTTTTTATACATAGGCCTACATTTTGGGGGGGGGGGGGGCTGGGTGAAAAGTAGTCCCGCACACTGTCTTAATTTAGAGAAAACTATGATTTAATAAAAATGATGCTGTGACGCGCTTCCCTCCTCCAAAATGTGTGTAAGTGCGTTTTTTCTTTCCTTTTTTCTTGTCTTTTTTTTTTTTTTGCGAGCGAGTGTGATGGCGCCGCCACGCCGGGTCAAACATTGCTTTTCTGGTTGCCAAAAAATATTCTAAGCAAATATAGCCTCCCTAAACACAAACAAATAACCTTAAACGGATTGAAAGAGGTGTCTCGGGACATTAAAGACGGCCGAGGACTGACGAGACGCCTCTGTATTGCTCCTGCCCGGTCTGTCCACTCCTCTCATACACACTTCAGCACCTGTCCTGGGCTGCACCGTGTCGGCTCGGCTCGGCTCGCTCCTCGTTTTAAATGACTTTACTCCTTTTAAAAGTAGTGTAAACAATTTACTGTTCTGATCACTCATACGCGTGTATAGTTAGGCTATACGTTGCATTATTATTAGTTATAGCTACTTCAAAAGTAAAGGACGGTGGAGCGAGCCAAGCTGTAGCCCAGGACAGGTGCTGAAGTGTGGGAGAGGAGGGAGAGACTCGGCTCCGCGGGGCTCTGGCAACTAGCGGAGGATCAGAGAGGGTGGAGGACCGACATGACAGGGGGTCTTGGTCTCCTGGTACCTGTGCGGTCCAGGACCGCGGAGGTCAGCGAGAGGGGGGGTACGGTGGTCGACTCTGAACGCTCACCGGGCGGATCTCTCCACGGTGCGGTGCGTGTCGGGGGGGAGGGGGGTGGGACGAATCCGCCGTCGGGTCTCCTCCGCTCCGGTGGCTGCAGTGTCAGTGCTTCCACCGGCTGCATATCAGACTAGACAAAAATAAGATAACATGTTCTTCTTCTCTTCTGTTTACCAGCGCTCTAAACTCTACGTCAAATCCGAACGTGTTGCGTTGCATGCGTAATTCCCTGTGCGACAGCGCGGGAAAGTCGCTCCTCAGAGGCAATTGCGCTCCTGGGTAAACCAGGGACTGTTGTGTGGTGGAGATGCGTTCAATGATCATCCTAATAAGTCGTTTGGCAGTGGCTGCAATGTAACGGACATTGTTTTATATGTATAAACTCCACAGGCCAGCTTTAAGTAGAAAAGTAGAGGTTAAAATAATTGTCACTTTCGGTTCTACATAACTTTTAGAGAAAAGTAGCGCTATGTCACCATAAACTGTTATGATAATAATTATAATAGTTTTTATATCCCTATCTAACCTGGAATACAATCATTCAGTCTGTGATTTAATTCTATAAACGTGTCTTTTTCAGGATCAAGCTGACTTGAGCCTGAATTGCATCGATGATACCTTAATTAATGCCAAAAACATTCTTAAGGACATTACACAGAATCGCAAAGAATGTCTTCAGCAACTCAGTGTGAGACAAAACTTTGTTCTGTGGGTTAAAAAATCACTTGAAGGTACAGTAAATGCCAATGTTTGTCACCAGTAGTGAAACAGAAAAAATGTATCGCCTCCTAAAGTAAATTTGTAATTGCAGATATCAATGAGCTCAAAGTGTTTGTTGACCTGGCATCGATCTCTGCTGGAGAAAATGACCTGGATGTGGATCGAGTGGCCTGTTTTCATGATGCTGTCCTTGGTTATTCGTCCATGCTGTATGGACTGAAGCATGACTCTGACTTTGAAGACTTTAAGGCAGCGGCAACAAAACTGTGGAAGGCACTCGAAAATGACAGAAGTATACCAATGAAGTTGGTGAGATTCAAGCCTTTTTCTTTCCATCATACCTTAACTGACATTGATATTACAATTGAACCACATCCCATCAAAATAAAGTTATCACATAAACACATAGATTTTTGTCCCTCTTCCATGGTTTAATAATAATAATAATAATAATAAATTTTATTTAGAAAGCGCCTTTCACGCCACTCAAGGACACTTTACAGCAGTTAAAATCATCAAAAACACAGAATAAATCATCAATAAACAATACCAAAACAGAACACACAGCACGGAATAAACAACATTAAAAAGCACAGAATAAACAACAATAAACACATCAGTAAGAATAAATAATGAAAAGAACAAATAAATAGAACTGTGCAGAATAAAAGGGAAGTGTTAGGGTGGGGGGTGGTGGGGTGGATAGGCAATTTGAAACAGGTGGGTTTTGATTTTTGTTTTGAAAAGAGGGAGAGAGTCAATGTTACGGATGTGAGATGATAAAGAATTCCAGAGTCGGGGAGCAGAGCGACTGAAAGCTCTGCTCCCCATGGTGCTGAGGAGAGCAGGGGGGACAGTGAGGTGGAGAGAGGAGGAAGATCTGAGGGAGCGTGCTGGAGTGGCAATGTGGAGAAGATCAGACAAGTATGGAGGGGCGAGGTTGTGGATAGCTTTGAAAGTATACAGAAGGATTTTGAATTGGATTCGTAATGTGACCGGGAGCCAGTGAAGTTGCTGTAGGATGGGAGTGATATGGTGGGAAGAAGGGGTTTTGGTGATGATACGTGCAGCGGACTTTTGAACCAGTTGAAGCTTATGGAGAGACTTGTGAGGAAGACCGAAGAGGAGACATCCTTCAGATCATACAAACACTGTAAACAGACCTGACACCTGCCCATTATGGTGCTGTTAAACCAGAGAAACTGTGTCTACACTTTCCACTGAGCGTGGAAAACACACAATCACTAACCAACACATCTCACACAGAGTTTCCAACACTCCCAAAAGCGCTCAAAACCGTTTTCAACTAGATTAAGGAAGGCCGAGCAAGTAACCCTGTACAAGCTCATATAACTCAGCACAAACTTCATTTTGTAATTTATGAACAGCCAGAATTTGTGTTTTAATGTCTGGAGTTTTTTTCAGAGGGATACAGCACGCCATTTGGAATGGTTGAGGACTGTTAAAGAAAGCCATGGATCTGTTGAGTTTTCATCGCTGTCTCTGGCTACATCCATCAATGAGAGCGGAATATACATCATCAAAGCCCAAAATCAGAAAAAGGTATAGCCTACTAAGTGAACTACATGAAATTAATAATTTAAAGAATTACAGGACTAAATACAATAAAAACCTGATAGTTCTATTAAAATCCTAAATGCTTGTATAACAACAAAACTGGGCTCAAATCACTTAACAAAGTAAAGAACACTTCAAAAATGTTTGTTAGTGCAGAATATTATGTTCTCATTATGTTATTCCTATCTTTACAATTGTCATTACAATTGTTTCGTCATTGTTAACAAGGAAACTAAGAAACAAACATTAGTACTGTAAGTGCAATGAATACTTATTGCTTGGGTAATTATCCTATGAGACAATCTTGAACAGAGACCTTAGAATTTTTCATTGTATTAATGATTATGAAAATTAACAAAATTAAATTGGCATCATAATGTTTCCCTCTATAGCTTGCATTAGAGACTTCCCTGTTGCTCCAAATTCAAGATGGACCTGAGAAGAACATGACATGCACCTATGAGGACCTGAAAGAGTTACAAAATAAGCTTATGCTCATGTCTGGGAGAGGGGAACAAAATCAAAATGAAGTGGAACAGTTCATTGAGGTGTTGTATTTATTTTCTTTCTTTTTTTGTCAAAAGATATTTGTAGTTTAAATCAGTGTTAATATAAGCTGTATAAAGAGTAAAATGGAATTTTATAATATATGTTTTTGTATTGTTTTCACATTCTCTTTTATTTCACTTTATTTTACTCATATTCAGGTGTTCGACAATGTCCAAAGGCTTGCCAAAGCATTTGTAGACCTTTATGCTGCAGGGAACCCACTCTTCAGGTGTTGGGAAGCCAAGATTTATTGCGAAACCCAGAGAGACCCATGTATTAGTATGCAAATCAACTTTTGCAAGACTGTGCATCACATCCAAGTATGTGGAAGTGTAGTTGACCAACTTACAGCGCTGTCCAACAAGATGGAGTTGTTTCTTGATGACTGGCGAAACTTCATGGACAAACAGAGATCTGATTACTACTACTTAAACTACTTCACAGCAGAACAACTATTCTACCTGTGTAGTGTTGTGACTGAGACAAATCTAAATGCCGAAATAGAGGAAAATGCATTGATGATGCTTTCTTTTATCAAACCAAACTGCACAACATCAGATGTCTGGACCACTTGGGGAAGATTTTGCAACCAGTTCAAATCTGGGAGAAGGATGAATGAATGCATTCACTTTCAAAGCCTATTTTTTCATCAGGATAACAGTAGTATGTCTTCAGCTGGACCAGAAGATAAGACTGTTGGTTTGAAAGAGCTGGAGGAGTTGTGGAATGGCTACATGAAGAATGAGGGAATATTTTTCCATGACCTCTTAGACATAAGGAGTTTAGGGGAACTCTTGATGTTGATGACTGTCACTGACAACCAAAATGAAAATGAGTGGGAAGAACCAGTACTTTCAGAGACAAAAGACCATTCCCTCAGAAGACGGCTCCCAACTGGCCTCTCCTCAAAGCAACCTAATCTCATAGTCTGCCCTAGCGATGAGGTCCTGATCTCAAGTATCTGCTTGTACATGACCAGTGACTATGAGCCACTGCCAAGTTATGATGAGGTTCTCTTGTGTACCTCTGCAACATCACATGAGCAAGTAGAGCTTTTCCTGAGGAGGTGTCTCACACCAGGTGACACTGGTCAGAAGATCTACACAATGCTCTGGGCAGACCAACTTACCTATGACGTGAGCTGTTCAATGGAGAAGTGTTTTCAGAAACTACACTCTCTGTTTAAACATGATTACAGGCTAGCGATCTTCTGCAGCTCTGACAGGGAGCACACTTACATTCCCACTGCATTCAGTCAGTACAAAAGAGACTTTGTGCCACAAGAGCCATTGGAAAGGATCCAAAAATATCTGTCAAGACATCACACCGCTGTGTCAGATCAGAAAAATTACCTGTTCAAAGGTGGCCATTCTGTTGGCATTGTTGCTTCCCAGCGTGCTGGAGTAGGTGAGTAGTAGTTTTTCTTTTTGTTCTTCTATTGTCTTTTAATTTATTATCTGTGCCAGACACAAGGAAAAAACAAAAATATCACTAAAATGGAAGGAATCCTTCCTTCCTTTTTTTGTGATATTTTTGCTTATTTTTGTAAAATGGAAGGAATCCTTCCTTCCTTTTTTGTGATATTTTTGTTTTTTCCTTGTCTCTTGCTCTTCAAAAAGGCACCGAACTTATAAATAATGTTTAATTGAACAGATTGTAGTAATAAAATTAGTTTAAACATAGATGGGCAATTTGCATAATGCTTCCTTTACTTTCTAATACTTTCAAACAAAGATTATAAGACTGCTAATGTTAAAAAATGCCCTTAAATGTCTATAATTTGCATTGGCTGTCAGTTATACATTATTCTCTTTAGAAAACAAGGTGCTCAATTAAACTCTTCTCAATTATTAATGATGCCATGATTTTGTCATCTAAATTATATATTGTACTTAAACTTTTTCAGGAAAGTCATTGTATGTGCAAAGGTTGTATGAAAAGCTAGAAGGGTGTGTTGAACCAGGAACTGCATTTAAGAAGTGCATCCGACTAACTGATCTCGAGGTTGATGACCACAAGGTTCTCATGTCTTTGTATGACACACCAATACAAAATGATATCAAAGTGTTTCACTTTGATGTCACATCCTCGGTAAGCAATATTTATATATGTATATTTTTTAACAGATTGTTTTGAAAATTAAAGTTGCTCAATCAGTAGAATAGTAAAAGTTTACTTTGTTCAATAACCCTTTACTAACTACACAAATTTTGATTAACAGGTGCAAAAAGGCTTGAATGAATTCCTGTTCAAGCTTTTCTTCTTACGGTATATGATGGATTCAGATGGACGAATGTGGCGCTGCAGCCCAAAAGACTTGTACATCATTGAGTTACTGGAACCCATGAATTGTTTGCCCAGATATGTCCAGAGAACTGTAAGTTGAAATTTACTGTTTGCCAATTTTTCATTACCTGAAATCATACTATTACCATTGTTTATTAATGATATCGTTGTTGAATCCTAATCTGGTGAGATTTTTTTTTCTTACATTTTATTTTTAGGGACAAAAGGAAAACTTTGCATTTTCAGACATTTTCCCGAAGGTAATGTGTCGTCCACCAAAGGAAGTTATGACTTTGGAATTGAGGAGGGAGGAGAATGTTGACATGGAGACTGATGACCCCCTCATGGATGATGAATGTTTCAGGAGTGAAGCTTACCAGAGACCATACCAGTATCTCACATGTTTTCACAACAATCAGAATCTTGACAACTTCACTTACCAAGGCATTGAAGGGAGTCATGGAAAGTGTCTTCAAATACTCTTAATCCACTGTGGCATAATAGATCCATCATGGGCGGAGCTACGAAACTTTGTCTGGTTCCTTAATCTTCAATTGCAAGACTGCGAGAACTCAGTCTTCTGCAATCACGAGTTTGTTGGAGACACTCTTCGTGGTTTCAAAAACTTTGTGGTCGAGTTTATGATCTTGATGTCGAAAGACTTTGCCACCCCATCACTATGCATCACTGACCAGAGTCCAGGAAGACAACAAATTGACATTGCTGGTCTTAATGAAAGAGACTTGGCGCCATTCCTCATCAGAAAAAGGTGGGAGTCTGAGCCTCATCCATACATCTTTTTTAATGATGATCACGTGTCCATGACATTCATTGGGTTTCACCTCAAGCCGAATAACCAGAAAGGGGTTGATGCTATAAATCCTTTGACAGAAGAAGTGATAAAGAAAAACATCATGACTCAACAGCTGTACACTGGCCTTAAACTTCAGAGAGTCCCTTTTAATACAGACTTTGATCAGCTTCCACGATCTGACAAGATTGAACATCTCTGTAGTGTGCTTGGTGTCAAGTGGCCAACAGATCCTGATGAAACGTATGAATTGACCACTGATAATATCCTCAAAATGATGGCAATCCATATGAGATTTAAATGTGGTATCCCTGTCATCATAATGGGTGAGACAGGATGTGGTAAGACAAGGCTGATAAAGTTCATGTGTGAGTTGAGAAGATGTGGAGCATCTGCAGAAAACTTGAAACTGGTCAAGGTTCATGGAGGAACTACTTCAGAAATGATTTACGAGAAAGTGAAGGAAGCAGAGGCTCTTGCAAAGGCCAATAAAGAGAAGCATGAATTTGATTCAGTTCTTTTCTTTGATGAAGCAAACACCACAGACGCTATCAGCAGCATCAAGGAGATCATTTGTGACAACTCTGTGCAGGGACAACAACTTGCTTCTCAATCAGGGCTGCAGATTATTGCTGCCTGCAATCCATACAGGAAGCATACAGATAAGATGATTGAGAGGCTCGAGGCATCAGGATTGGGCTACAGGGTCAGGGCTGAGGAAACTGAAGACAGGCTTGGCTCCATCCCTCTTCGTCAGCTTGTGTACCGTGTTCACGTTTTACCCCCGAGCATGATTCCTCTTGTTTGGGACTTTGGACAGCTAAGTGACTCAGCAGAGGAAATGTATATCCAACAAATAGTGCAAAGACAGGCAAAGGCCAACTTGGTTCAGAAGCACTATATACCAACTATAACTGAGGCAATGTCTGCATCACAACAGTTCATGAGGAAGAGAAAAGATGAATGCAGCTTTGTCAGTTTGAGAGACGTTGAGCGTTGCATGCAAGTGTTTGTGTGGTTCTACAAAAATCACCACATGTTTGCTAGGGAACTGAGGGCATTTCATCAAGAGAAAAAGAAAAGTAAGGAAAAAAACATATTTGTACCTGCAAGTGACAAGGTAATCTGGTCACTTTTGATGTCCACTGGAGTGTGCTATCAGTCCTGCTTAGAGGACAAAAAGCTATATCAAAAAACTATCAGCGAGCTGCTTTCTGATCATTACACCCTAAAGGAGATAAGGTGGGAAATGCAACTCATGCAGGACCTCCTGCTCAATGGTGTTCCTATGGGCAAGACAATAGCCCGAAATGAGGCTTTGAAGGAGAATTTCTTCATGATGGTGATCTGTGTTGAGCTAAGAATTCCCTTGTTCATTGTCGGAAAACCAGGAAGCTCCAAGTCACTGTCCAAAACTCTGGTTGCTGATGCAATGCAAGGCCCTGCCTCACACTGTGAACTCTACAAGAAACTGAAGCAGATACACCTGGTGTCTTTCCAGTGTAGTCCCCACTCAACTCCTGAGGGAATAATCAATACATTCAAACAGTGTGCCCGCTTTCAAGAGAGCAAAAATTTGGATGAATACATCTCAGTGGTTGTTCTTGATGAGATTGGATTGGCTGAGGATTCCCCAAAAATGCCGCTAAAAACACTGCATCCATTACTGGAGGAAGGCTGTGTCGATGATAACCCTAAACCTCATCAACGGGTTGGGTTCATTGGAATTTCCAACTGGGCACTGGACCCTGCCAAGATGAATCGTGGAATATTTGTGTCTCGTGGAGATCCAAATGAGCAAGAGCTGATAAAAAGTGCCCAAGGGATATGCTCATCCGAAGAAAAGGTTCTTGACAAGATCAAACACCTCTTTGAGCCCTTTGCTAAAGCGTACATGAAAGCATGCAGGGAAGGCGCAGGCTTTTTTGGCCTGAGGGATTTCTACAGTCTGATAAAAATGGTATTTTCAATTACCAAAATCTCCAATGAACGCCCTACTCCAGATGAAATCACCAGAGCAGTCCTGAGAAACTTCAGTGGAAAAGATGATGTGGATACGATGGCCATATTTAGTGAAAAACTCAGGGATGATTGTGCAAACGTCAACATCACCACCATTGATATGGTTGATGAAAGCATCTCAGCTTGCCAAAAAGAGGGAAATCGTTACCTCCTAATCCTCACAAAAAACTATGCTGCTCTTGAGATTCTGCAACAGATATTTCACCGCCACCATATTCATCCAGAGATCATCTTTGGGTCTAGTTTTCCAAAGGATCAGGAGTACACACAGATTTGTAGGAACATCAATCGTGTCAAGGTTTGCATGGAGACTGGACAGACAGTTGTGCTTCTGAACCTTCAGAATCTGTACGAAAGTCTGTATGATGCACTCAACCAATACTATGTGACACTAGGAGGCCAGAAGTATGTTGATCTTGGCCTAGGAACACATCGAGTCAAATGCAGAGTTCACGAAAAATTCAGGCTCATTGTCATTGAAGAAAAAGAGGTGGTCTACAAACAGTTTCCAATCCCACTGATTAACAGGCTGGAGAAGCACTACCTTGACATCAACACTGTTCTCAGGGATGATCAGAAGTACACTGCCACACAACTGCAGCAATGGGTTGATGATTTTGTCTCCTCAAGTGGTCGACACTCTACCAAAAAGCAATATGATCGAAAGGATGTCTTCATCGGGTACCACTCAGACACATGCTCATCTGTGGTCTTGCAAGTAACTGAAAATCACAGAGTTGAAACAGATGCTCAGACCACACTGGACGAAGCCAAAATCATACTGCTGAACTGTGCTACTCCAGACTCAGTCATCCGGTTGGACAAATCCAAACTGCCGAATGAGGAAAGAGAACAATTAACATCAGATTATGTTAAAGAAGAGCTGCACAGGTCATTGGGTGACTACATATTGTATCGCACACAGCAGATGGAACTGCCCAGCTTTACTGAGGTAATTTTTTTTACTCTCAACCCTAAAAACACAGCTAGTAGAACATATCTTGCAATTTTGGCTCCAGCAATACTATTTTTGTTCTCAGTTTGCATTGTGCCAGATATGACTGGCACAATGCATCAACAATCATTTGGCACACAGTATGTCATTCCAGGCAAAAATGGAAAATAACAATTTATCTAGAAGAAGAAGAAATCCAAAAGTGTAACTGTTGCCAAGGCCACTCATGCTCAGATTTGATATTCTTTGTGTATTAACATTATTATTGATCTTGATACACATTTTTTATTTCAAAGCTATAATTTTACTGTCACTAGTTGACCACAGAGGGGGCAGTCTTAATGCCTAAGACGTGGTTGTTGTTGTTGTTTTGGTTGTGGGACAGCCTAAATGTTTTTAATTAACATGGTCTTATATTACTGGTACAGGCACGGGGACAGCTCTACCTGTATTTAAGCTTGTGTTAAGGTAGCTTTAGGTTGTCCATTTCCCCCATCATTTTTAATATTGGAAATAACAAATTTTTCTATCAGTAATTACAAATAAGAAATTTACTGCGTAATACAGTAGTTAGTTAATTATTAATTTGTTCTTTTACTTACTGCTTAATTCGTTATTTTTCTTTTGTGAAGGTCACAACATTTTCCAGGCTGCTGACTGCCGGAGACACTCAAGAACTACAGAATGTGACAAAGCTTGAAAACATGAAGTTGCTATCACTGCACCAGTTTGACACAGAGTCCTCCTTTCTTAAGGAAATCAGGTCTGTTATACAGTATATAAGCATAAAAAGCAAGTCATTTACTGAATTCAATCTAAACAGTGACCTTCACCCACACGTGTGCTTTTAATTTCTTGGGTTTTTCATTAGGACTTTTAGGACTTTTTTTACTTTTCTGTAACTTGCACTGTGTTCTTGTTGTGTCTTTGTCCTGGAATTAGGGAATTTCTTGGCTCAACACATGAAGACAAAGTACTCATTATCCAAACAGAGTATGAAGAAGATTCGCACAGAAAGAATATTCTCTCCTCAGCCAAGTGTGTTGACAATGTTCACATTATGACTTTAATAACATCTTCCTCTACCATCATGTAAAAAGTTCACATTTCTCTCACCTTTAACTTTTTTTCATGTTTAATGTCTGGATTTCTTAGATATTCATGCATCAATGAAATAAGAAAGCTGACCACTCTGGACAACACGAAGATATTTGTGTACTTTGTCACCAAGCTTCCTCGCATTGAGGGTGGGACCTCCTTTGTTGGGTTTCAAGGCGGTTAGTTCTGCTGTTACACACACACACACACACACACCAGTCCCCATATGCAATATGGTGATAATAATTTCGAAAACTCTGTTCATACACAAAATTTTGTTCAAAGTGTTTCACATTAAGAAAAACAACAAAAAGAAGAGCAAGAGATTCAGTCAACACCTACATGTTGTGTCTTCATTCGTGTGGCTTTTTTTTCCAGGCCCATGGACGTCTGTTCACATTGATGATCTCAGAAGATCAAAGGAGTTTGTGTCAGATGTTCAATCCTTGAAAAATCTACGCTTAAGTGACATTTTTAAAGATCCTCTTGAAGGTAATGTATCTAAAACTGTTTTTTAAAGAATGTAATCTATATAAAGTAATTCAATAAATGATCTCATAATTCTGTCCTTTCAAGCTATGGAGAAAGAAGAGCACACTGACGTGACACAAAATGATGACTCCACTGTAAGTTGAATTTACTATTCATATTATTAAACCTGGATGAACTAGAGGTTCCTATAACCAAAGTAGAATTTCCCAAACTGTTGTATGTTTCAGCAAAATTAACTTCAGACATTTTAAACACAAGGGCCTATGACTGAAATAGATAAAAGTGTAATTATGATACTGTGGCAAATAATTAGACAGCAGTTCAGATTTGAGAATTGGTATCTCTGTTTTTTTTTTCTTTAGTCTTTAAGACTCAACTGGACATTCATTGACTTACTCTGTTAGACAGACGGTCTGACTCTTGTGTGAAAGATGTGGCCTGTCAGTTACTCATGGCCTCTGAGGGATATTCAACTCGCTGATATTTTTCGTCATCAGATGTTGCTGTTGTTTTTTTTTGTCTTTATGTTTTATCTTTTTTCAGGATTTGGGAGATTTGTTTGATACTAAAGATCTGGTGAAGAGCTGTGTGCAGAGTGCAGTGAGCATGCTCAGAGACGCAGAAGACAGTGGAGAACTCACCACGAAGAGAATTGAAAACCTGCTCACACTTCTGGATGGAAGTCAGACACAAGGTTAGACAATCCATCTACTCTGTGTACAGTGAAAGTGCAGCTCTCTGGGAAAAACATTATTGTAAATTAGTTTTGTTTTAAAGGTTTGTTTGCAAACATTGTGAAGAAGCGTCTTCACATGTTGTTAGAGGAGTATGAGGCCAGCATACACAAACCAAGAAACTGGGTATTAAGAGAAGCATCCAATGTCACGGCTCTTCAAGAAGGAGGAACATTCCTGTAAGTCTCCTCTTTATACCACACACCTTACCAGTCTACATGGCAGTGTCATCACTATATTTGCATTCAAGATTTATCTGTTGTTTACTCATTACTTATTCATGTGTCAAGTAGGGCTGACCCGATTATCATATTTTGATAATCAAAGCTTCGTGGACATAAAATCGATTTTAATCTAAGCTTCGACGGCCGAGGGGTGCGCGATCGTGGTGGTGGGGGGTGGGAAATGGCAAACAAACACTGCATATCTCCAAAATCAGGCAGGTTTCCAGGATGCCAAGTAGCCGACTCGTTATAATGTAACAATTGCCGATGACAACCTGAGTCAAAAAGGAAAAAAGAAAGAAAGAAAAAACAATTGATCACGGACTTCATGATCGAATTACCATGGCAACGAACGAAGCTTCGAAGCTTCGATTTTTTTGGGTCAGCCCTAGTGTCAAGTTTACTTTAGTATGAAATGAAAATGTACAACTGTGATTTCAGGCTGAGCAATCTGAGATGACTTTACCACTCTCAGCTGTCATTTGTAATACATCTGCAACTAGTTAATTTTGAGAAAGTCCTGTGAATATTTTGCAGACACACATTGTGGAGGAAAATCCAAGCAGTTGTTACTCCACTTCTGGCCAACTTGGTCTCAGTCATCGACAGAGATTGCAATTTGGACCTTCTGCTGTCTGGTGGGGAAGACATCAGGAACCTCTGGCTTGAGATATTTGGGAGCAAAGAGATGCTGCATGTACCATATGTGGGGGATGAAAGACAGTGAGTAGCTTTTGGTTTGTAAGACCATAGGTCAGCTCAAATTGCCATTTGCTTGTTCTGGTTGGTTTTTGAATCAAGACAAATGCAAGTAAAAAATACTAGTAATATTTGCATTATGTCTCTCTTATATCTACAGGGTATTAATGGTACAAAGCCATATCTTGGGTGGCACCACCCTGCGTTGCCTCATGCCTTTCAGCTGGTGGATCAAAGACTTCCTGGATGGGCTCATGATGCACACATCCAGACATGAAAGTAACCAACACATTGTATAAGTAACATACATTAAATGTTCTGTTCAAGAATAACGATGTTCAAGTATTAGCTTTGTAATGGAAATCCCTCTTATTAGTCTGACTCTAACTTTTCTTTGCAGCTCATTCACCTGCTCGTTTCCAAGACTTGTTCTTGACTACTCCACTTGGCAGTTACATGGCTAAACATGTGAACGAAAAAATGGGAAAAGAATTTTTTGAGTGCTACCTGCAGGATTTTGTTTCCATGTCTATGAAAGTGGCATCAGAAGAAGAATTACAGGTGAGGGAAATACAAGTGCTTTGTTACTACATCCATTTTCTCACAGTTGTGTTTTGATGCTAGACGTAAGCAGAATGCTAAACTCCTATAACATGCTACTCGAGAGTAGCTATGCTTTAATCTAAATAATGTACTGTTATTCTACCTGGACATTCACTCCTCAGATCCTATGTCAAGCCCTGGCCAGCTGTGTGGATGAAATACAGAGACGAAAAAGACATGAAGATGACCTTTCTCTGCCTCATGTTCACATTGCTTATCATTTCTACCAAAGTCGTCTTCAGAACCTCTCGAGGATGATTTCTCTTCAGCCTGAGATTGTTAAAGCTTTGCGAAGAAACCACCACAATAGACAATGTCCAGAGATGGTAAATGCATTTCTAAATTCCAGCAATATTTTCTGAGGAGACTTCAAAGACTGCAAAAAGAAAACACATTTATGCCCAGCATGACCTGTTTTCATGTTATAAAGTCTGTTTGATTTGTCACTTTGTTATTGAAACACTCATTCTTCCATTATACTTCCATTATATGCAGACCTCTTGTTTAAGCCAGAGTACACAACATTAAAATATATATAGAACATAATTGTGGAAAATAGATGATTTTTAGATAGAGAATGCTTTTGCAGCATGAATTATTAAACATTGAATCACTTCCAAATTGTTTTGTTACCCTGTAGGTTTTGGATGTCCATGCAGCCATGGCTTGTGTTGAATTCCTGGAGTCTCCTGATTTAGACACAGACGCTCTTTGCCAGCGCTGGCTGAAGCAAGTTAAGAGGCTGCAGGCTTCATTGGAGCTGATTTGCTCCCAACTTAACACAAAACAGTCTGGAGAGCGATGCAAAGAAAGACTCCATGTCAGGTAATCAATGCACACAATTGTACGTAAAACAGTTATATTTTCAATAAAATGCTATAAGTTTTTCTCAGAAAAAATATTTATTTAAGATTATTTTAGATGCCATATCGATGCCCATAAAGGTGAACATTGTGGAGTTGGATGTTCTTTCTCTGTCTGCACAGAGTAAATGGTTGTGTGTCCATGTGTCTGATATACAGTATATTCACTATTTCACTACTGTTGCTAACTATATTCTGCAAATATTTCTATAAGAAACTTAACTGTGATTATGATCTGAAATATTTTATAGTAACTGCTGGAAGCGCATCTACATCCTCTCTCTGTTTGTGGAACACATGCTGCTGGGTTTCCAACCTGAAGACAATCGGCTCAGAAAACTGGTCCTGAACCATATTCAAACCTTGAGCAGGGTGAGTAGATTTTTAATGGCCAGTATACTCTACAAAAACATGCATAAGAGTTGTGGTCTTTATTCAGTGTGATGTCCTTTTTTTCCAACCTTTATCTACCTTGAGGAGAATTTTTTGTGACATGATGGTCCTCGGGCTGTTGGCATATTTCACATTAAGTCCAGCCAGCTGATGAAATTAACAAATCATGCATCCGTATTGTTTAATTTATGTTTGATGTTTTCCTTTTTACCTATTAAGGTTTTGGAGGGAAACTCAGATGTGAAAACACTGAAAGCTTTTCAAGCTGTGATTGAAGTACTGAAGTCCTGTAAGCAAAGGGCAAGTGACCAGATTTTCAGGTAAGAGTTTGTCCATTTGACCACAATGTTCTTTATTTGTCCCTTAGTAAATTTGATAGATGTTGGTCCTGTTTTCATAAAGGTTTGGACCTCAGTGTGTGGTGTGCGTCAAAGAGCCTGAGGAACCCGTGGGGCTGCCGTGTGATCACATCTGCTGCTTGACATGCATCAGGGCCAGCCTGGATGCAGGACGCACTTCTTGTCCCAATTGCAGGGAGCAGTTACCAGATGACTTTCAGCCTCATGTTTCTGAAGATATCAGGTGAGATTTCTTTCACTATTTTATACCTGTAAAAATCCAAAGGTGAAACCATGAGGTACATGAACTCGATTGTCACAGCACCACTGTTTTTAAGAGCACAGGAGGAGCTGTTTTTTCACTGTAAATGATCAGTGGTTTAGTTTATTGAGCATGAATTTTATTCTAATACTTTATCACACACTTATTTTGAACAACACACAATCTGATCTTTTTAGATTACCAAGCAAGTGGCTTGCAAGTGGGTGTGAGCATGTCAGTGATTCAGGGGATGTTACTATAAAACATAGTATCACCCAGAGGATGTACAGTGACATACAAAGTGAAGCAAGAAAGTCACAGAGTCTCTAATGATAATAAACAAAGATAAAACGTCATAACCTTTGATTTTTACATTGCATTTGTTTTCATTTTGCAGGGCTTCTTTCAAGAAAAATGCAGATTTCAGACGAAGTTGCAATGGTTTCTTCATAGACATGCTCTCCACTGTGTGCTTCAAAGACAACATGCCACCAGCCCCGGGTGTCATCGCCCATCTGCTGTCTTACATGAGGGTTGAGACAGGTACTTGCCTGGAAGGATAACCATGGTTTTCGCTTTCTTTTCTTCACCTTATTCTCTAATGAACTTGGAGTTTTTGAGCTTTGACCTTTTTTAAGTAAATATATAACTGGTACATGTTTAAGTATGTAAATTGATTCTCAGTAGGGATGTTATGGTTGATCTCGGTATATTGTGATGGATTGGTATTGGCTGAATTGTACTACAGTCAAAATCTGATCTTTTCTTCAGAAAACTACTGTGTGTTTTCTCCACCACAGCCTGTTAGTGTTGCATTGCTCCAAAATACAGACAATTGCACATCTCAGATGGTAATAAATCACTCCTCTCATAGTTACTAACATTTTCTCTAAATCATTTTTCCAACTAGATGATGAACAGATTCACACCAAAGATCTGTCACCTTTTGACGAGTCTCCAGATAACAATCCTGTTGTACGATCTGTGATCCTCAAGTTGCTGCTGAAGTTCAGGTGGGTAGATTTGTCATCTGTTGAAT
This sequence comes from Trachurus japonicus, assembly GCF_045865225.1. Lineage (NCBI taxonomy): Eukaryota > Metazoa > Chordata > Actinopteri > Carangiformes > Carangidae > Trachurus > Trachurus japonicus. The sequence continues at coordinate 22,159,222 of NC_140910.1, forward strand.
TCAACATGCTCTCACTAGAGAAAATTGACATTGTGACGTAGCATTGCTGGTTTATTGTACAGCAGGAATTTGTAGTGCAAGATTTTTAATCTAATCTGCTTCACCATATGAAGGTCTTCTGCATTGGACCAAGTTTATGATGAACTTTCATCAACTGTGTTTCAGCTTTGATGAAGTCGAGGAATATTTGCAGCAGCATTTGTCATCTGTTGAAGAAAGCATATTTGTGGATGAGGATGATGAAGCAGAACTTTATGCCCTGTACATCAACTGCTTGGAGGTAAAACATTTATTAAACAAATATGAAATTAAACAGTATTATTGTGTTATGTTCAACAGTGTAGGAATTGACCAATATAAGATGGATTTTCACAACACACTTTTTTGTGCTGGATTGTGGAGTTTTTTGGGCAATGTCAGGGTGCTTGTAATTCTACAATAATTACTTTAGTTTAACTCATTATTTAGACAGTTTATAGTCAAATTCCCTGCAGTACTTGGGACAGTTTCAGTTTCAGCTCATGGCTGATACAGGTCAGTTAAAGTGAAAGTTAACTAATGGTTTTTGCAGGACTCCATGTGGGAGAAAATGCCTCAGGAAGACAACAGGTCTGAAGAGTTGAAGCCATTTTTCAGGGATGAGACACAATTCCTTCAGTTCTTCTTGGATGAAGTCAAATCTGTGCCAACACCAGTGTCTATGGAGTATCTACAGCACATCGCCCGATTGCGTCTGTCCCTCACGATGGCCACCAGTATCATCACTGACTGTCTGTCTGGTAAGATATTCTGTAAATTCATTACTGCTGACAGTTTTTATTGGTTAGCAATGAAAATAACTACACATTTGTTGGTTAATAAACTTGCAGACAACAATGTCCCAGATGGAGTAGAAGATTTCCTGAAGGTGGTAATCAAACTCTGTGAGGACAGTGAGAATGATTGGTACCGCGTTTATCTGATCCGCAAGCTCAGCGAACGCAATGGTGTTGAACGTGTCCAGACACTGGTGACACAACCGGAGTTCAGGTGGCTTTTCCCCCCAGAGATCCATGAGCAGGTACATCACCATTCATGAGAAAATCTGCCATGTAAAATGTTTAAATCATGCAACAAGTAAACGGCACCATTGTTAAATCTTTAATCCAATGGTACTTGATCCAGCTGGTTCATTTAATACTGTGCATTGACTACAATATGGAAATAAACCATGGCTTGAGATGTAGACAACTTATTCTTCTCTCTGTCTACATTCCTGGTGAGAGCAGAATGAAGATGGAGGCCAGATGGACCAGTATCTTGTATACGGTGAAGAATACAAAGCAGTGAGGGATGCAGTTGCAAAAGCAGTTGTGGATGGTGATGTCGACCCAATAGAAGAAGTCTGTGAGGTATTTAAATTTAATTTACCAAACTCTATGTTGCTACAGTAATATTCCTTCATCCTGTAAGTATTTTGACACACATTGTAAGAGTATGCAAACTTTGTTATTTCCCATAACACATAATATCTGGCAGGCCTAGGGTTTTGTATCTTTTAGCCCTTTAAACACAAATGAAGTAATTGCTGAAAAAACAGTTTTCTGTAAATCTAGATCTAAAAGCCTTAAACTACTTAGGGGGATAAAATTGGACACATAGGAACTTTAAAGGGACAGCCTTTGTCAGAACCTGAGATCTGTCATAATCATGTGATCATGTGGCCTGCATAGCATGATGTAGTTACTTGCCTCTTAATTTTTGGCTATATTTAATTCATTTAGAATTGCAACACATCACCAAGGAATCGAACAGTGTTCATCATCCTCTCGCTTTTCCGAGAAGTTACAACTCTGTACAGGTCTGCCAACACAGGTCTTCATCCAACCCCTGAGGTATGAATGATGATAAATATGACCGTGACTGTAAAATGTTGCAAAATTAAACTTCTCCTATCTGTTAAGCCATCAGTCAGTGTTTGTGTGTGAACATTGTCTTATATCTTCTCTGTAGAGATGCCAAAAATTTGAAGACCTCATTCAGGGGTCAAGATTTCTGCATCAAAGAGAAGTAAGGCATTTTGCCTCAGCGTTGGTTCACAACAGGTTGGGAGACCTGACCATTCACCCTGGAAATACTATTGTGGAGAATGCTGTCATCGAGCTGACGATCCATCTGGCAGCTGTGCTGCTCACTGGAAGCCACCACCTGCTGATGCCACTAAAGCAACTTGGTCTGTTTCCTGAGAATATGCAGGTAACCATGTCTCGTATCTGCCTCTTTAGACTGTCAGACCTCTTCGGCTTCAGCTGCTGTATGCAACAAATGATTTGATGCTTCCAGGTGTACAAAACCAAAGTTCCTTATATAATATATATGTATACAGTGATTTGAATATTCAGTTTTAAATAATGAATACAAAATACAATATCTTTCACTAATTTGTATACCCCTCGTACATACATTATATAGATATTTGAAGCAATAAAGCACAATGCAAATTAATTTCTAAGCCCTCTGGTTTTTAATACCAAAATCCAACAGTTTGAAGGAAAAGCTCTGCAATAATAACAAACTAGAAAATTTCCTCTCGGGAAATTTTGAATGGGCCGCGGGGCTACTGCCGATTTTGCCATCTCTGTCAACATGGGAATCAAACCCACGATCTTAAGCGCAAGACAGAGCTGATCAGACAGACACATGATCATCTTTCTATAAGCACTGATATGGAGGAGCTGTAACCACATTAGGTTACCTGTGTGTGTGTGTGTGTGTGTGTGTGTGTGTGTGTGTGTGTGTGTGTGCGTGTGTGTGTGTGTGTGTGTGTGTGTGTGTGTGTGTGTGTGTGTGTGTGTGTGTGTGTGTGTGTGTGTGTGTGTGTGTGTGTGTGTGTGTGTGTGTGTGTGTGTGTGTGTGTGTGTGTGTGTGTGTGTGTGTGTGTGTGTGTGTGTGTGTGACACCAACAAGGTTTAACTTTAAAACCAGATGAAATCATGGTTTAAGTTTAAATTCTGTTGCACGTTAACTGTGTTTTAATCACATGAAGGTGTGTGTGTGTTTGTGTGTGTGTGTGTGTGTGTGTAACTGTAATCACATGAAGCTGGCTCTAGAGTCTGTGTGTGTGTGTGTGACTGACTTGACACATAGTTAGTTAGTAGCTGCATCCTGTGTCAGTCTGATTTAGCTGTGTCTGTGTTTATAAACATTTAAACGAGCGCCAGGTGGATTGTTTATGAAGTTAACGAGCTCTGGCCTGAGGATCAAAGAGGTTACCACGGCGATAGGGGCCCCCGCAGGCTGAGACAGACAGAAACGTGGAGAAAAACAGCCATTTTCTGCCTCTAAACCGGTCTCACAATTAGGCCTAGCATGAGAAAACGGTAACTCCTATCAGAACAAAACACAGATCAACGTTGCTCTAAGGACTTACTGAAAATTTCGGTACGATTTGGTGTTTCTACAGTAAATATTTTGGCGACGCTGGCAGTTTTAAAACATCAGGCCGTTCTGCTCCTCTCAGAAAATATTTGTATTGGACTCAATGAGGAGCAGGGACAGACGTGGCCGCACTCAGAGGCTGATTCTGTCAATTCTGTAAGTCTCTCTGATATTTTGAGCACATGACATGAGAGATAACAAGTTTGTCTTACAAATTCTGAAAAAATTATGTCTGTAGAGTGTAAATTGTGGCCGTGGTCACAGTTTATCCAGAAAAAATACAGAATGTTTCTTCACTCTCTCCCACTCTAACCGATGATGTCACGCACTCTGACACGAACATTCTGTCCAATACACACCCATTATAATCTCATAATTTCTCCAAAAATGATCATGGTCATTGATCAGGGATTGATCAAAAACTATATGACCTATCAAAACGTGGAGTAATACGACAATACACAAGACTTGTGTCTACTGTTTAAAGTTTAAATGGAGTCTCTAGGTGAAAGTATGCCTGAGCAGTAGACATTTGTTAAACTCCAATGATTGGTCTTTTTTTCCCGCCCGTCCCATTGATTTACATGCAAAAATTTTGCGCAGTAAATCGCGACTTACGTCGCGAAATATTCGTACACTGTTGAGAAAAGTAATAGCACAGCGATCCCGATCAAGCCGCACGTTTTGATATATAATATGTCCTGCAACTCTTCGAGTTGCAGGACTAGTAGCGGACCGAAAGTCGGCCGGAAGTGGAAAAATAATAATAACTAGAAAAAGATAGCATTTCCTGCAGAAAATGCGTGTGAATGCTGAAAGCAGCTGAACGCTATTGCTGAAGCAATGCTGAATTAGCTGAAGAAATTGTTGAATCAATGCTAAATTAGTTGACGAAACTGCTAAAGCAATGTTGAAAAGACTAATGCTAGAGTAGAGTAGAGTAGAGTAGAGTAGAGTAGAGTAGAGTAGAGTAGAGTAGAGTAGAGTAGAGAGTAGATGAATACTTTATTCATCCCTAGGAGGGAAAAAGCTGAAACATGTAACTTGTAGTGTGAGATGAATGCCTTTTTAAAGGTAAAAAGCAGTAGAAATGCTAAAGGGAGAAGAAAACATTGAAATTCTGCATGTTTAAATGTAATGGTTAAATAGTTGAAATCTGCAGCTAACCTGACAGGAAGGACAACTGATGAACCAGCACTAACATAGCCGAAGCAATGGCTGAGAATATATTTAAAAGTAGAAGATGTGAGACTTTGTATGAAATGGCTGGAAATTACTTGAATTGTCAAAGAAGAGTTTGAAAAATTCCTGAATTAGGAAAAAAGTTAATGCCTACTGAAATACATTGTAAACTGACAGCAGAAGAACATTGTTGAAGAATATAGATGGAGCATTAGCTGAGGAGTAGAACATGTAAACAGCGGGTTTAATGGTGTGAAATGGTTGAGAAGAGCCTCAGTAGTTTAGGATACGTGTAAAACAATGTGTTCAACATGACCAAAATGGGGAAATGTGTATTTTCAGTTTAAATAGCTAAAGAACAAAATTAACAGCAATGAGTCCATTAACTACAACAGGAAGATAGAGAGGTACATACAAAACAGTCAGACAACTGTAGGAAAAGTGTGTGTGTGTGTGTGTGTGTGTGTGTGTGTGTGTGTGTGTGTGTGTGTGTGCGCGTGTGTGTGTGTGTGTGTGTGTGAGAGTGAGGAAGATATACAAAAGTGTGTGTGTGTGTGTGTGTGTGTGTGTGTGTGTGTGTGTGTGTGTGTGTGTGTGAGAGTGAGGAAGATATACAAAAGTGTGTGTGTGTGTGTGTGTGTGTGTGAGTGAGGAAGATATACAAAAAGTTCTGACCTGACAACTGTATGAAATGTGTGTGTGTTGGACGTGTGTGTCTGTTTGTGTATGGTTAGTGTGTGTCCATTTATGTGTGTGTTTGTTGTGTGTGCATGTGTGTCTGTTTGTGTGTAATTGTGTAAATTGTGTATGTGTTTGGTAAGTGGTTGTATGTTTGTTGGGTGTGTGTGTGTGTGTGTGTGTGTGTGTGTGTGTGTGTGTGTGTGTGTGGTAGTTAGTGTGTGTCCATTTGTGTGTGTGTGTGTGTTTGTGTGTGTGTTGGGTGTGTGTATGGTGAGAGTGTGTCCATTTGTGTGTGTGTGTGTGTGTGTGTCCATTTGTGTGTGTGTGTGTGTGTTGGATGTGTGTGTATGGTGTGTGTGTGTGTGTGTGTGTGTGTGTGTGTGTGTGTTGGATGTCTGTGTATGGTGTGTGTGTGTGTGTGTGTGTGTGTGTGTGTGTAGTAGTTAGTGTGTGTCCATTTGTGTGTGTGTGTTGGATGTGTATGCATGGTGAGTGTGTGTCCATTTTTGTGTGTGTGTGTGTGTGTGTATGATCGACAGTCAAACAGAGAGAATGTGTGTGCGTTGCCATGGTGACGTTGCCATGGTGAGGTTACCATGGTGAGGTTGCCATGTTGAGGTTACCATGTAACTGGTGGCTGGTGGCTTTAAGGCATGGTGGCAGCTTTAACCATAGGCTTTAACTGCTCTGTGACACCCTCAAACAGATCTAATGTATGACAAATCTGTACTTAGTACGAGCAAAAGGTTTACATTTTCCGAACCATAAGACCTTGCTGAACGCGTCCATGTCACTTTGGTGTTTCTAGAGTAAAAATTGTTGATTGTGTCGCAGGTTGGAAACTTTGGGACGTTTAGAAAATCAGCACCTACTTTTGAATGGGAGTCAATGAGAGGAAGGGAGGGACCAGGCTGCACTCGGAGGCTCCCAGTTTAAATTGTGTTCGTCTCTCTGGTTTTTTGAGCACATGAAGAGATCCAGGATGAGCTTGTCTACAAGCATGCCCGAAATTATGTGTGTAGAGTGTAATCTGTGGCCGTACTGACAGGATAGAGAGAAAAATGTGAGAGGATTTTTAGACCCTCTGTCACTCTACCAACTGCCAACGTCCGAACATTCCGTCCCATTGACTTTCATGTTAAATCTGAATTTTGTCAGAAATTTTAATGATTTTAAAACTATACATATATCTGAAACTGTTGAAGATATCAATAAGCTGAGATATAGCTGAATAGTTGAAAGGTTTGTGAACAGTTTAAAAGTTGAATGAAGTCTGTAGCTGAAAGTATGCTGAAGCTATTAGAGGCTGAATGAAGCAGAAGATTTGAAGAGTTTGAAGACTGTTTCAATGTATTCCTATGGGAGAAAAATTGCAGAAAAAGTTAAATATTTTAAAAAGTATAAATAGTTGAAAAGAGTAAAATAATAGCAGAATTGTCCAGAAAAAGCTGCACGTTTTGATATATGAATTGTTGAAATAGCACAAAGTATGAAGGAGCAGAAAACTGCTGAAAAAGGGAAGAAGAAGTAAGAACTAGAAAAAGATAGCATTTCCTGCAGAAAATGCGTGTGAATGCTGAAAGCAGCTGAACGCTGTTGCTGAAGCAATGCTGAATGAGCTGAAGAAATTGTTGAATCAATGCTAAATTAGTTGACGAAACTGCTAAAGCAATGTTGAAAAGACTAATGCTAGAGTAGAGTAGAGTAGAGTAGAGAGTAGAGGAATACTTTATTCATCCCTAGGAGGGAAAAAGCTGAAACATATAACTTGTAGTGTGAGATGAATGCCTTTTTAAAGGTAAAAAGCAGTAGAAATGCTAAAGGGAGAAGAAAACATTGAAATTCTGCATGTTTAAATGTAATGGTTAAATAGTTGAAATCTGTAGCTAACCTGACAGGAAGGACAACTGATGAACCAGCACTAACATAGCTGAAGCAATGGCTGAGAATATATTTAAAAGTAGAAGATGTGAGACTTTGTATGAAATGGCTGGAAATTACTTGAATTGTCAAAGAAGAGTTTGAAAAATTCCTGAATTAGGAAAAAAGTTAATGCCTACTGAAATACATTGTAAACTGACAGCAGAAGAACATTGTTGAAGAATATAGATCGAGCATTAGCTGAGGAGTAGAACATGAAAACAGCGGGTTTAATGGTGTGAAATGGTTGAGAAGAGCCTCAGTAGTTTAGGATACGTGTAAAACAATGTGTTCAACATGATCAAAATGGGGAAATGTGTATTTTCAGTTTAAATAGCTAAAGAACAAAATTAACAGCAACGAGTCCATTAACTACAACAGGAAGATAGAGAGGTACATACAAAACAGTCAGACAACTGTAGGAAAAGTGTGTGTGTGTGTGTGTGTGTGTGTGTGTGTGTGTGTGTGTGTGTGTGTGTGAGAGAGTGAGGAAGATATACAAAAGTGTGTGTGTGTGTGTGTGTGTGTGAGTGAAGATATACAAAAAGTTCTGACCTGACAACTGTATGAAATGTGTGTGTGTTGGACGTGTGTGTCTGTTTGTGTATGGTTAGTGTGTGTCCATTTGTGTGTGTTTGTTGTGTGTGCATGTGTGTCTGTTTGTGTGTAATTGTGTAAATTGTGTATGTGTTTGGTAAGTGGTTGTATGTTTGTTGGGTGTGTGTGTGTGTGTTGGATGTGTGTGTATGGTGAGTGTGTGTGTGTGTGTGTGTGTGTGTGTGTGTGTGTGTGTGTGTGTGTGTGTGTGTGTGTGTGTGTTTGTGTGTGTGTGTGTGTGGTAGTTAGTGTGTGTCCATTTGTGTGTGTGTGTGTGTGTGTGTGTTGGATGTGTGTGTATGGTGAGTGTGTGTCCATTTGTGTGCGTGTGTGTTGGATGTGTGTGTATGGTGTGTGTGTGCGTGTGTAGTAGTTAGTGTGTGTCCATTTGTGTGTGTGTGTTGGATGTGTATGCATGGTGAGTGTGTGTCCATTTGTGTGTGTGTGTGTGTGTGTTGGATGTGTGTGTATGGTGAGTGTGTGTCCATTTGTGTGTGTGTGTGTGTGTCCATTTGTGTGTGTGTGTGTGTGGTAGTTAGTGTGTGTCCATTTGTGTGTGTGTGTGTGTGTGTGTATGACCGACAGACAGTCAGACAGAGAGAATGTGTGCGTTGCCATGGTGACGTTGCCATGGTGAGGTTACCATGGTGAGGTTTCCATGGTGAGGTTACCATGTTGAGGTTACCATGTAACTGTTGGCTGGTGGCTTTAAGGTATGGTGGCAGCTTTAACCATAGGCTTTAACTGCTCTGTGACACCCTCAAACAGATCTAATGTACGACAAATCTGTACTTAGTACGAGCAAAAGGTTTACATTTTCCGAACCATAAGACCTTGCTGAACGCGTCCGTGTCACTTTGGTGTTTCTAGAGTAAAAATTGTTGATTGTGTCGCAGGTTGGAAACTTTGGGACGTTTAGAAAATCAGCGCCTACTTTTGAATGGGAGTCAATGAGAGGAGACAGGGAACTGGCCACACTCAGAGGCTCCCAGTTTAAATTGTGTTCGTCTCTCTGGTTTTTTGAGCACATGAAAAGATCGAGGATGAGCTTGTCTACAAGCATGCCCGAAATTATGTGTGTAGAGTGTAATCTGTGGCCGTGCTGACAGGATAGAGAGAAAAATGTGAGAGGATTTTTAGACCCTCTGTCACTCTACCAACTGCCAACGTCCGAACATTCCGTCCCATTGACTTTCATGTTAAATCTGAATTTTGTCAGAAATTTTAATGATTTTAAAACTATACATATATCTGAAACTGTTGAAGATATCAATAAGCTGAGATATAGCTGAATAGTTGAAAGGTTTGTGAACAGTTTAAAAGTTGAATGAAGTCTGTAGCTGAAAGTATGCTGAAGCTATTAGAGGCTGAATGAAGCAGAAGATTTGAAGAGTTTGAAGACTGTTTCAATGTATTTCCTATGAGAGAAAAATTGCACAAAAAGTTAAATATTTTAAAAAGTATAAATAGTATGAAAGAGAAAAATAATAGCATAAATGTCCTGAAAAAGCTGCACGTTTTGATATATGAATTGTTGAAATAGCACAAAGTATGAAGGACTAGTTAGATGCAGAAAAAGAGCGGAAGAAGTAAGAATAATAAGTATAAAGATTTGAATAACAATAGTGTGAATGCTTCCAGCATTCACACTAACTAGAAAAAGATAGCATTTCCTGCAGAAAATGCGTGTGAATGCTGTAAGCAGCTGAACGCTATTGCTGAAGCAATGCTGAATAAGCTGAAGAAATCATTGAAACAAAGTTGAATTAGCTGAAGAACTGTTGAAAAAGTCTAACGTTGAAGCTGAAACATATAACTTGAAGATTAATGCCTTTTTAAGGACAAAAAGCAGTAGAAATGTAAAAAAAAAAAAAAAAAAAAAAGGAGAAGAAAATGTTAAAATCCTGCATGTTGAAGATGTTTAACAGTTGAAGAGTTGAAATCTGCAGCTAGCCACAGAAAGGAAAACTGATGAACCAGCAGTAACATAGCTGAAGCAACAAGTGAGAATAGATTAAATAGAAGGAACATGTAAGCAGGAAGCTGATTGACATGACGTGATGGAAAAAATCCTGAATTGTTTAGGTTTAAGTGTAATGAATGTGTGTTTAGTCTAAAAGCAGTAGAAATGTTGAAAAGGCAGAGGAATGTGTTGGAAAATCCTGCATTATTAAGTCTAACAGTTGAGGAGTCTGCAGTCAGCTGCAAAAAGCACTGCTACAGAAAACAGATAAACAAGTGCTAACATGGCTAAAGTAATAAGTGAAAATAGATTAACAAATGGAACCTGTAAGAAGGAGGTTTATTTTGTATGAAATGATTGGAAATTATTTAAATTGTTGAAGATTAGCATAAAGAAATTGAAAAGCTGAAGTCTACTCAAATATATTTAAACATGACAGCATGAATACATTGTTGGACTATTACTAATATAGATTAAACACTATCTAGGTGGTTGGAAATTATTTGAATTGTTGAAGATTGTGGTGAAAGAAAAATTAACATTTTAAGTACACTCAAATTACTCTAATAAAAATTATATGTGTGTTGGATATGTGTGTATGGTCAGTGTGTGTCCGTGTGTGTGTGTGTGTGTGTGTGTGTGTGTGTGTGTGTGTTGGATATGTGTGTATGGTCAGTGTGTGTCCATTTGTGTGTGTGACCGACAGACAGTCAAATAGAGAGAATGTGTGTGCGTTGCCATGGTGACGTTGCCATGGTGAGGTTACCATGGTGAGGTTGCCATGTTGAGGTTACCATGTAACTGTTGGCTGGTGGCTTTAAGGCATGGTGGCAGCTTTAACCATAGGCTTTAACTGCTCTGTGACACCCTCAAACAGATCTAATGTACGACAAATCTGTACTTAGTACGAGCAAAAGGTTTACATTTTCCGAACCATAAGACCTTGCTGAACGCGTCCATGTCACTTTGGTGTTTCTAGAGTAAAAATTGTTGATTGTGTCGCAGGTTGGAAACTTTGGGACGTTTAGAAAATCAGCGCCTACTTTTGAATGGGAGTCAATGAGAGGAAGGGAGGGAACTGGCTGCACTCGGAGGCTCCCAGTTTAAATTGTGTTCGTCTCTCTGGTTTTTTGAGCACATGAAGAGATCAAGGATGAGCTTGTCTACAAGCATGCCCGAAATTATGTGTGTAGAGTGTAATCTGTGGCCGTGCTGACAGGATAGAGAGAAAAATGTGAGAGGATTTTTAGACCCTCTGTCACTCTACCAACTGCCAACGTCCGAACATTCCGTCCCATTGACTTTCATGTTAAATCTGAATTTTGTCAGAAATTTTAATGATTTTAAAACTATACATATATCTGAAACTGTTGAAGATATCAACAAGCTGAGATATAGCTGAATAGTTGAAAGGTTTGTGAACAGTTTAAAAGTTGAATGAAGTCTGTAGCTGAAAGTATGCTGAAGCTATTAGAGGCTGAATGAAGCAGAAGATTTTAAGAGTTTGAAGACTGTTTCAATTCATTTCCTATGGGAGAAAAATTGCACAAAAAGTTAAATATTTTAAAAAGTATAAATAGTATGAAAGAGAAAAATAATAGCATAAATGTCCTGAAAAAGCTGCACGTTTTGATATATGAATTGTTGAAATAGCACAAAGTATGAAGAAGGAGTTAAACGCAGAAAAAGGGTGAAAGAAGTAAGAATAATAATAATAAGTATAAAGATTTGAATAACAATAGTGTGAATGCTTCCAGCATTCACACTAACTAGAAAAAGATAGCATTTCCTGCAGAAAATGCGTGTGAATGCTGAAAGCAGCTGAACGCTGTTGCTGAAGCAATGCTGAATGAGCTGAAGAAATTGTTGAATCAATGCTAAATTAGTTGACGAAACTGCTAAAGCAATGTTGAAAAGACTAATGCTAGAGTAGAGCAGAGTAGAGAGTAGAGGAATACTTTATTCATCCCTAGGAGGGAAAAAGCTGAAACATATAACTTGTAGTGTGAGATGAATGCCTTTTTAAAGGTAAAAAGCAGTAGAAATGCTAAAGGGAGAAGAAAACATTGAAATTCTGCATGTTTAAATGTAATGGTTAAATAGTTGAAATCTGTAGCTAACCTGACAGGAAGGACAACTGATGAACCAGCACTAACATAGCCGAAGCAATGGCTGAGAATATATTTAAAAGTAGAAGATGTGAGACTTTGTATGAAATGGCTGGAAATTACTTGAATTGTCAAAGAAGAGTTTGAAAAATTCCTGAATTAGGAAAAAAGTTCATGCCTACTGAAATACATTGTAAACTGACAGCAGAAGAACATTGTTGAAGAATATAGATCGAGCATTAGCTGAGGAGTAGAACATGTAAACAGCGGGTTTAATGGTGTGAAATGGTTGAGAAGAGCCAACAAAATTAACAGCAACGAGTCCATTAACTACAACAGGAGGATAGAGAGGTACATACAAAACAGTCAGACAACTGTAGGAAAAGTGTGTGTGTGTGTGTGTGTGAGAGAGTGAGGAAGATATACAAAAGTGTGTGTGTGTGTGTGTGTGTGTGTGTGTGTGTGTGTGAGGAAGATATACAAATAGTTCTGACCTGACAACTGTATGAAATGTGTGTGTGTTGGACGTGTGTGTCTGTTTGTGTATGGTTAGTGTGTGTCCATTTGTGTGTGTGTTTGTTGTGTGTGCACGTGTGTCTGTTTGTGTGTAATTGTGTAAATTGTGTATGTGTTTGGTAAGTGGTTGTATGTTTGTTGGGTGTGTGTGTGTGTGTGTGTTTGTGTGTGTGTGTGGTAGTTAGTGTGTGTCCATTTGTGTGTGTGTGTGTGTTGGATGTGTGTGTATGGTGAGTGTGTGTCCATTTGTGTGTGTGTGTGTGTCCATTTGTGTGTGTGTGTGTGTGTGTGCGTGCGTGTGTGTGTGTGTGTGTGTGTGTGTGTGTGTGTAGTAGTTAGTGTGTGTCCATTTGTGTGTGTGTGTGTTGGATGTGTATGCATGGTGAGTGTGTGTCCATTTGTGTGTGTGTGTGTGTGTGTGTGTGTGTTGGATGTGTGTGTATGGTGAGTGTGTGTCCATTTGTGTGTGTGTGTGTGTGTGTGTGTGTGTGTCCATTTGTGTGTGTCCATTTGTGTGTGTGTGTGTGGTAGTTAGTGTGTGTCCATTTGTGTGTGTGTGTGTGTGTGTGTGTGTGTGTGTGTGTGTATATGACCGACAGACAGTCAGACAGAGAGAATGTGTGTGCGTTGCCATGGTGACGTTGCCATGGTGAGGTTACCATGGTGAGGTTGCCATGTTGAGGTTACCATGTAACTGGTGGCTGGTGGCTTTAAGGCATGGTGGCAGCTTTAACCATAGGCTTTAACTGCTCTGTGACACCCTCAAACAGATCTAATGTACGACAAATCTGTACTTAGTACGAGCAAAAGGTTTACATTTTCCGAACCATAAGACCTTGCTGAACGCGTCCGTGCCACTTTGGTGTTTCTAGAGTAAAAATTGTTGATTGTGTCGCAGGTTGGAAACTTTGGGACGTTTAGAAAATCAGCGCCTACTTTTGAATGGGAGTCAATGAGAGGAAGGGAGGGAAATGGCCGCACTCAGAGGCTCCCAGTTTAAATTGTGTTTGTCTCTCTGGTTTTTTGAGCACATGAAGAGATCGAGGATGAGCTTGTCTACAAGCATGCCCGAAATTATGTGTGTAGAGTGTAATCTGTGGCCGTGCTGACAGGATAGAGAGAAAAATGTGAGAGGATTTTTAGACCCTCTGTCACTCTACCAACTGCCAACGTCCGAACATTCCGTCCCATTGACTTTCATGTTAAATCTGAATTTTGTCAGAAATTTTAATGATTTTAAAACTATACATATATCTGAAACTGTTGAAGATATCAATAAGCTGAGATATAGCTGAATAGTTGAAAGGTTTGTGAACAGTTTAAAAGTTGAATGAAGTCTGTAGCTGAAAGTATGCTGAAGCTATTAGAGGCTGAATGAAGCAGAAGATTTGAAGAGTTTGACGACTGTTTCAATGTATTCCTATGGGAAAAAAATTGCAGAAAAAGTTAAATATTTTAAAAAGTATAAATAGTATGAAAGAGAAAAATAATAGCATAAATGTCCTGAATAAGCTGCACGTTTTGATATATGAATTGTTGAAATAGCACAAAGTATGAAGAAGTAGTTAAACACAGAAAAAGGGAAGAAGACTCAGAATAATAATAATAACTAGAAAAAGAAAGCATTTCCTGCAGAAAATGCGTGTGAATGCTGTAAGCAGCTGAACGCTATTGCTGAAGCAATGCTGAATAAGCTGAAGAAATCATTGAAACAAAGTTGAATTAGCTGAAGAACTGTTTGAAAAAGTCTAATGTTGAAGCTGAAACATATAACTTGAAGATTAATGCCTTTTTAAGGACAAAAAGCAGTAGAAATGTAAAAAAAAAAAAAAAAAAGGAGAAGAAAATGTTAAAATCCTGCATGTTGAAGATGTTTAACAGTTGAAGAGTTGAAATCTGCAGCTAGCCACAGCAAGGAAAACTGATGAACCAGCAGTAACATAGCTGAAGCAACAAGTGAGAATAGATTAAAAAGAAGGAACATGTAAGCAGGAAGCTGATTGACATGACGTGATGGAAAAAATCCTGAATTGTTTAGGTTTAAGTGTAATAAATGTGTGTTTAGTCTAAAAGCAGTAGAAATGTTGAAAAGGCAGAGGAATGTGTTGGAAAATCCTGCATTATTAAGTCTAACAGTTGAGGAGTCTGCAGTCAGCTGCAAAAAGCACTGCTACAGAAAACAGATAAACAAGTGCTAACATGGCTAAAGTAATAAGTGAAAATAGATTAACAAATGGAACCTGTAAGAAGGAGGTTTATTTTGTATGAAATGATTGGAAATTATTTAAATTGTTGAAGATTAGCATAAAGAAATTGAAAAGCTGAAGTCTACTCAAATATATTTAAACATGACAGCATGAATACATTGTTGGACTATTACTAATATAGATTAAACAATATCTAGGTGGTTGGAAATTATTTGAATTGTTGAAGATTGTGGTGAAAGAAAAATTAACATTTTAAGTACACTCAAATTACTCTAATAAAAATTATATGTGTGTTGGATATGTGTGTATGGTCAGTGTGTGTCCGTGTGTGTGTGTGTGTGTGTGTGTGTGTGTGTGTGTGTGTGTGTGTGTGTGTGTGTGTGTCCGTGTGTGTGTGTGTGTGTGTGTGTGTGTGTGTTGGATATGTGTGTATGGTCAGTGTGTGTCCATTTGTGTGTGTGACCGACAGACAGTCAAATAGAGAGAATGTGTGTGCGTTGCCATGGTGACGTTGCCATGGTGAGGTTACCATGGTGAGGTTACCATGGTGAGGTTACCATGGTGAGGTTGCCATGTTGAGGTTACCATGTAACTGTTGGCTGGTGGCTTTAAGGCATGGTGGCAGCTTTAACCATAGGCTTTAACTGCTCTGTGACACCCTCAAACAGATCTAATGTACGACAAATCTGTACTTAGTACGAGCAAAAGGTTTACATTTTCCGAACCATAAGACCTTGCTGAACGCGTCCATGTCACTTTGGTGTTTCTAGAGTAAAAATTGTTGATTGGGTCGCAGGTTGGAAACTTTGGGACGTTTAGAAAATCAGCGCCTACTTTTGAATGGGAGTCAATGGGAGGAGAGAGGGAACTGGCTGCACTCGGAGGCTCCCAGTTTAAATTGTGTTCGTCTCTCTGGTTTTTTGAGCACATGAAGAGATCAAGGATGAGCTTGTCTACAAGCATGCCCGAAATTATGTGTGTAGAGTGTAATCTGTGGCCGTGCTGGCAGGATAGAGAGAAAAATGTGAGAGGATTTTTAGACCCTCTGTCACTCTACCAACTGCCAACGTCCGAACATTCCGTCCCATTGACTTTCATGTTAAATCTGAATTTTGTCAGAAATTTTAATGATTTTAAAACTATACATATATCTGAAACTGTTGAAGATATCAATAAGCTGAGATATAGCTGAATAGTTGAAAGGTTTGTGAACAGTTTAAAAGTTGAATGAAGTCTGTAGCTGAAAGTATGGTGAAGCTATTAGAGGCTGAATGAAGCAGAAGATTTGAAGAGTTTGACGACTGTTTCAATGTATTCCTATGGGAAAAAAATTGCAGAAAAAGTTAAATATTTTAAAAAGTATAAATAGTATGAAAGAGAAAAATAATAGCATAAATGTCCTGAAAAAGCTGCACGTTTTGATATATGAATTGTTGAAATAGCACAAAGTATGAAGAAGTAGTTAAACACAGAAAAAGGGAAGAAGACTCAGAATAATAATAATAACTAGAAAAAGATAGCATTTCCTGCAGAAAATGCGTGTGAATGCTGAAAGCAGCTGAACGCTGTTGCTGAAGCAATGCTGAATCAGCTGAAGAAATTGTTGAATCAATGCTAAATTAGTTGACGAAACTGCTAAAGCAATGTTGAAAAGACTAATGCTAGAGTAGAGTAGAGTAGAGAGTAGAGGAATACTTTATTCATCCCTAGGAGGGAAAAAGCTGAAACATATAACTTGTAGTGTGAGATGAATGCCTTTTTAAAGGTAAAAAGCAGTAGAAATGCTAAAGGGAGAAGAAAACATTGAAATTCTGCATGTTTAAATGTAATGGTTAAATAGTTGAAATCTGCAGCTAACCTGACAGGAAGGACAACTGATGAACCAGCACTAACATAGCCGAAGCAATGGCTGAGAATATATTTAAAAGTAGAAGATGTGAGACTTTGTATGAAATGGCTGGAAATTACTTGAATTGTCAAAGAAGAGTTTGAAAAATTCCTGAATTTGGAAAAAAGTTAATGCCTACTGAAATACATTGTAAACTGACAGCAGAAGAACATTGTTGAAGAATATAGATCATTAGCATTAGCTGAGGAGTAGAACATGTAAACAGCGGGTTTAATGGTGTGAAATGGTTGAGAAGAGCCTCAGTAGTTTAGGATACGTGTAAAACAATGTGTTCAACATGACCAAAATGGGGAAATGTGTATTTTCAGTTTAAATAGCTAAAGAACAAAATTAACAGCAACGAGTCCATTAACTACAACAGGAAGATAGAGAGGTACACAAAACAGTCAGACAACTGTAGGAAAAGTGTGTGTGTGTGTGTGTGTGTGTGTGTGAGTGAGGAAGATATACAAAAAGTTCTGACCTGACAACTGTATGAAATGTGTGTGTGTTGGACGTGTGTGTCTGTTTGTGTATGGTTAGTGTGTGTCCATTTGTGTGTGTGTTTGTTGTGTGTGCATGTGTGTCTGTTTGTGTGTAATTGTGTAAATTGTGTATGTGTTTGGTAAGTGGTTGTATGTTTGTTGGGTGTGTGTGTGTGTGTGTTTGTGTGTGTGTGGTAGTTAGTGTGTGTCCATTTGTGTGTGTGTGTGTGTGTGTGTGTTGGATGTGTGTGTATGGTGAGTGTGTGTCCATTTGTGTGTGTGTGTCCATTTGTGTGTGTGCGTGTGTGTGTATGGTGTGTGTGTGTAGTAGTTAGTGTGTGTCCATTTGTGTGTGTGTGTTGGATGTGTATGCATGGTGAGTGTGTGTCCATTTGTGTGTGTGTTGGATGTGTGTGTATGGTGAATGTGTGTCCATTTGTGTGTGTGTGTGTGTGTGTGTCCATTTGTGTGTGTGTGTGTGTGTGTGTTGGATGTGTGTGTGTGTGTGTGTGTGTGTGTGTGTGTGTGTGTGTGTGTGTGTGTGTGTGTGTGTGTGTGTGTGTGTGTGTGTGTGTGGTAGTTAGTGTGTGTCCATTTGTGTGTGTGTGTGTGTGTGTGTATGACCGACAGACAGTCAGACAGAGAGAATGTGTGTGCGTTGCCATGGTGACGTTGCCATGGTGAGGTTACCATGGTGAGGTTGCCATGTTGAGGTTACCATGTAACTGTTGGCTGGTGGCTTTAAGGTATGGTGGCAGCTTTAACCATAGGCTTTAACTGCTCTGTGACACCCTCAAACAGATCTAATGTACGACAAATCTGTACTTAGTACGAGCAAAAGGTTTACATTTTCCGAACCATAAGACCTTGCTGAACGCGTCCGTGTCACTTTGGTGTTTCTAGAGTAAAAATTGTTGATTGTGTCGCAGGTTGGAAACTTTGGGACGTTTAGAAAATCAGCGCCTACTTTTGAATGGGAGTCAATGAGAGGAGAGAGGGAATTGGCCGCACTCAGAGGCTCCCAGTTTAAATTGTGTTCGTCTCTCTGGTTTTTTGAGCACATGAAGAGATCAAGGATGAGCTTGTCTACAAGCATGCCCGAAATTATGTGTGTAGAGTGTAATCTGTGGCCGTGCTGACAGGATAGAGAGAAAAATGTGAGAGGATTTTTAGACCCTCTGTCACTCTACCAACTGCCAACGTCCGAACATTCCGTCCCATTGACTTTCATGTTAAATCTGAATTTTGTCAGAAATTTTAATGATTTTAAAACTATACATATATCTGAAACTGTTGAAGATATCAATAAGCTGAGATATAGCTGAATAGTTGAAAGGTTTGTGAACAGTTTAAAAGTTGAATGAAGTCTGTAGCTGAAAGTATGCTGAAGCTATTAGAGGCTGAATGAAGCAGAAGATTTTAAGAGTTTGAAGACTGTTTCAATTCATTTCCTATGGGAGAAAAATTGCACAAAAAGTTAAATATTTTAAAAAGTATAAATAGTATGAAAGAGAAAAATAATAGCATAAATGTCCTGAAAAAGCTGCACGTTTTGATATATGAATTGTTGAAATAGCACAAAGTATGAAGAAGGAGTTAAACGCAGAAAAAGGGAAGAAGAAGTAAGAACTAGAAAAAGATAGCATTTCCTGCAGAAAATGCGTGTGAATGCTGAAAGCAGCTGAACGCTGTTGCTGAAGCAATGCTGAATGAGCTGAAGAAATTGTTGAATTAATGCTAAATTAGTTGACGAAACTGCTAAAGCAATGTTGAAAAGACTAATGCTAGAGTAGAATAGAGAGTAGAGGAATACTTTATTCATCCCTAGGAGGGAAAAAGCTTAAACATATAACTTGTAGAAAGGTAAAAAGCAGTAGAAATGCTAAAGGGAGAAGAAAACATTGAAATTCTGCATGTTTAAATGTAATGGTTAAATTGTTGAAATCTGTAGCTAACCTGACAGGAAGGACAACTGATGAACCAGCACTAACATAGCCGAAGCAATGGCTGAGAATATATTTAAAAGTAGAAGATGTGAGACTTTGTATGAAATGGCTGGAAATTACTTGAATTGTCAAAGAAGAGTTTGAAAAATTCCTGAATTAGGAAAAAAGTTAATGCCTACTGAAATACATTGTAAACTGACAGCAGAAGAACATTGTTGAAGAATATAGATCGAGCATTAGCTGAGGAGTAGAACATGTAAACAGCGGGTTTAATGGTGTGAAATGGTTGAGAAGAGCCTCAGTAGTTTAGGATACGTGTAAAACAATGTGTTCAACATGACCAAAATGGGGAAATGTGTATTTTCAGTTTAAATAGCTAAAGAACAAAATTAACAGCAACGAGTCCATTAACTACAACAGGAAGATAGAGAGGTACAAAACAGTCAGACAACTGTAGGAAGTGTGTGTGTGTGTGTGTGTGTGTGTGTGTGTGTGTGTGTGTGTGTGTGTGTGTGTGTGTGTGTGTGTGTGTGTGTGTGTGTGTGTGTGTGTGTGCGCGTGCGTGTGTGTGTGTGTTTGTGTCCATTTGTGTGTGTGTTGGCTATGTGTGTATGGTCAGTGTGTGTCCATTTGTGTGTGTGTGTGTGTGTGACACTGACAGACTGAGAGAGAATGTGTGTGATAGATATGAATTGTTGAAATAGCACAAAGTATGAAGGAGGAGTTAGATCCTGAAAAAGAGCGGAAGAAGTAAGAATAATAAGATAGATAGATAGATAGATAGATAGATAGATAGATAGATAGATAGATAGATAGATAGATAGATAGATAGATAGATAGATGGACAGAGAGAGAGAGACAGATAGAGAGGGTGACAGAGGGAGAAAGAGAGACAGAGAGTGAAACACACACACACACACAGGTAGATAGATAGACAGATAGATAAATAGACAGACAGACAGATAGATAAATAGACAAACAGACAGATAGATAGATAGATAGATATAGAGAGAAGGAGAGAGGGAGAGAGAGGGAGGGAGGGAGGGAGAAGAGAGAGAGATAAGGAGAGGGAAGGATAGAGAGAGGGAGGAAGGGAAGGAGAGAGGGAAGAAGGGAGGGAGACAGAAGAGAGAGAGGGAAGGATAGAGAGAGGGAGGAAGGGAGGGAGAGAGGGAAGAATAGAGAGAGGGAGGAAGGGAGGGGTTATAATTATTATCATTTAGAAGTATATAGTATATAGTATGAATAATATCATTTCAGACAGACAGACCCAGAGAGAAGAGAGAGAGACAAATAGAGAGGGTGACACAGAGAGAGAGAGAAAGAGAGAGAGATAGATAGATAGATAGATAGATAGATAGATAGATAGACAGACAGACAGACAGACAGACAGACAGACAGACAGACAGACAGACAAAGAGAGAGAGAGACAGATAGAGAGGGTGACACACACCCACAGATAGATAGATAGATAGATAGATAGATAGATAGATAGATAGATAGATAGATAGATAGATAGATAGATAGATAGATAGATAGAGAGACAGACAGACAGACAGACAGACAGACAGACAGACAGACAGACAGACAGACAGACAGACAGACAGACAGACAGACAGACAGACAGACCATGCCACAGCATGGTGGCAGCTTTAACCATAGGCTTTAACTGCTCTGTGACACCCTCAAACAGATCTAATGTACGACAAATCTGTACTTAGTACGAGCAAAAGGTTTACATTTTCCGAACCATAAGACCCTGCTGAACGCGTCCGTGTCACTTTAGTGTTTCTAGAGTAAAAATTGTTGATTGGGTCGCAGGTTGGAAACTTTGGGACGTTTAGAAAATCAGCGCCAACTTTTGAATGGGAGTCAATGAGAGGAGAGAGGGAAATGGCTGCACTCAGAGGCTCCCAGTTTAAATTGTGTTCGTCTCTCTGGTTTTTTGAGCACATGAAGAGATCAAGGATGAGCTTGTCTACAAACATGGCCGAAATTATGTGTGTAGAGTGTAATCTGTGGCCGTACTGACAGGATAGAGAGAAAAATGTGAGAGGATTTTTAGACCCTCTGTCACTCTACCAACTGCCAACGTCCGAACATTCCGTCCCATTGACTTTCATGTTAAATCTGAATTTTGTCAGAAATTTTAATGATTTTAAAACTATACATATATCTGAAACTGTTGAAGATATCAATAAGCTGAGATATAGCTGAATAGTTGAAAGGTTTGTGAACAGTTTAAAAGTTGAATGAAGTCTGTAGCTGAAAGTATGCTGAAGCTATTAGAGGCTGAATGAAGCAGAAAATTTGAAGAGTTTGAAGACTGTTTCAATGTATTCCTATGGGAAAAAAATTGCACAAAAAGTTAAATATTTTAAAAAGTATAAATAGTATGAAAGAGAAAAATAATAGCATAAATGTCCTGAAAAAGCTGCACGTTTTGATATATGAATTGTTGAAATAGCACAAAGTATGAAGAACGAGTTAAACGCAGAAAAAGGGAAGAAGACTCAGAATAATAATAATAATAAGTTTAAAGAAACAAAATGGCCGAACAGAATAACAATACTGTGAATGCTTCCAGCATTCACACTAATAATAATAACTAGAAAAAGATAGCATTTCCTGCAGAAAATGCGTGTGAATGCTGAAAGCAGCTGAACGCTGTTGCTGAAGCAATGCTGAATGAGCTGAAGAAATTGTTGAATCAATGCTAAATTAGTTGACGAAACTGCTAAAGCAATGTTGAAAAGACTAATGCTAGAGTAGAGTAGAGTAGAGAGTAGAGGAATACTTTATTCATCCCTAGGAGGGAAAAAGCTGAAACATATAACTTGTAGTGTGAGATGAATGCCTTTTTAAAGGTAAAAAGCAGTAGAAATGCTAAAGGGAGAAGAAAACATTGAAATTCTGCATGTTTAAATGTAATGGTTAAATAGTTGAAATCTGCAGCTAACCTAACAGGAAGGACAACTGATGAACCAGCACTAACATAGCCGAAGCAATGGCTGAGAATATATTTAAAAGTAGAAGATGTGAGACTTTGTATGAAATGGCTGGAAATTACTTGAATTGTCAAAGAAGAGTTTGAAAAATTCCTGAATTTGGAAAAAAGTTAATGCCTACTGAAATACATTGTAAACTGACAGCAGAAGAACATTGTTGAAGAATATAGATCATTAGCATTAGCTGAGAAGTAGAACATGTAAACAGCGGGTTTAATGGTGTGAAATGGTTGAGAAGAGCCTCAGTAGTTTAGGATACGTGTAAAACAATGTGTTCAACATGACCAAAATGGGGAAATGTGTATTTTCAGTTTAAATAGCTGAAGAACAAAATTAACAGCAACGAGTCCATTAACTACAACAGGAAGATAGAGAGGTACACAAAACAGTCAGACAACTGTAGGAAAAGTGTGTGTGTGTGTGTGTGTGTGTGTGTGGTGTGTGTGTGTGTGTGTGTGTGTGTGTGTGTGTGTGTGTGTGTGTGTGTCTGTGTGTGTGTGTGTGTGTGTGTGTGTGTGAGGAAGATATACATAAAGTTCTGACCTGACAACTGTATGAAATGTGTGTGTGTTGGACGTGTGTGTCTGTTTGTGTATGGTTAGTGTGTGTCCATTTGTGTGTGTGTTTGTTGTGTGTGCATGTTTGTCTGTTTGTGTGTAATTGTGTAAATTGTGTATGTGTTTGGTAAGTGGTTGTATGTTTGGTGTGTGTGTGTGTGTGTGTGTGTGTGTGTGTGTGTGTGTGTGTGTGTGTGTGTGTGTGTGTGTGGTAGTTAGTGTGTGTCAATTTGTGTGTGTGTGTGTGTGTGTGTGTGTGTTGGATGTGTGTGTATGGTGAGTGTGTGTCCATTTGTGTGTGTGTGTCCATTTGTGTGTGTGCGTGTGTGTGTATGGTGTGTGTGTGTGTGTGTGTGTGTGTGTGTGTGTGTGTGTTTGTGTGTGTGTGTGTGTAGTAGTAGTTAGTGTGTGTCCATTTGTGTGTGTGTGTTGGATGTGTATGCATGGTGAGTGTGTGTCCATTTGTGTGTGTGTTGGATGTGTGTGTATGGTGAGTGTGTGTCCATTTGTGTGTGTGTGTGTGTGTGTGTGTCCATTTGTGTGTGTGTGTGTGTGTGTGTGTGTGTGTGTGTGTGTGTTGGATGTGTGTGTGTGTGTGTGTGTGGTAGTTAGTGTGTGTCCATTTGTGTGTGTGTGTGTGTGTGTGTGTGTGTGTGTGTGTGTGTGTGTCCATTTGTGTGTGTGTGTGTGTGTGTGTTGGATGTGTGTGTGTGTGTGGTAGTTAGTGTGTGTCCATTTGTGTGTGTGTGTGTGTGTGTATGACCGACAGACAGTCAGACAGAGAGAATGTGTGTGCGTTGCCATGGTGACGTTGCCATGGTGAGGTTACCATGGTGAGGTTGCCATGTTGAGGTTACCATGTAACTGTTGGCTGGTGGCTTTAAGGCATGGTGGCAGCTTTAACCATAGGCTTTAACTGCTCTGTGACACCCTCAAACAGATCTAATGTACGACAAATCTGTACTTAGTACGAGCAAAAGGTTTACATTTTCCGAACCATAAGACCTTGCTGAACGCGTCCGTGTCACTTTGGTGTTTCTAGAGTAAAAATTGTTGATTGTGTCGCAGGTTGGAAACTTTGGGACGTTTAGAAAATCAGCGCCTACTTTTGAATGGGAGTCAATGAGAGGAAGGGAGGGAAGTGGCCGCACTCGGAGGCTCCCAGTTCAAATTGTGTTCGTCTCTCTGGTTTTTTGAGCACATGAAGAGATCAAGGATGAGCTTGTCTACAAGCATGCCCGAAATTATGTGTGTAGAGTGTAATCTGTGGCCGTACTGACAGGATAGAGAGAAAAATGTGAGAGGATTTTTAGACCCTCTGTCACTCTGCCAACTGCCAACGTCCGAACATTCCGTCCCATTGACTTTCATGTTAAATCTGAATTTTGTCAGAAATTTTAATGATTTTAAAACTATACATATATCTGAAACTGTTGAAGATATCAATAAGCTGAGATATAGCTGAATAGTTGAAAGGTTTGTGAACAGTTTAAAAGTTGAATGAAGTCTGTAGCTGAAAGTATGC
Organism: Trachurus japonicus; assembly: GCF_045865225.1. Taxonomy (NCBI): domain Eukaryota; kingdom Metazoa; phylum Chordata; class Actinopteri; order Carangiformes; family Carangidae; genus Trachurus; species Trachurus japonicus. Next base: position 22,183,222 of record NC_140910.1, read on the forward strand.
TGAAGCTATTAGAGGCTGAATGAAGCAGAAGATTTGAAGAGTTTGAAGACTGTTTCAATGTATTTCCTATGAGAGAAAAATTGCACAAAAAGTTAAATATTTTAAAAAGTATAAATAGTATGAAAGAGAAAAATAATAGCAATATTGTCCTGAAAAAGCTGCACGTTTTGATATATGAATTGTTGAAATAGCACAATTATAGAAAAAGATAGCATTTCCTGCAGAAAATGCGTGTGAATGCTGAAAGCAGCTGAACGCTATTGCTGAAGCAATGCTGAATGAGCTGAAGAAATTGTTGAATCAATGCTAAATTAGTTGACGAAACTGCTAAAGCAATGTTGAAAAGACTAATGCTAGAGTAGAGTAGAGTAGAGTAGATTAGAGTAGAGTAGAGTAGAGTAGAGTAGAGTAGAGTGGAGTATAGTAGAGAGTAGAGGAATACTTTATTCATCCCTAGGAGGGAAAAAGCTTAAACATATAACTTGTAGAAAGGTAAAAAAGCAGTAGAAATACTAAAGGGAGAAGAAAACATTGAAATTCTGCATGTTTAAATGTAATGGTTAAATAGTTGAAATCTGCAGCTAACCTAACAGGAAGGACAACTGATGAACCAGCACTAACATAGCTGAAGCAATGGCTGAGAATATATTTAAAAGTAGAAGATGTGAGACTTTGTATGAAATGGCTGGAAATTACTTGAATTGTCAAAGAAGAGTTTGAAAAATTCCTGAATTAGGAAAAAAGTTAATGCCTACTGAAATACATTGTAAACTGACAGCAGAAGAACATTGTTGAAGAATATAGATGGAGCATTAGCTGAGGAGTAGAACATGTAAACAGCGGGTTTAATGGTGTGAAATGGTTGAGAAGAGCCTCAGTAGTTTAGGATACGTGTAAAACAATGTGTTCAACATGACCAAAATGGGGAAATGTGTATTTTCAGTTTAAATAGCTAAAGAACAAAATTAACAGCAACGAGTCCATTAACTACAACAGGAAGATAGAGAGGTACATACAAAACAGTCAGACAACTGTAGGAAAAGTGTGTGCGGTTAGTGTGTCCATTTGTGTGTGTGTTTGTTTTGTGTGCATGTGTGTCTGTTTGTGTGTAATTGTGTAAATTGTGTATGTGTTTGGTAAGTGGTTGTATGTTTGTTGGGTGTGTGTGTGTGTGTGTGTGTGTGTGTGTGTGTGCGCGCGTGTGTCGTAGTTAGTGTGTGTGTGTGTGTGTGTATGGTGAGTGTGTGTCCATTTGTGTGTGAGTGTGTGTCCATGTGTGTGTGTGTGTGTGTGTGTGGTAGTTAGTGTGTGTCCATTTGTGTGTGTGTGTGTGTGTGTGTGTGTGTGTGTGTGTGTGTGTTGGATGTGTGTGTATGGTGAGTGTGTGTCCATTTGTGTGTGTGTGTGTGTGTGTGTGTGTGTGTGTGGTAGTTAGTGTGTGTCCATTTGTGTGTGTGTGTGTGTGTGTGTGTGTGACACTGACAGACTGAGAGAGAATGTGTGTGATAGATATGAATTGTTGAAATAGCACAAAGTATGAAGGAGGAGTTAGATCCTGAAAAAGAGCGGAAGAAGTAAGAATAATAATTAGATAGATAGATAGATAGATAGATAGATAGATAGATAGATAGATAGATAGATAGATAGATAGATAGATAGATAGACAAAGAGAGAGAGAGAGAGACAGATAGAGAGGGTGACAGAGGGAGAAAGAGAGACAGAGAGTGAAACACACACACACACACACACACACACACACACACAGGTAGATAGATAGACAGACAGATAGATAAATAGACAGACAGACAGATAGATAGATCTAGAGAGAAGGAGAGAGGGAGAGAGAGGGAGGGAGGGAGGGAGAGAGGGAGGGAAGGATAGAGAGAGGGAGGAAGGGAGGGAGAGAGGGAAGGAGGGAGAGAGGGAAGGAGGGAGACAGAAGAGAGAGAGGGAAGGATAGAGAGAGGGAGGAAGGGAGGGAGAGAGGGAAGGATAGAGAGAGGGAGGAAGGGAGGGATTATAATTATTATTATTTAGAAGTATATAGTATTGAATAATATCATTTCAGACAGACAGACAGACCCAGAGAGAACAAGAGAGAGAGACAAATAGAGAGGGTGACACAGAGAGAGAGAAAGAGAGAGATAGATAGATAGACAGACAGACAGACAAAGAGAGAGAGACAGATAGAGAGGGTGACACACACCCACAGATAGATAGATAGATAGATAGATAGATAGAGAGAGAGAGAGAGAGAGAGAGAGAGAGACAGACAGACAGACAGACAGACAGACAGACAGACAGACCATGCCACAGCATGGTGGCAGCTTTAACCATAGGCTTTAACTGCTCTGTGACACCCTCAAACAGATCTAATGTACGACAAATCTGTACTTAGTACGAGCAAAAGGTTTACATTTTCCGAACCATAAGACCTTGCTGAACACGTCCATGTCACTTTGGTGTTTCTAGAGTAAAAATTGTTGATTGGGTCGCAGGTTGGAAACTTTGGGACGTTTAGAAAATCAGCGCCTACTTTTGAATGGGAGTCAATGAGAGGAGAGAGGGACCTGGCTGCACTCAGAGGCTCCGAGTTTAAATTGTGTAAGTCTCTCTGGTTTTTTGAGCACATGAAGAGATCGAGGATGAGCTTGTCTACAAGCATGCCCGAAATTATGTGTGTAGAGTGTAATCTGTGGCCGTACTGACAGGATAGAGAGAAAAATGTGAGAGGATTTTTAGACCCTCTGTCACTCTACCAACTGCCAACGTCCGAACATTCCGTCCCATTGACTTTCATGTTAAATCTGAATTTTGTCAGAAATTTTAATGATTTTAAAACTATACATATATCTGAAACTGTTGAAGATATCAATAAGCTGAGATATAGCTGAATAGTTGAAAGGTTTGTGAACAGTTTAAAAGTTGAATGAAGTCTGTAGCTGAAAGTATGCTGAAGCTATTAGAGGCTGAATGAAGCAGAAGATTTGAAGAGTTTGAAGACTGTTTCAATTCATTTCCTATGGGAGAAAAATTGCACAAAAAGTTAAATATTTTAAAAAGTATAAATAGTATGAAAGAGAAAAGACATAGCATAAATGTCCTGAAAAAGCTGCACGTTTTGATATATGAATTGTTGAAATAGCACAAAGTATGAAGAAGGAGTTAAACGCAGAAAAAGGGTGGAAGAAGTAAGAATAATAATAAGTATAAAGATTTGAATAACAATAGTGTGAATGCTTCCAGCATTCACACTAATAATAAGTATAAAGATTTGAATAACAATAGTGTGAATGCTTCCAGCATTCACACTAATAATAATAAGTTTAAAGAAACAAAATGGCCGAACAGAATAACAATACTGTGAATGCTTCCAGCATTCACACTAATAATAATAATAATAAGTTTAAAGAAACAAAATGGCCGAACAGAATAACAATACTGTGAATGCTTCCAGCATTCACACTAACTAGAAAAAACATTTCCAAGAATGGAAATGGTGTGAATGCTGTAAGCAATGCTGAATGAGCTGAAGAAATTGTTGAAACAATGCTAAATGAGCTGAAGAAAGAAAGAAAGAAAGAAAGAAAGAAAGAAAGAAAGAAAGAAAGAAAGAAAGAAAGAAAGAAGAGAGAAAAAAGAAAAGGACAGAAGGAAAGAAAGAAAATCGGAAGGGTAGATGGAGAAAGAAAGAAAGAAAGAACAAAAGGACAGAAAGAAAGAAAAAGACACAGAGAGAAGGGTAGATAGAGAAAGAAAAAGGTAAGAAAAACAGAATAATAGAAGATAAAGAGAATAGAGAATGAATGAAAGAGACAGAGGGGTAGTAAGAAAGAAGTAAAGAAATTGGGGTGGATAAATGAAAGAGAGAGATATACAGAGAGCGGTAGAAAGAAAGAAAGAAAGAAAGAAAGAAATGGGGTAGAAACAAAGAAAGAGAAAAGGAGTAGAAAGAAAGAAAGAAAGAAAGAAAGAAAGAAAGAAAGAAAGAAAGAAAGAAAGAAAGAAAGAAAGAAAGAAAGAAGAGAGAAAAAAGAAAAGGACAGAAGGAAAGAAAGAAAATCGGAAGGGTAGATGGAGAAAGAAAGAAAGAAAGAACAAAAGGACAGAAAGAAAGAAAAAGACACAGAGAGAAGGGTAGATAGAGAAAGAAAAAGGTAAGAAAAACAGAATAATAGAAGATAAAGAGAATAGAGAATGAATGAAAGAGACAGAGGGGTAGTAAGAAAGAAGTAAAGAAATTGGGGTGGATAAATGAAAGAGAGAGATATACAGAGAGCGGTAGAAAGAAAGAAAGAAAGAAAGAAAGAAAGAAATGGGGTAGAAACAAAGAAAGAGAAAAGGAGTAGAAAGAAAGAAAGAAAGAAAGAAAGAAAGAAAGAAAGAAAGAAAGAAAGAAAGAAAAAGATTGGAACAAGAGAGAAAAAAGAAAAGGACAGAAGGAAAGAAAGAAAATGGGAAGGGTAGATGGAGAAAGAAAGAAAGAAAGAAAGAAAGAACAGAAAGAAAGAAAAAGACACAGAGAGAAGGGTAGATAGAGAAAGACAAAGGAAAGAAAAACAGAAAGATAGAAGATAAAGAGAATAGAGAATGAATGAAAGAGACAGAGGGGTAGTAAGAAAGAAGGAAAGAAATTGGGGTGGATAAATGAAAGAGAGAGATATACGGAGAGCGGTAGAAAGAAAGAAATGGGGTAGAAACAAAGAAAGAGAAAAGGAGTAGAAAGAAACAAAGAAGTAAAAATAAATGGGGTAGAAGAAAGAAAGAAAGAAAGAAAGAAAGAAAGAAAGAAAGAAAGAAAGAAAGAAGAAAAAGAGAGAGGGGGATGATAGATAGAACGAAGTAGATGGATGGATGGATGGAGAGGGAAATATAGAAATAAGTTATGTAAAATACAAATGAAGGAGTAAAAGAAGGAAAGAAAAAGTGAAAAAAGAGACAAAGGGTTTGAAGAGATAGATAGATAGATAGATAGATAGATAGATAGATAGATAGATAGATAGATAGATAGATTTGACACATGTTAAAAGCTGCATCCTATATCCCAGGCTCCACCTGTAATTGTACTACTATTAATGGAGTTGGAAAGACTAAACGTCTGAACTTAAATTCATGAGAAAAATATAAATTGTTGGAGATGTTTACATCAAAAGTATAAAGTAATTGAGAGCCTGATGAATGTGAGCTGAAAACCTGTGTGTGTGTCTGGGTGTGTGAGTCTGACGGTCTCTCTGTCTGCGTGTACATGTGCAGAAAGTAAAACTGTTGATAAGCGCCACAGAACTCCTCTCTCCCTAATGATCTGATTGATTACACCTGTGTGGCAGCCTGCCCTCAGAAGTTACCATGGCGACTACCATGCTTACATTTTACTGTGTGGAACAGTGTTGTGTTGTGTCTGTTTGTCTGTTTGTGTATGTGTGCATGTGTGACTGTGTGTGAGTGTCTGTGTGTGTCTGTCTGTGTGAGTGTGATGCCTGTGTTTGTGCGTGGACATCCTCTGTCAGTCTGGTTTATCATGTGTGTGTGTGGGGCTGTGTTTAAAAACATCTTAACGAGCGGCCAGGCTGCACCTGACCTGTTCTATTAATAGACATGATAACGAGCTGGCCGCTACAGCTGGACCAACTGCACACAGAGCAGAGCAGAGCAGAGCAGAGAGATTTGAGCTCTGTGCAGCTTCCGAAAACAGCCCAGAAAAAGAGAACCGTAACTCTTATCAGAATGTGGCCATGACTACTGGGCAAGGAGACCCTCCTGAGCACATTGATGTGCATTAAATGTTTGTAGGGCAAAAACTTTTCTCAGAATCGCAAGGTAGAAAAGGGGGGCATTTCTGCTTTTCTAAAAAAATCAGCTCCTACTTTTATATTGAAGTGGATGAGCCACTGGAGCGGGTCTAGCTGCACAATTAGGCTCACTGAGACAATTCTGTAAGTCTGTCTGCTGTTTTGAGCACATTAAATGAGACACGACAAGTGTGGCTACAAACCGGTGAGGAAATCATGTGTCTAGAGTTTAATTTGTGGCCGTGGTGGCAATTTATCCAGAAAAAATCCTGAATGTTTTTTCAATCCCTCTCACTCTAACGATGATGTCACTCACTCTAAGCCCTGCTCGTTAAGCGCAATACACAACCATTATAAAGTTGGGTTTTGTCGAAAATTTTAATGATTTTAAAACGGCCAAATACCTAAAAACTGTTGAAGATATCAATAAGCTGAGTAATATGTGAATAGATTAAAAGTTTGTCTACAATTTAAAAGACAAATGGAGTCTGTGGGAGAAAGTATGCTGAAGTTTTAGAGGTTCAAAGAAGTAAGAAGATTTTAAAAGTTTGAAGACGTTTTCAATGCATTCCTATGGGAAAAAATTTGCAGAAAAAGTTAAATATTTTAAAAAGTATAAATAGTATAAAAGAGAAAAGTCATAGCACCCTTGTCCTGAAAAAGCCGCACGTTTTGATATATGAATGGTTGAAATAGCACAAAGTATGAAGGAGTAGAAGATGTCTGAAAAAGGGTGAAAGTAGTAAGAATAATAATAATAATAATAATAATAATAATAAGTATAAAGAAAATGGCTGAACTGAATAACAATAGTGTGAATGCTTCCAGCATTCACACTAACTAGAAAAAGCATTTCCAAGAATGGAAATGGTGTGACTGCTGACAGCAACTGAACGCTGTTGCAGAATTAGCAAATAGTGCAAGCTGTGATCACCATACAAATGTTTGACCAAGGTCAGAATCGAACCCACATCCTCATGGTCATTAGACTTCCACTCTGCCTCTAGGCCACGGTGCACACACAGTTGTAGAGACTGTTGTCTGTTAATGATCTGCACACTGTCAACATCAAGAAAGCTTGAGAGTCAAGCTTGAATGACTTAGAATGAAAATGTCTGTGAATTTCAGGCTGAGCACTAACCATATGGCCACAGAGAACCTGAGTTACAATGAGCTTTATACTATGAGGAATCAAAGACTGTCCAATGACAGCTGAATAATTAGTGTGACTGCTGAAGCAGTCACACTATTGTTCTTCTGTTTGGCCATTTTCTTCCGCCTTTTTACGGTCTTCTTCTAGTCCTTCATACTTTGTGCTATTTCAACAATTCATATATCAAAACGTGCAGCTTTTTTTGAACTTTATCGGCATTACTTTTCTCTTTTTAACTATTTATACTTTTTAAAATATTTAACTTTTTCACAAAAAATCTCACATTCATCAAAGTCTCAACCTCTCTTCTTCATAACTCCACTGTAGTGTAGGGGTTAGGGTGGATGTTTGCCAACCCTAAGGTCACTGGTTCGAATCCAAGGGAAGAACTCTTGTTATGTTATGTTGAATTCTGCTCTCCTCCCCCGCCTTCAATTGGTTACAGGTGTTTGTTATCTCCTTGATTACTCGTACCAGTTTGCAGCACATCATCACATTACAATGAATGACAACAGGTTTGAAAGCAGTGTGCTCTCTGTAGCCGAGTGGCAGAGTAAAGGTTTAGTGATCATATGGTCATGGGTTCGATTCCTGCCTCAGTCTTTTCACTTCATTGCTTGACTTTTGATTCCAATTATTCAGCTGTCATTGGACAGTCTTTGATTCCTCATAGTATAAAGCTCATTGTAACTCAGGTTCTCTGTGGCCATATGGTTAGTGCTCAGCCTGAAATTCACAGACATTTTCATTCTAAGTCATTCAAGCTTGACTCTCAAGCTTTCTTGATGTTGACAGTGTGCAGATCATTAACAGACAACAGTCCCTGCAACTGTGTGTGCACCGTGGCCTAGAGGCAGAGTGGAAGTCTAATAACCATGAGGATGTGGGTTCGATTCTGACCTTGGTCTAACATTTGTATGGTGATCACAGCTTGCACTATTTGCTAATTCTGCAACAGCGTTCAGTTGCTGTCAGCAGTCACACCATTTCCATTCTTGGAAATGCTTTTTCTAGTTGGAATCAAAAGTCAAGCAATGAAGTGAAAAGACTGAGGCAGGAATCGAACCCATGACCATATGATCACTAAACCTTTACTCTGCCACTCGGCTACAGAGAGCACACTGCTTTCAAAACTGTTGTCATTCATTGTAATGTGATGATGTGCTGCAAACTGGTATGAGTAATCAAGGAGATAACAAACACCTGTAACCAATTGAAGGCGGGGGAGGAGAGCAGAATTCAACATAACATAACAAGAGTTCTTCCCTTGGATTCGAACCAGTGACCTTAGGGTTGGCAAGCAGTTACCCTACCCACTACACTACAGTGGAGTTATCAAGAAGACAGGTTGAGACTTGGATGAATGTGAGATTTTTTGTGAAAAAGTTAAATATTTGAAAAAGTATAAATAGTTAAAAAGAGAAAAGTAATGCCGATAAAGTTCAAAAAAAGCTGCACGTTTTGATATATGAATTGTTGAAATAGCACAAAGTATGAAGGACTAGAAGAAGACCGTAAAAAGGCGGAAGAAAATGGCCAAACAGAAGAACAATAGTGTGACTGCTTCAGCAGTCACACTAATAATAAGAAGAAAAAATCCACACAATAACAGTAGTGCCCGGGCTTCGCCCGGGCACTGGTCCCTGCAGCTATTTCATAGCTGTTGGGACCAGTGCCCGGTGCGATTGCCCGCGGCCCTAATTATTTACGTGAGACCTTAATGCCAAATGTACTAATATTTTCATTTGATTCAACCCAACAGAGGGCCTTTATACCTACAATGCCTGATGACATGTTAGCTGTTGCTCAAGCAGCCATACAACAAAGGGATGGGCAGCTCACTTGGTATGGTAAGTATTGCATTATATTTTTTTATCAATTTCTCAGCAGATTTGATTTCCTGTAACAGACATTACAGATGTGTTGAATGTTAAATCTTGGAAACCCATCTACTAAACTTTAAGTTAAGCTTTCTCCATTATTATGTAATCATTAATGCTATTTTCATGGATCATTGTTTTCCACAGTGTGTCCGAACAATCATCCATGCTTTGTTGACCAGGTAAGGTGTATTTATACATTTCCATTTAATTTATCATCACAGGCATGCAGCAGTAACAACTTACAATAGATTAGAAATCAAACTTCTGAGTTACAATGATCTGATCTGCTGTGTTTCTCTGCAGTGCGGACGGCCCACACAGAAAGGCAACTGTCTTGAGTGCGGTCTGGAGGTCGGAGGGGAGCGACATATACCCTTACCTGGATTTACATCAATTCAGTTGCAGCCGTGAGTGTTGTAAATGGCCACAAAGCAGTTATGCATGTTAAATTCTCTTCAATGCCACAGTGACACAGAATTTAAAAAAGGATGTTTCTTCCTGATTTTAGTGTATTTTTTGGTAAAACAGAATTGATTATAGTTATTTTATTGGTGGCAAAAATGCAAGACCACAGAGACATAGTTTCAGTTTTGTTGGAGTGTGTGGAAATGTTAATCATGAGCAAAGAGGACCAAGATTTACAGAAGAAAAATGCTTGACAAGATTAATAATGATCACCTCAAACCAAAGAGCAAAATAATTTCAGGATTTAAATATTTAAGTAGAAAAATATCTAGGACATCTCCAGCTGATCATATTACAATGGTTTTAGTCACATGTAAAATCCCTCTCTGTTTACTGGCTGATGTTTATCTGTTGTGTTAGGGATCGCACAAGGCCTGGACACATCCTGGGAGACCCTGAGCGGAGAAACAACCCAGACGCCCTGGACACCAAAAACATGTCTCTGACTCCCTTCACTCTGGTCAGACTGGTTACACATTTAGCCATGTTACTGGGAACCTCAGAGAAGTCCCAGGTGAGCAGAAGTTGACTTTGAGTGTAATTGCCACCATTTTTTTGAGTTGACATGTACAGCTGAGATATCAAATAATTCTATCCAGATAGTAATCACTATAACTATAACCAAGACATTAAGTCAGAAAAACATTAATACTAAATAGATTTTTTTTAATGATAGTATTATACTACTACTTATTATACTATATTGTTCTATTTATGATATAACTTATAGTAGTTAGAGTGTTCCTGTCTTTGAATCTTACCTCGTTTTTCCTCCCCTACTCTCTTCCCTCTTAGTTTGTCCAAAACATCATCCAGCCTCCTGTGGAGGATGTCCGCTTGTTTCTCACTCAACACATAGAGACTGATCTGGATCAGTTGTCGCAGGCACTGGGCAGAGGAGTTGATGACACCATTACGACTGTCCACTTGATGCTCAGATCCCTAAAAGACCTACAGCAGGGCACTCACTGTAAGCCCACCACCAGTCTGTCACTGTTTTCTTCTAATTTAAACTTCCTCTGATTTGTCTAAACAATGAAGTCCATATATCTAGGCTAATTGAGAGAGACCATTCTGTATGAGCCCAAACTGAATTCTTATTTCTCATATCTCTGATGTGATTTGGTATACACAATATCTTCTCTTCGTCCAGCTGGTATTGATCGCAGCCTAACAACAAAAGCATCCAGAAACCTATGGGAGACTACCATGGCTACAGAAATTATGACACCTCAATTGAAGGTAACACACTATTGCATGTATTTTTCCCTTTGTGAATGAGCTTTTATAATATTTAAAAATTATATTAAAAGTTGCTACCACCACTTCCTATGTTTTGTGTGCAGGATCTTGATCAGCTCCTAAGAGAAGGAAAGGACAGCATCAGGACCGACTCTCGTGTATCTTCCAACTTCATCATGAGAACAACCTTCGGTGATGATTGTACCTTCCTCACGTCGCTGCCACAGGACTCTCAGGTTCACAGCTCAGCAGTGTGGAGCTGCAGAGAGAGGCTCTCACTGCTCAGCCTCACCCACACTGTGGAGCATAATGACCAAAAGGAGGAGCTGCCTCTGCTCTGGAAGTTCCTGCAGAAGGTGAGCGAGTGAGATGTGAAGTTTTAAGACTAAAGGGCTCTGAATTCACAAATCTGTCCAGCAGTGTGGCACTTAATGTTTTATGTAACATGGTTGTCATCTGTTTAATTTGAGTTTTTCTTTTCCAGGAGAGAGAATTTCGACAGATTAAATTCCTCCCGGACATCGTAATCCTGCAAAAACGATTAGTGAGAAAGTTCCAGAACGCATCTGACCAGATCGTGGGCTCCATCCAAGAGTTCATCGAGATGCAAACAGGTAGAGCTGTGATAGCTGTGTGCTGTGCAGTTCATACACCTAACTATGCATTCACACCAAAAGCATCATGATCGTGTGCAGGTGCTCTGGTCACAGGCATTGCGCTACTTGCTAGGTCTAGCAGGCGCCTGCAGAAGGCAGCCAAAGGGGCGGGACTTTGAGGCTGCGCTGCAGATGTGTCCATTTAATCTCTCTCAATTTCTCCCACTGTGAGAATCCCAGTCTGCAATTGGCCACTGCTTCGGCAGTGACGCTGCTCACGGGCATAAAGTTGAGCTTCTCTCAACGTCTATTTGATGCTCTGGTTGCTTGCATCGTGCCGCTGCCGACGCATCTAAAATCTAATGGACTGACTCTTAGTAGGGGCCAGAAAAATATTTTACTGATCTTCCAAAGAACCAGAGGCATAGAGTGTATGGTACAGAAAATATTTTTCTTTCTAATTCAGTTTTTTGTCATGCTGACACCATAAACATTTACTCTTGTTCCAGAAATGAGGTCATGGTTTGAGAAACGTATCGACATCTTCTTGAAAACATGGAATCTGCTCAGAGTCTCTGTTACCAGCAGTAAGTACAGTAAAGCACATTGTCTGCATCAATGTTGATAGATGGAGGTGGTCACAGTGAATGCACTTACCTTGCATCTATTCTTGTAATCTTCCCCTTTTCTGTGTAATTTTGCCTTGATAATGAATTTCTAACCAGAGTAATGCACTTTGTGATTGTTCGTTTTCATCAAGGAATGATTTATCCATCTGTTCCAACCCACAGGTGAGATAAAAATTCCAGACGAGTTTTGCAATGATCTGGACCTGGACAGTGACCTGCAGTACCTCCTGCCCCGACGGCAGGGTCCAGGCCTGTGTGCCACAGGGCTGGTCAGCTACCTGGTAGCACTACAAAATGAGCTGGTGTACGCTGTGGACAGTCACACCAGAGAGGACAACAGGTACATAACATACAAGTATCTGCATAGAACTGTATCTCTGGTAACACTTGATGCTGTATTTATCTTCCTTCCCAAAGAGCAGGGGAGGACTGCCTTAAAATTAATTTAAGTTGCCAATTTATGTTGTGTTTGTGTCAGTGACATCTGACCCCACCTTTCTCTATCTTTAGGGCATTATATGTAATAAAATGTTATGATCTAACATCTATTACTGCAGCAGCTACAAGGTCAGTGTGGCGGAGTTGGCAGAGCAGCACGTGATCCGTTATGAGGTGGAGAAGGACCTGCTTCCTCTGGTTTTATCCAACTGTCAGTACAGCTTGGAGCGTGGCCATGAGACAATATCACAGTATGACCTGCCCAGGATCCAGCAGCAGATCCTCACACGCTTCCTGCAGGGAAAACCCCTCATCACCTGCACAGTGAGTCCACACAGCCAGACTAGATCAGATGTATTATATCCGGGTGAATCCAGCCAGAACTAGAGAGACAAACATGTTCTGGTTCTGGTCTGTCATTATGTACCAGAACCTAAATGGTAAGAAAGCCTAGTTGGTATTCATGTTGGTGGTTAACAAAAAAGTAAAACACTTTACTAGGTAAATTGTTGTTGATTTGCAGTTCTGTGTTATCTAACTTGTTTTACAATCTTATTTCTTTTCCTGCTTTACCTAACTTGGTGTTCTTCATTTTAGGGAATTCCTACTCTGGTCAAGACACAAGAGAGAGACAATGAAACCATTTTCAAAGCTGTGAAAGGAAAAGTGCAACAGGTGAATGGCTGCATCCTATATTCTCAGAGAATTACCAATTTTTACATAATAAGCCACAGAATTGTGTTTGTACTTTTGACTGCAGTGTACACATGTGAGGGATTTAGGAGAAATCTTCTTTATTTCATGCAAACACACCATATTACATATACACTTGAGGAAATATATTCAAAACAGATAAAATAACATTTTCATCAACAGGTAACAATTTTTTTTCTCTATCGAAAATGTCACGAGTCATGTTCTTCTTATCAGTATCAGTAAAACAAAAGCTTTTACTCAGATATTAACAATAATTTTACAAAACATGTTGTTAAATGGCAGGTATTCATCTTATAACTAATATATCTTCATTTATAGACATTTATACATTCACTGAATTCTACCTAAAGTTAGATTACATGAAAATGTACATTCAGTGTTAACACATACATTATATTGTGTCGAATTGTGTTTGTAGTTATTGCTTAATTATTGCTTAAGGATTCAATCACACTTTATTTCTCCTTCAGGTGCCTCTGTCCCCTCTGACCCGAAACGCTGTGTCCAGAGGACTGGAGTCCTACAGTGAGGTGTGTGAGGCGTTCAAGATCGTGGAGCTGCTCCTGGGTTTCCTCGTAGTGACCGGTGGTGAGCCCCTGATGACACTGGTCAGCTACCTTGAGGATGTGCTGAAGATGGCCGACATTAACCATCACATATTAAAGGTCAGTGCATATGCAGCCTCTTTGTCAGTAGTGACTGTCACGATTCCTAGACCAGACTGAATAGTTAATAAAGCTAAATAAACATCTCTAACAACAGAACTCTAGTGAAGTGAGAGCTTAATCTACAATTATTTAAGGAACTAATATATTGGAAATACATTGGAAAAGAGGTAGCTTTGTCATCCCTGGAAAAATCCAAAACAGAGCATAGCTAAAATTACCACCATTGTGAAGGCAGGTTACTCCAAACTGTTTTCTAGTTCATGCTTAGTTATTACTTCCATGTTGTGGGTGAAGAAAGTGCACAGAGACAGGTGCCTTGTTACCACTGTGCCACTCGTTAATATCCAACCACAACAACTGGACATAAGACATCAGTGTCTTAACTTGGAACACGTCGCTTTTCCAATCAAAGAAATTCAATTATCAAACAATTATTTAGTTGTGTGTCAATCACCCCCAATAATCACTGGTAAAAGAAGATGAGATACAAAACAAAGCTCCACAAAAACAAATTTCATCAACATATAAAACTAAAGACAAGAGTTGGTGTTGTTGCTGTTGTTGCTGTTCGCTCTCAGACTGTCGAGAACAGGCTCTTTACTCTGCTGTGTTGTTTCTTCAGACTCTGGGCAGATGTTCCCTCAGACACTGTGTTTCACTGTGGCAGCTGCTCTCCTCCCTCAAATCTGAAAACATGCTGCGTCTTAAGAAGGTAAGTCGCTTTTGTTCCATTGCTAATGGGCCGGTTGCTCATTTTAGCACGTACTTCGAACACAAAACTTCAATTTAATACTCACAGAAAATACTTCTCTCCATGTTTCTATAAAAAGGAGCCCTTTTCTGGATATCCAGCTGAGTACCAGCAGCCGCTGACGGAGGAAAACAAGAATGAGCTGAAAGGCTTCATGTCCAGGGGAAACATGGACCACTGGTTCCTTGAGATGCACGAGTTTGTCTTGTTGAGACTTGGCCGCCCACGGGCCACTGATGACTACAAACCTTTCTGGAGGTGAACCTGCTGAATAGATGATAATAAACATTTCCTTAATAACTCACTTGTTCCTCTCATAGCCCTAAATAAAAGAAATGTGGATTAAACCCCTGTGATAGTCAAGTTGTGCAGCCAAACATTTTAGTGTTTTATTGACAATCCCAAATCCTACTGTGTGTAGATAAAACATTGAGCGCAGGTTTGATCATTCAACTCACTGTTAACATTATCACATCACATACTTGTTTGTGTTAGCTCCGCTGTCACACCCGATGACCTGGACTTGATATTGAGTAAAACATGTATTGTGAAAATGAATGATAAGCTATGGTTAAATATATGGTCCTTTCCTTTAAATGATGCTTAAAGTTGTGTGTTAAACTTGATTTATTTTCCTCCTTCTCAGCGTGAAAGAAACTCTGGTTGCTCACATGGACCAAAAAGAAGTGGAGGTGCCTCCTCACGTGGAGGAAAGTTTCCCTGAAAATCTGCAGCTAGCCCAGATTGTCGAGACCTGGAAATTTGCCATCGCCACCAAACAGGAGTCAGTGATGGAGGGATGAGCTGGACGAGAATATTTGAGTTTATCAGATTCATATGTTATACATTTTTGCTTTTTTTTTTTTTTTATTTCTCTAAGATAATTATGCATGGAAAGATTTGAAAAATAACCTTAAGGCACAAACAATGAAGCACACCAACACTGGTTGAACTTGAGTGAATGTTGCCTTGTTTGTGTTAAGTTGTGACGAGCCAGCGGCTCATTTACTTTACTTACTGCCTTTCCCTAATAAAAATGTGATGTTCAAGTGTCTTAGCCTCATTTGAAGAAAATCTCAGAGTATACTCAGGAAAATGTTTGACTTTGATGAGCATATATTGTAACTGTTTTTCATCATGTGTTTTTGCATTATGTTTACTTACATTTTTAATATTTAGTTTGTCAACCACCAAAATCCAATGATTAAGAGTTACAAGTCTGTACGGTGGTATGACGTCTTAAAGAAAAATTATGATACTGCATGTTTTCATTTAATTTTTTATTTTTATTACACACTGAAGTGCATTGGATGTTTATTTGCATTTTATGAAGGTGGAATGTCACATCAGATGATGTTAAAATATTTCTGGTACAGTTTTTGATTTACCTTATTTTATGTATTTTTGTTCTTTCTATCTGAAGATGGTGTCTGCAATGACACATACTTTACTGTCTCCAAGAATATTACAATATTGGATATGAGTGAACTCCGATATTTTCTACCATTGAGAGAATTTAAATCAGGAGACTCGAGGTAAATATTTTGTTTAACTTTTAAGATTTTCATCTTTTTGTTTTATGCCTTTTAAGATTTAATATTTCATTAATAAAGCAATTTTAGATATTATAGAAGACAATCTGTATTAGGTTCTGAATCTTCTTAATGACTGGTCCAGAGAACCAGATGTGCCTGATTTTATGTAAAACAGTGAAAAGCCTGTAAAATGGTGACAATCAGAAGGCAAATTGAAGATGTTTATTGCTTGATTCCTATTTGTTAACTAATCAATAAATCAGCTAATATAAATAGGTGTGTGTGTGTGTGTGTGTGTGTGTGTGTGTGTATGTGTGTATAAAATGTGAGTTTTTATTAGTCATTCATACTAGAAATATCTTGATTTGATTCAATGTTGGTATCATAGTCACTAAATTAAATTAAAGCCATTTTTTAAGTCATGGTTGAAATTTTTGATACACAAATACAGTTCTCTCTCCAAGATAGGAAATCCTTCAAGGAGACCACTGAACTACTAATAAATTAAATTTGCCCTGATTATATACCATGTGCTCCACAGACCTGGGGCCTCATGTATCAATGTTGCGTACGCACAAAAAAGTGGCGTACGTCATTTTCCACGCCAACGTTCAGGGGCCTCATTTATCATTGTGGATACACGCTTTTTTACACGCTCTTTCCCCCATTTTGTGCGTACGCACTTTTCTCCGCCTAATTTGGGATCTATCAAACCAAAACTTGTCGGGAGTAAGTGCAAAAATTTACGACCAGTCCGACCATGGCGTACCGGCATTTACACGCTTTTTGAAGAACAGGAGGAATTGGCGACGCCGCTGCAGAGTCAGAGAACTGCAGTATGCGAGGGAGAGAGGAGCGCGGACACTGTTTGAAGTAGCAAGTGGTGGTGATCATGACCCCCCCCCCCCCACCACCACCACCACCACCGCACATGTGTTGACGTCGGCACTTTACATGAAAAGCACAGCGACTCAGATTTTTCCCCTGTGCATTTACACTAGTTTGCTCCTAAATACTGGCTTTATAAAACGAATTTCGTTTTCTTTTGATATCATATTGATATTTCCCCCTGCATGTAGGCTACAACTCTTCCACAACCCGTCTGTCCAGTCTGGAAAATAATTTCTGCGACGTGCGTGTGCAGGGCCGGCCCTGTACATCTGGGGGCCCTAAGCAGGATAAAATTGGGGGCCCTGCCTCACAGTGTATCATCACATATTCATAAAACCAGCTACCGTATGCAACCCTTGCATATTTTATTGTACCTCTATCAACATGATGGCGAGCAGATATTTCATTACTAATTAGAGTCTAAACACTTAAAGCTGTCTAATTGCACTTGTCATTTTTTCTTCTACTTTGTTTTTGTCTGAATGTTAATGTTAATATTGTGAATGGCAATAGGTGGCTCCAAACCGGCAGTACTTTTGATGTAGCAGAAAGATAAAAGATTCTACAAAAGATTACAGTTTGAACAGATTTATTTTCTTTAAATTATCTGTACAGCTAAATTCTAGAACCCTTAAAACAAAACTTCAGTTGAGAAGAAGATAGAGGATGTTGGTTGGTCAGCAGCATCATCAGCAGTAACCATTGGAGCTGTGGAGAAGATTAGTAGAATTTTTTAGCCACTTTACACACAATTTAATTTTCCAACAGAGATAAACATATTGTGGCAACAAACAAGAAACTTACCAACTGTATGACTGGAACCAGCCACAGGGGATGAGGATGTGGCAACATGACAGCCATTAATAAATGGGTGATTGATCCTTTATCCCCTCACAGGAAAACAGCTGTTATCTTTTCACTGTAAACAGACCTTAAAATCAGCCAGGACATGTTAACTGCAGCAGGCTGGTATGTAGCAGCTAGCCAGCTAAGTGAGCTAACACAAGCACCGACATGTTTTTCGGCTAAACGTACATCTAGTAAACATAACATTAATTAGCCTTACCTTGTCCTTGTTTTTTTTTTCATCCTTGACCTTCTTTTTCCTATTTTCCGCACCTGACGGATATATCCTTTTGGACATCGTCGCTGTCCAAAAGCTAATCACCTCCTCGCAAATCGCGATCTCAGTGAGTGAGGGAGGGAGGGGGCCAGGGGAGAGAAGGGGAAGGGGTGGTGCGCGCTCGTTACCGGACAACGGCCACAGTCTGCGTTACGTTTACGTATGCGTGTCACGGTCATTGTTGCCAGTTGGGTCAAGGGTTACACTTTGTCAGAGACGGTTAGACAAATGATTGAGCAAAGTTTGGGGGCCCCCTAGTGGCTGCGGGGCCCTAAGCAGCTGCTTAGTTCGCTTATAGGGAGGGCCGGCTCTGTGCGTGTGTTACGTAGCCAGACTGGACACACACAAGCAAGCAGCAAGCACAATAATGTCGGCGCAAATCAAAGCAAATGAGAAAACATGATCGATATTTTTTGTGTGAATAATATTTATTGTATTTAACAAAAATGGGTGCTGCCCAACATCATTTTAGGAAAAGTCACAGACTGGTGGACTTCAATGTTTTTTTTTAATATATAGCTATGCACAAATGAAAGTCAAAGTCTTCCAGTGAACGGAAGTTGGGGGTTAGTGGAAAGGGGTGCAAAGTAACTGGCAGTGAAACCCTGCTTTAAATTATTATGACATACGGTAATCTAAAATAAGGGGCAGAATAAATATGATTCTTCTTTCTGTTCTGTTTCATTTAGATTTGGGAGGTTTTTTGTTTTTATTGTAGCCTTTCAATGCAAGATGATGTTTCTGACTGATATTGCCGTGTTACCGTGTATCTCGCTTTCAGAGAAATTCCGCTTCTTTCTCCGCTCTCCGTCCGTCTGTTGTCTTCACCGTCTTCCACTGACGTCATTCCACACGTTTCCAGAGTGCACATGGCTACTTAATATGCACGTAACTGATTTGCATTGACCACATATGGTTGTGTGGGGCTGTTTAGGGGGCTGGGCATGAGGCGTGTTCTCATCCACGCTTTTCTCAGGTCCGGTGTGATCTATCAAGGGAAATACCGTGCAGCCGTGTGTACGCGGAGTTTGATAGATCTGAAAAGAGTGTATATTTTTTGGTCGTACGCACATTTTGCCTTTCCGTCGTACTGAAAATTTAAGAGGACTTTTACACGCTCTTTGATAAATGAGGCCCATGTATCAAAAGTGAAATGACCGTGGAAAAGTGCGGTGGCCCACGCCAACTCCATAGCTGGCGTACGCACGTTTCTACAGCTATTGTTCCTTTGGCGACACTTAGAGGTGAAGCTGGGAAACTGTTAATAATGTGAAAACAATTAGTCCTCAGAGTAATGTGCACATCAGAGACACATTTATGAACAACTAACCCATCCACATGTTGCAATTAGATAGGTGGATAGAAAAGCATGCGCAAAGTGGTGCAGAAAATAGCATCAGCTTTAGTCTTAAGATATTGCAGATGCTGCAGTGCGAAGTGCACACGAGTCCCGGAGGTTTTTTTTTTTTTTTTGCACATGATGACTCCGAGGGCAATTCTCTTGGAACTGAGCGCAGTGCGCTGCAACCGGCCTGAGAGCGCGACACGTCGGGGAGCCATCGCCTCCATTCAGGTGCTGACCACACTGTGAACAGGAAGCATTTTTATACTATGAATGTACAGATCATATGATGCGTAAATGCATCACATATTAACAAACATTGTGGCGAGGTGGCAGGTTCAGCGCACGATTCATTCATTCAGCATAGCTGGGTACAGATTACAGGCTGGGACTGTATGCGCGCAAAGTAAATGTATTTGTTTAATTGTCCTATGTAACCCCCCGCCCCGATGCACATTGAGCATGTCTGCCGAAATATCACGCTGTCAGTGACTTTCTTTTTGCTGGTTAAACTACACAGACTGTGTGAAGTACTTAATGTCAATAAACACATGCGTAAAGTTGGACATGTGTCTTTATCAGCCTCCCTGGCGCACTTCTGCATTTATTTACTACGCGATCTGTGTATAAAAGAAGGCAAATAAAATTGTAAATCCATTTCACATAATTTAATTAGAGTACAGTGTCTGCTTTCATTTGGGATGACAGCGGTCCTCCGCCTCACATTCACCTTTATATAACACACACACTCTCCCACCCCCTTTGTGATGGTGCCGGAGGATGGCAAAAAAAAAAGAAAAAAAGATGTTTACACGGCTCAACTTTATCGAGGAGCACCTTCCACTCAAATTTGGTTAAATTGCTGTTCCTCACAGTTTTTCATGGTGTTTTCTGTCCGTAAAGAGAAGGGAATCTTTGGTGCAGGCCTTATTTACATTGATTTGCATATTTAAATGGGGGCGTGGACAGGGAGGAGATTACCACTTCTACATGTGCGCTCAATTCCACGTTGATTGGGATGTGCAAAGGAAAAGTGCTTGGATCCATGCGTACGCACACTTTGATACATCAGGGGCCTCATTTATCAAAGAGCGTGTAAAAGTCCTCTTAAATTTTCAGTACGACGGAAAGGCAAAATGTGCGTACGACCAAAAAATATACACTCTTTTCAGATCTATCAAACTCCGCGTACACACGGCTGCACGGTATTTCCCTTGATAGATCACACCGGACCTGAGAAAAGCGTGGATGAGAACACGCCTCATACCCAGCCCCCTAAATGGCCCCACACAACCATATGTGGTCAATGCAAATCAGTTACGTGCATATTAAGTAGCCATGTGCACTCTGGAAACGTGTGGAATGACGTCAGTGGAAGACGGTGAAGACAACAGACGGACGGAGAGCGGAGGAAGAAGCGGAATTTCTCTGAAAGCGAGATACACGGTAACACGGCAATATCAGTCAGAAACATCATCTTGCATTGAAAGGCTACAATAAAAACAAAAAACTCCCAAATCTAAATGAAACAGAACAGAAAGAAGAAGAATCATATTTATTCTGCCCCTTATTTTAGATTATGTCATAATAATTTAAAGCAGGGTTTCCACTGCCAGTCAGTACTTTGCACCCCTTTCCACTAACCCCCAACTTCCGTTCACTGGAAGACTTTGATTTTCATTTGTGCATAGCTATATATAAAAAAAACAAAAAAACATTGAAGTCCACCAGTCTGTGACTTTTCCTAAAATGATGTTGGGCAGCACCCATTTTTGTTAAATACAATAAATATTATTCACACAAAAAATATCGATCATGTTTTCTCATTTGCTTTGATTTGCTCCGACATTATTGGGCTTGCTGCTTGCTTGTGTGTGTCCAGTCTGGCTACGTAACACACGCACGTCGCAGAAATTATTTTCCAGACTGGACAGACTGGTTGTGGAAGAGGTGTAGCCTACATGCAGGGAAAAATATCAATATGATATCAAAAGAAAACGAAATTCGTTTTATAAAGCCAGTATTTAGGAGCAAACTAGTGTAAATGCACAGGGGAAAAATCAGAGTCGCTGTGCTTTTCATGTAAAGTGCCGACGTCAACACGTGTGCGGTGGTGGTGGTGGCGGGGGGGGGGTGTCATCATCACCACCACTTGCTACTTCAAACAGTGTCCGCGCTCCTCTCTCCCTCGCATACTGCAGTTCTCTGACTCAGCAGCGGCGTCGCCAATTCCTCTTGTTCTTCAAAAAGCGTGTAAATGCCGGTACGCCATGGTCGGACTGGTCGTAAATTTTTGCTCTTACTCCCGACAAGTTTTGGTTTGATAGATCCCAAATTAGGCGGAGAAAAGTGCGTACGCACAAAATGGGGGAAAGAGCGTGTAAAAAAGCGTGTATCCACAATGATAAATGAGGCCCCAGATTTTCTTTGTGCGTACGACAATTTCTGGATTTTGGCGTACGCCATGTTTCAGTATGAAATCCACGCAAGTATTGATACATGAGGCCCCAGAACTGCTTTATCACTGACAATAAAAAAAAACATACTTGCTTGCTGATCTGTGACAGATACCAAGATTTTAGACAGACACCCGAACTTTGATTTCACTCAGTTTAAACTGACAGGAACAAAAGCAGCCAAACCACAACCGCGTTAACAAAAGTTGTTTTATTCTCACGTTCTCATGTAAATAAATTACAACATTGTCTTTTGTTACAAAAATAAAATGAAACCCAACCAACTTGACACACGTTGGACTCATCCACGTCAGACTTAAGAACATGAGAAACCTTTTTTCCCTCCCGTCATTATGCATCATATTACAAATGCTTTAACATAAGTGTATTCATTTTTAGGGGCTGAATCCTCCTCTGATGACTGCTGGTCAACTGTTATCACCTACTGTGATGGCATTGTTCAGGGCAGCAGCAGCCAAACAAAAAGGTTGCAAATGACAGGACGTCACGGACAGAAATAAAGAGCGAGTTAAAAAAAAATATTCATGCAACAAAAGTTGGGGCTGGGCAGTTTCTTCACCAATGAAAACTACACCTGAGGAGACAAGTTGACAAACAACCGAGAAAAAAAACAAAACAACTAAAAATAAAAAACCTCACTCCAGTGTATCAACAGACAGAAATGTGTGTTTTTTTTTCTTTTTTTGAACAATAAAATGTGATTCATGACATAAAATGTAAAGTTGTGACGATACATAAGATACTAGAGGAGAGGTCTATAAGCTCTGACTGATACACTGGCATATGGTCATAAAAAAATGTCAACACCAACTTACAGATGCTTAAAAAAAAAACAAAGAAAAATTAAACTCAGTGCAAATGCACAGCTCTTCTCCCAGTGTGATTTCTGCAATGGTCGGTCCAGAGGAAAACACCAGAGACTTAATTTTTTTATCTTCATGTACTGAAGGAGTAATCGCTCTGTATCAGAGGACGTGCTGCTGAGGGCGCCGAGTCGTCCGTCAGTGCTGGTTCTTCATTCCCTGTGGTTTGCCTGGTTTCTTATCCTGCTGCTGCTGCTGTTGCTGCTGCTGTTGTTGTTGTTGCTGCTGCTGCTGCTGCTGCTGCTGGCCTCGACCTGGGCCGCTCATTCCTCTGCCACGCCCGCCAAACAGACCTACGGAGACACAGAAGAGAAACGTATATATGTTAATTTTGTCAAATGAGATTATTAATTTGCCTAATTTCATTTAGTTGGAAGTCTTCCAATGCAAGACAGGTTCAGTTAAAGATGAGGTTTCTAAGGTGACAAGTCAGGAAGAGAGACAGTGGGTGAAAACAAAACTGAGGCTCCCCCCCCCCCCCCAAGAGCCACTATCCTGGTTTACAAGTCACAAATATTAAGATGCTCTGCCGTTAAAATAGATATGTAAAAGTTACTTTGAGTTTGTGTGTGGTTTTGGTGCTGCAGAAGGAGCTGGTATATAACAGAGGTGAATGCACGAGGAAGCTGGTCAATGAAAGTGTTAAAGAGACTACAGCAAAGTGTTTTCACACTACATTTCCCATGAGCCTCCGCACGGACAGTGAAATTCTTGCCAAGAATGTTTTCATTAATCAAGAACGAAAGTCGGAGGTTCGAAGACGATCAGATACCGTCGTAGTTACGACCATAAACGATACCAACTAGCGATCCGGCGCCGTTATTCCCATGACCCGCCGGGCAGCGTCCGGGAAACCGAAACTAGGAAATGCTGGGCGAGTCGACCACTGAATAATAATAATAATAATATCAAACTAACTATAAAGACAAATGATATATTTATCGAAAATGGACCCATTAACAAGTGTGGGTAACGTAGATCCACATCCATCCACATTAATATGAGACTCTATAACCAAATACAAATTACTCGTGGTCTCTTTAAGCTGCACTGAACACAATCTCCTGCCGTCCAACATCAGAGCTGTAAGAGCTGTGCAACAATCAAGTCGAGTAAAAATGTCATAGCTTCTTTGACACATCGAACACCAACGAGGAGGAAAACTTCTTTTAAATTTAGAATTTGTTTGGATGAATGTGTCTTTAGCAAGTTCATCTAGTCATTTTTAACATCTTGAATTGAAGCTTCTGACACATGGGACAAGAAACGAGGGTGGAAATGCAGACGGCAGACCAACATCAGGTAGCACACTACTGCTCTACTAAATACTTCTTATCTTTAAAGTTGACCAGTTAAAGAAATTTAGAACCAACATACACTTCCCGATTGCAGAGATGTCTGGTATTTTGACCTTTTGTTCACAAAGTGTGTTTGGTATAAGCCTCGGTGCTCCTGAAGGTGTGTGAATTTTGTTTTGTCGGTACGGGCAAGTAGTCTGTCTGATCAACAGGGAGTGTTTCCACTCACCTCGGCCAGCTCCTCCTCTTCCTTTGCCCTGCTGTTTGTTCTGCTGGGCTCCTCCCCGTCCGCGGCCCTTCGACACAACCTCCTCCTTCACCATGTCGATGATCTCGTCGGGGATTCGCAGATACTTGATGGTGCTTCCTCTGATGTAGCACTCAGGCATCCTCCAGAACTTATCTCCATCCTGTCAGAGTTTAGTCGAGGGGTCAACACCAATAGTTTGAGTTTTAGACACATTTCTGTTGTATTGTATTGTAAGAATTGTTTTCTTTGTTGCCTGTGTTTTTGCACTTTTTGTGTTATTATTACAGGGTGAGCACAGGATGGTCTCATGTAGTAAACAAAGTGAGTAGAAATTTGTTAAAATATGACAACACTAACATTTAAAGGGATAGTTCGACATTTTGGCAAATTGGCCCATTGCCATAATCCCTATTTTAGGAGTACGTTGGTTCTAAAAATAGCTTGCACCGACAATTAAAAGTAACGAACCGACTGCTATGACTATAGGGATTATGGCAATGGGAAAATTTGCCAAAAAAGAAAACTAGGTTTCTGCCTGTTACACTGACAGAGAGATGCTCCTGGGCTCAACAGCATCCTCTTCAAACTACATGTTAACAGTGGCCTGCACAGAGACGAGTTCAGCTTTACCCTTGAGGTGCAGATGACTTCTCTCAGATTGATGTTCATCCAGTTGTCACAGCTGACCAGGTGACCGTTGTACGTCTCTCCATTCTTCAGCTCCACCAGCTGAGCGGGAAGGAGGAGATAAACACACACAGACATGAGGTGAGTGACAGCGGCTACAGCTTTCCTCTGATGATGATGGGATAACAACACACTTAAGACGAAGCAACTGTAGGCTGCACCGGTGAACAAAACAAAAACACTAAACTTGAGTCAATTCAACAGAAAAACTATTTTCATGCTAAACTAATAAATCAATATATAAACAGCAGAGGGAGCTCAGTGTCTTCTCACCATAGGGTGGTTCTGGGCAGTCTTCAGCAGAGACAGGGGAAGCTGCAAAAGGACAGAACAACAGATTACAGAGAGGAATTCACCTGCCATGAACAATATTATTTAGTTATCAGAGTACATTAGACAAAGTATTTAGACATTTTAGTTATAACTTCACTGAGAATCCAGTTGTCCGTATCAAAAACTTTCTTATCATCCTGATGAAACGAGCAGTAGCCAAATAATAATGACAACAATAACATTATTGCCCTCTTATACATATTTAATGAGTTAACATGATCTGGACTCATGTCACTGAGACCAGGTGTTTGGTCACGACATAGTGTGGATTCATCTTTTATTTATGTATAAGTTTATTTAGCAGCCAGGGACAGTGAGTGCACATGAATAAACATTGCTGTAGATGGGCCAGAGTTAGTCAACAAGGCTGTTTTCCGCCTGCAGTCCTTAACAGACCATTAAAAACACGTCTACAAAGATAAACAACGTCAAAGAGACAAAACAACCACAACCAGTGTCTCTGTAAGTGTGGACTGTGGAGGTCCAGGGTCCCAGTGTTAGATTTACAATGCGTCTTCAACACCTTGGACATTTTGTTTGTTTGTTTTTCTTCTAAAGGTTGCTCTGTCTGTACTTCACCTTAGGGTCAATAAGCTTTTCTCCACTTGAGCACATGCAGCCTGTAGCAAAACAAAAGCTGTGTAGCTACTGTGTTTAATTTAGCTTCGGTTGCTAACTTCACTTAGCTTTGCGGGACATTTACCGGGCTTCATTACAATGACCCGAGGGATCAGAGCAGAGCAGCAGGCTGAGCTGCAGACACTGTCAAATATCACTACTAACGCTTTGTGAGAGTCCTACGGTTAAATACTCACCATTGTGACTGTATCTCTTAAAGATTTTCGTGTCTTGTTTTCTGTCTCGGCCCTTCAACCACACGGATTTTGCCTCCTGTATTTCTGCTTCTTCTTCCCCTAAATGAGTTTCCGGGCGGCGCCGCGGTGCAGCGTTGAGACGTGCTGCCCTCTAGCGTCAAAATACGCACTGAGAAATCATATACAATCAATAACCATTTATTACTAAATGAATTAACGCATCAATAAAAAATAAATAAATAAATGTGCATATGATTAAACGTGTATTATTTCCACTACCATCAATGAACACACCAGGTAAATGTTTAGGCTAAAATATTAAACTACTTGAATATTATCCTAAAGGGGCTGGTTATTGGAGGTATCAACACTATTTTCAGATGTGGATCAATAATACATGTGAGTGTTTGAACCAACAGAGCAGTGTATGTGGGACTGACACATAATGTAGAAACATGTCACCCAGTGTCTCTCTCTCTCTCTCTCTCTCTCTCTCTCTCTCTCTCTCTCTCTCTCTCTCTCCCTCTCTCTCTCTCTCTCTCTCTCTATCAATCAATCAATCAATCAATCAATCAATCAATCAATCAATCAATCAATCAATCAATCAATCAATCAATCAATCAATCAATCAATCTATCTATCTATCTATCTATCTATCTATCTATCTATCTATCTATCTATCTATCTATCTATCTATCTACAGACAGAGACTACAGAGTTCAGAAACAGATCAAGTTTATTACAGTTGTGTCTCAATAAATACCTTGAATATCTCTATATTAGATCTCTATCTGACCGACAAATAAAAGTAACGAACCTACTGCTATGACTATAGCGATTATGGCAATGGGCCAATTTGCCAAAATGTTGAACTATCCCTTTAACATCTTGAATTGAAGCCTCTGACACATGGGACAAGAAACGAGGGTGGACATGCAGACCAATACCAGGTATCTACAGACAGAGACTACAGAGTTCAGAAACAGATCAAGTTTATTACAGTTGTGTCTCAATAAATACCTTGAATATCTCTATATTCAGTGTTGGGAACGTTACTTTTAAAAAGTAATTAGTTATAGTTACTAATTACTTCTCCTAAAAAGTAACTGAGTTAGTAACTCCACTACTTCACTATAATAGCAACTAGTTACCAGGGAAAGTAACTATTGCGTTACTTTTTCTTTCCAAGGGCATTTTTAAATTGTATTTTATTGTTTTCATATATTTCACTGATCGCAATTATAGAATGTGAGTGTGTGTTTTATTGAAAGCGAGGCTGGTGTGCCTATGAAAATAGGTTACAGTGGGTTTTTTAAGTGCTGTGGCTACAAGCAAATCTCATATTGTCTCTGTACAAAGACAACAAAGACCTTTTTAAATGTGAAAACAGTGGAGACCTATTCAAGATTTGCGTTTGGGCAACAATAACAGGAAACATCGAAATTAATTTATTCATGGCCACATTAAGTGAAATTATTAACTTTACCGATTATCCATCTGATTATCTGTCCTGCTGCGAGCGCACAACTTCTCAGGGTATCCGCGGATCCTTAAAAAGTCTTAAATTCATGTATCTAAAATTAAGCCCTTAAAAAGTATTACATTTATTAGAAAATTCAAAGATGGTCTTAAATATATAATATATAATACACAGCATCATAAAATATGTATGCACTTAAACTTTTATATGAAATAACAGGGTATCCGCGGGGTCTTAAAAAGTCTAAAATTTTAAAATCTAAATTTTAGGTCTTAAAATGTCATAATTTGTTGAATTATTGTGTTCAAGTCTTAAATAATTTTAGTCTCGCATTTGCCCCTAAAAAAAAAAATACATGACGTGTGAACCGGGAAAATCACAAAAAAGAAAGAGCACAACCTGTGATTGGTCAAAAACTACAAATCCCACAATTCTCTGGCCTCAACAATAACAGTAGTTAGTGTAAGTAAGGGAGAGTGGAGCTGTCGGTGAAAAGAGGAAACAACGCCACGTCTGGTCCTGTTCTATGTTGTTCGTTCACACCGTCACCGTTTATTCGTTACGTCCGCGGTGTAAAAGGCCGTAACGCAAAGACGCGATTAGGCGCGAGACGCGACTTTTTTTTTTGCGACGCAATACACCCGATTTTTTTTGTGCGACGGGACCATCGCGTCTTCGTCTATTTCATCGTGTTTGGTGGGAAGACCCACAAGGGGCTTCCCACAAGGGGCTTCCCACCAAACACGAGGAACGCTTTTTTTTCGCTCGAGTTGTGACGCGCAACCAAACGCGAGATACGCGATTTCTCGCTCGTTTTGACTTTGTGTAAATTCGCGTCTTCACGAGCTCGCCCATTTTCACTACAACAACAACATTTCTGCTCTCATCAACCATGGTTGAGGTCACAACGCTGCGCTGCAGCTGCTCTGGAAGAGTTCCGGGCTGATGAGCTACAGAGACTTTAGAGTCTAAAGGAGCAGTGCGTCGCTGTGTCGGACTGTTTGGATTTAATGAAGAAGCTGCACAGAGTCAGGTGAGCAGAAGCTCAGGACAAACACTTCGCTCCGGGACATAATGTAGCTACACCTCACATGTTCTTGTCTTTTACCTCAAGGAGATTAAAGTAGTGTCTGTACTTTCCCTCCGATCTCGGCAGCTTCCCTCTGCTAGTTTGTGTGTGTGAGGCTAAACTGCGTGCGTGCGTGGTTTGTGTACAAACTGAACACTGCCTCTGATTGGCTTAGCATGAAACCTTACTCTGCCTCAACCAATCATCATCACTTATGCGGTTGTCTCCCCCCTCCCTCCTCCTCCCTCCCCTCACCAAAGGAGAGAAGGAAAAAGAAAAACAGTTTAGCAGCTTCTGTGGCTGAGATGAGCCAAGTCGGAGGACAACGGCTTCACTGAGTAGTTTGTAACGCGCCTCATTTAATTGTCGGTAACGGTAACGGCGTGGTAACGGTGGAAATAGTAATTAGTTAGATTACTCGTTACTGAAAAAAATAACGCCGTTAGTAACGCCGTTTATTTTAACGCCGTTATTCCCATCACTGTCTATATTAGATCTCTATCTGACTTTCAGTGAGATAAAGGCTTGATGACATAATTGTATATCTATCTATCTATCTATCTATCTATCTATCTATCTATCTATCTATCTATCTATCTATCTATCTATCTATCTATCTATCTATCATATCATATCATGTAGGCTAGTGTTTGAATGTAGTGGCAGTTTCCTATTTTAAATTCCTAAACCTTGGTCTTTTACAGGCTTTTCTCATCATATAGGAGAATTATATGATATATCTTCTTCTCTCTATCTCTCTCTTTTTTTTTTTTTTTAAGTTTAAACTTTATACCAGTTAAACTTTCAAACAAATGTCCAACTTCTACCCAGAATAAGTTACAGTAACATAACAGCATTCTTCATAAAAATGGGTAGCCTACAAGTTGTCACATAAACAGTAGCGCGTAACGGATGACGCAATCACGTCACGTCTCACGCAGCGCGCTGAGAAGAGGAGCGTCGCCGGTGGTTGGGCTCTTTGAAGCAGCGAGCAGCAGCCGAGCAGCAGTCAGTCATCAGTCTGTAGCTGTGGTGAGTCTGAGGTGTCGCTGCTCCGACCGTGGCTCAAAAAAAAGTCAAAATAAAAGACCGAGAGAAGGAAAATAAAAGCAGCTGATCCTCCGCAACAGGAACGGGAGATGGACAACAGTAAACGGACTGTGGTCGTCACAGGTTTGGCCGTTTTGTTTTGTTGTTTTTTTCACCCAGTTGTCATTGTTGTCGTTTGTCGCCGCGGCTGAAGTGGCAGAGGAGGAGGAGGAGGAGGAAAAGTTGGTGGAAATGACAGTTGTGGTAGCGTTAATGGCGTCAGACCGCTGCTGCTGCTTCACTCCGCTGTTGAAGGAGATGTTTTGTACACGGCTTTAGTAATAAAACATTGTTATGTAAGGTTATTTATCAGAAAAGACTGATGACAGGCCCGGCGAAACTGTCTTTTGTTTTGTTTTTGTATTGTAGGCTGTTATGTCTCTTCTCTTACAAGGCCACGTATGACAACATTTTAGTTAAAGTCAGCTTTGAGAAAATTTCGCCCATATTCACAAATGAGACAAAGTTATATCACACATTAGTTTGTCGATATCAAAGCAGTTAATAATAATAATAAGTGTCTTTGTCTTTTATGAGCATGATTTAAGGAACAATTAGGCTACAGAGTGATAACAAACAAAGTAGAAAAAGTAATCTGAATGTATCTGTAAGTAGCCAATGCTTGATGTTACCTTGTAATTTAATTAAGACATTTATTAACTCCTCTATCAAAGGTTATCATTTCTTATATTATGAGTTTTATCCA
Organism: Trachurus japonicus; assembly: GCF_045865225.1. NCBI lineage: Eukaryota > Metazoa > Chordata > Actinopteri > Carangiformes > Carangidae > Trachurus > Trachurus japonicus. Next base: position 22,213,511 of record NC_140910.1, read on the forward strand.
CTGTCAAACAGTTGGACTTGTTCTCAGCACCAGGCCTCTCTCCACACAGAGGAGACAAGGTGCTTAAAGTAAATAACCTAATAATCAATAGTCAAATGAGTTATTATGTTCCAGTATCAAAATCTTAGTCCATTGGCTTCTTTACAGGCTTATCCATTTTACCTACTGTAATATATAATGACACAACTTTGTACCACAAAATGTAAATCTGGAGCCACATTTTCATTTCAGCTGTGTATTATCAGTGTTTCTTGAGAAGCTGTTTTGCATGTTTAATTTTAGAAACCAAAATTTGAATGATTTTTAATTTTAAACAAGAAAGTTTTATGTAATAACTGTGTGATATTGATATATCAATGAAAATTAAATTGTTACTCAGGGTTTGTTTTTTCTAAAAGCAATACTCAGTCAGTGCAACTTCCCTCCAAAGTGGCAAAGTGCACAAACTACAGTTTTGTTTTTTATCATTTAATCTGAAACAGAAGTAGCAGAGACAGCGACTTGGTGTTTTCAGACACAAAGGGGTGCAGGAGCTCACAGTCCCGGCTGATCGAAGATGTGTAGATTGCCTGGGAACAGCGCCTTCACAATAGCTGTCCGGCTGGCAGCTGCTGGCCCCTCTCTCTCTCTCTCTGCTCCTTTTCAGCAGCCTGTCAGACAGACAGACCCCCCCTCCACCCAACCCCCAGGGACCCTGTTGACCCGAGGAAGTGTGGTGGAGGGGGACCAGTTATAGATCCTTACATAAACAAGCCTGAGTGAATATAAATTGGCTGCTGCTGCATCTTTTTTCTTTTTCTTTTGTAAATTACATGGGGTGGGCGGAAATGTTACTTTATAAACTCAAATAACAAACCCCATGCTGCCGTATCTCAATTTTTTTAAAATGTAGAAATACATAGAAAGATATACAGTTTTTATTATGAATGCATTCAGCAAAGCTTTGACTGTACCTACCTTGTTTAAGTAAGTAGTTTAAGTAGTTCAAGAGCTTGTTTGGCTCATTTCAATTGAAGAGTAGGAATAACATTTCTCCTTGTTCTGTTTTCACAGCTGTATTTTATTCCTGTTTGTCTCTTTAAGGTGTCTTTAAATCACTCCAGTATTTTTCTCCTCAAACCAAAGATGCTTGTGAACAGTATGCGATTAGTACAGCAAGTGTAATAGCTGACTTTTTCTTTTCTTTTTTTTAGGTTTTGGGCCATTTGGAGAGCACACAGTCAACTCCAGCTGGGTAGCAGTACAGGTATGTTTGAACCCTCTATTGCTGTTGTAATGTAGCCTACATATTAATGAATAACGCTCAAATGCTGAGACTGTGCCTGAATTTGTGATGGGATTCGTAATTCAAGGGTAACAAATGTCCTTTTAGTGAAGAATAAAATCCAGTCTTTCCTCAGGCCCATGGTGGTGTTAGCTAGACGTGAACCTGTTCGTACGGTGGCTACGTGACGCTCTGATTGCTGCCGGCCGGCTTCACGCCGTGCAGCAGCGTGTCTCAGAGGCTCCCCTGTGTCCTGTTGGGGAACCTGCATGTGGGGGGATGATGGTGGTTGTCAGGGTGTCTAGACGGACTTGATAAGGATATTAAAGGCAAACAAAAGGCCGCTCTGTGGCGGGGTCACAGACGTGGTCAGACAACCCTCTTTTCAATGCAAGTGGGGGTCAGTGGCCGGGGCTATTGGTCCTGCAGGGAGACGACGACAGGGGGGGAGGAGGAGGAGGAGGTGTTGGCCGACTGGCTGTGAACCTGACACAGATTTGTCTTATTTATAAAATGCATGATTGCATCTTTTATTTCTTGTTTTTCTTATACTTGTGCATCAAAACAATGGTGTTGCAAAGGTTAAGGCAGCGGAAGAACATCTGTCCACCTGCTTCTTTTTAAAAGAATGACCCCAAAAAGCAGTTTTATGACATTTCACAAAAACACTTGACTATATCATTATCATCATCAAAATGTACTGTCTAATTGGATATGTATTGTGATGGAATCAAAACATTGTTTTAATCTTGAATATGTAAAATATTGGACAATATTTTGGGCTAAAGATGGCTTCATCGGATTAACTTTGTATGTAAACTGGAAAGAGTGGTGTAACAGTGGATAGAGCGAAAAGATCATTTAGTTAGAGCTATGTCGTTGCTGATATCACACTCTTTGCAGAAGCTCAAAGGTTTCATTTTGTCCCATAAACAGCAGTTTGGTGCAAGAAATTCATCACAGAGAGAATGACGAGAGAACTGGAGTCTCTAGACAACCGAACAGCTCAAGAGATGTGGCTTTAATTCTGTTTAAATCCACAAAACGACAAATGTGGAAAATATTTCAACTTCTTTTTGTTCATCATTCTGTTTCAGGAACTGAAGAAGCTCGGACTCGGCGGTGAGGTGGACTTGCACGTGTACGAGGTCCCTGTAGAGTACCAGACGGTCCAGAGTTTGCTTCCTTCGTTATGGAAGCAGTATCATCCACAGGTAAGAACAACAACAACATGGGACCTGTTCACATTGTTCTTACTCAGCTGTATCTACTTGTGTGTCTGCCTAAGTCTCAGGTCAGTGTGTAAAGGCAAATGTGATAATTGGATCTGACGGGCTGTGAGAACGATTTGATAATCAGAAAAGTCAAATATTCTCCTTTTCCTTTAATTATAGACCAGTTATTCAACAAATTACTGGCTTGACACTAATTTGGAAATTTGCACTTGAGCTGACTTGAAACTGTGTCTTATAAATTACTGATTCAATAAAGAAATTAGCTACAGATTCTTTTTACAGACACATGAACACATCTGAGAAGTGGAAACAGAGACAAAGCAGAAAGAGCGATCGTTGCACATATTCTGTGATTTTTATTTTTTATGTATCGTTTCGTTCCGTGGGACAGAGATATTCTACTAACTACTTTTTGTGCTGCTTGTTTTCCTTTGCTTTCTCAGTTGGTAGTTCATGTTGGAGTCTCGGGTATGGCCACTACTGTCACGTTGGAGAAGTGCGGCAGGAATCACGGCTACAAGGGTCTGGACAACAGCAGCTTCTGTCCTGACTCGCAGTGCTGCATTGTGGGAGGCCCGGACTGCATTGACTCAGTTATTGACATGGAATCAGTCTGCAAGAGGGTGACCGCCTCGGGGCTCGGAGTCGCTGTGTCGGTCTCCAAAGACGCTGGAAGGTATCTTTATTTTTTCCAGTTTGAATCGGCCTTTTGTTTCGCTTTTGCCTTTAACCCCCGGCTGCACCGCATGCGTGAACTGCTGTGGGGTATATGCTGTTAAACGTGTTTGTTGACTTGACTTTGTTAAGTACACAAGTCAGCCCCAGACAATAACATGACTTTGTTAAACACATAAACAATATTTACTTTCTGCTTTGTGAAGCAGTAAAAGTGCTGTAGCAAATTACAAGAAAACAGTCATTAGTAATCTGCTGCGAAATCGCAGAAATTCATAATAGAAGCACAATTGTACTGTTACAATAACCATATCTGTCAAATGATGATGCCCGCAAACCATTTTACTTGTATTATTGAAGCCTGGGGCACTTTTTGGAGACATTTTATTTGAAAGAAATTCTTACTTAACTTAACTTACTAAATATTCATTAATATTTGATTAAAAATTCTGATAATAATGTTTCTTTTTTTTAACAAACAGTCGTAATGTAACATAAAAATGAATGCATTTTTGTTAAGAATTCCTCAAATTTTATATCTATGAGTGGGACACTTGACAGTCGCAAAAACAAACAGTTCCCTCTAGTGGATGAACTCTGTAATGGCAAAACCTTTTACCCAATTCCTCAAAAATACTCTCAGCTGCCACGTTGTTAGTAACACAGAGCTAAAACCAAGAGGTGTTGATTCAACATACTTTTTTATTTTGGGGGTTGTAGTTTGAGATGCTGCTAAACTGTGCGACTAAACTGTGCGACATCACAGACACAATTCACGCTACTGAATTGTTTTGCATTTTAATAGCACAATACAAGTCAACAGTGCCACAAACTACAGCCTCCAAAAATGATGATACAGGTGAATGAACACCTCTCTGTAACAGTGTCAGCCAAAATAAACATGAAAATAATTAGTGTCTTGTTGTGAATAATAACAAAAAATATGTGTGAATGTTAACACAAAATTTTCATTTATTTAATATTCTTTAATTCCTGGCCATATGCTGTAAGACTGTCTCCCTCTTTCTCTCTTTCTGTTTGTCTTTGTATTTACCAGAATAATGAAGGTACAGGAGAGTGAGAGGAGAGCAGTTGTTGACAACAGATAAAAAATTGAAGGAGACAGATTAAAGAAACATCAACATAAAATGCCAAAATGAGTGAGCAGCAGTGATGGGAATAACGGCGTTAAAATAAACGGCGTTACTAACGGCGTTATTTTTTTCAGTAACGAGTAATCTAACTAATTACTATTTCCACCGTTACCACGCCGTTACCGTTACCGTTTACAATTAAACGAGGCACGTTACAAACTACTCAGTGAAGCTGTTGTCCTCCGACTTGGCTCATCTCAGCCACGTAGCTGCTAAACTGTTTTTCTTTTTCCTCCTCTCCTTTGGTGAGGGGAGGGGGGAGGAGGGAGGGGGGAGACAACCGCATAAGTGATGATGATTGGTTGAGGCAGAGTAAGGTTTCATGCTAAGCCAATCAGAGGCAGTGTTCAGTTTGTACACAAACCACACACGCACGCAGTTTAGCCTCACACACACAGACTAGCAGAGGGAAGCTGCCGAGATCGGAGGGAAAGTACAGACACTACTTTAATCTCCTTGAGGTAAAAGACAAGAACATGTGAGGTGTAGCTACATTATGTCCCGGAGCGAAGTGTTTGTCCTGAGCTTCTGCTCACCTGACTCTGTGCAGCTTCTTCATTAAATCCAAACAGTCCGACACAGCGACGCACTGCTCCTTTAGACTCTAAAGTCTCTGTAGCTCATCAGCCCGGAACTCTTCCAGAGCAGCTACAGCGCAGCGTTGTGACCTCAACCACGGTTGATGAGAGCAGAAATGTTGTTGTTGTAGTGAAAATGGGCGAGCTCGTGAAGACGCGAATTTACACAAAGTCAAAACGAGCGAGAAATCGCGTATCTCGCGTTTGGTCGCGCGTCACAACTCGAGCGAAAAAAAAGCGTTCCTCGTGTTTGGTGGGAAGCCCCTTGTGGGTCTTCCCAGCAAACACGATGAAATAGACGAAGACGCGATGGTCCCGTCGCCAAAAAAAAATCGGGTGTATTGCGTCGCAAAAAAAAAAGTCGCGTCTACCGCGTCTCGCGCCTAATCGCGTCTTTGCGTTACGGCCTTTTACACCGCGGACGTAACGAATAAACGGTTACGGTGTGAACGAACAACATAGAACAGGACCAGACGTGGCGTTGTTTCCTCTTTTCACCGACAGCTCCACTCTCCCTTACTTACACTAACTACTGTTATTGTTGAGCCCAGAGAATTGTGGGATTTGTAGTTTTTGACCAATCACAGGTTGTGCTCTTTCTTTTTTGTGATTTTCCCGGTTTACACGTCATGTTTTTTTTTTTAGGGGCAAATGCGAGACTAAAATTATTTAAGACTTGAACACAATAATTCAACAAATTTAAGACATTTTAAGACCTAAAATTTAGATTTTCAAATTTTAGACTTTTTAAGACCCCACGGATACCCTGTTATTTCATATAAAAGTTTAAGTGCATACATATTTTATGATGCTGTGTATTATATATTATATATTTAAGACCATCTTTGAATTTTCTAATAAATGTAATACTTTTTAAGGCCTTAATTTTAGATACATGAATTTAAGACTTTTTAAGGATCCGCGGATACCCTGAGAAGTTGTGCGCTCGCAGCAGGACAGATAATCAGATGGATAATCGGTAAAGTTAATAATTTCACTTAATGTGGCCATGAATAAATTAATTTCGATGTTTCCTGTTATTGTTGCCCAAACGCAAATCTTGAATAGGTCTCCACTGTTTTCACATTTAAAAAGGTCTTTGTTGTCTTTGTACAGAGACAATATGAGATTTGCTTGTAGCCACAGCACTTAAAAAACCCACTGTAACCTATTTTCATAGGCACACCAGCCTCGCTTTCAATAAAACACACACTCACATTCTATAATTGCGATCAGTGAAATATATGAAAACAATGAAATACAATTTAAAAATGCCCTTGGAAAGAAAAAGAAAAACGCAATAGTTACTTTCCCTGGTAACTAGTTGCTATTATAGTGAAGTAGTGGAGTTACTAACTCAGTTACTTTTTAGGAGAAGTAATTAGTAACTATAACTAATTACTTTTTAAAAGTAACGTTCCCAACACTGG